>NW_023601543.1:19680284-19849980 GCF_014898055.3 Talpa occidentalis | reverse complement strand
ATTTTGCGTGTTGATTTTGTATCTGCCACTTTACTGAACTGATTGATGAGTTGAATTAGCTTTTCTGTGGGTTTTTGGGGTTCTCTATGTATATTATCATATCTCTTGCAAATAGTGATAGTTTGACTTCTTCTTTTCCATTTGGATTCCTTGGATGTCTTTCTCTTGTCTTATTGCTCTGGCTAGGATTCCGTATTATATTGAAAGCAGTGGTGAGAGTGGTCCTGTCTTGTTCCAGATCTTAATGGAATTGCTTTCAGCTTTTCACATTGAGAATGATACTGGCGTTGGCTTGTCATAGATGGCCTTTATGATGTAAGGTTATGTTCCTTGTTATCCCAGAATTTCAAGGGTTTTATCATGAATGGGTGTGGCACTTTGTCGAAAGCTTTCTCAGCATCTATTGATTTATCATATGTTTTTATATTTCTTTTTGTTGATGTGTTGGATAACGTTGATTGATTTTTCGGATGTTAACCATCCTTGTGTCCCTGGAATGATCCTACTTGGTCGTGGTGAATTATCTTATGGATACATTGTTGGATTCTGATGGCTAATTTTATGGGGATTTTGCATCAGTGTTCATTAGGGAGATTGGCCTGTAGTTTTCCTTTTTTGTGTTGTCCTTGTTCGGTTTGGTATTAGTGTAATGTTGGCTTCATAGAACGTGTTTGGTATTGTCCCTTCCTTCTCAATTTTTTGGAAGAGTTTGTGAAGGATAGGCACTAATTCGTCTCTGAATGTTTGGTAGAATTCATTTGTAATCCATCAGGTCCTGGGCTTTTGTTTTTGGGGGAGGTTTTTGATTACCATTTCAATTTCGCTAGTTGTAATTGGTCTGTTTAGGTGTTCTATTTCTTCTTTATCTAGCTTTGGGTGATTGTAGAGTTGTAGGAATTTGTCCATCTCCTCTAGATTGTTAAACTTGTTTCCAATAACTGTTCATAGTAGTTACTGATTATTCTTTTGATTTCTGCTGTGTCCGTGTGATTTCTCCTCTTTCATTGATGATCCTGTTTATTTGTGCTTTCTCCCTTCCTTGTGAGCCTGGCTAGGGGTTGTCTATTTTATTGATTTTTTCAAAGAACCAGCTCTTGGTTTCATTGATCTTTTGGATTGTTTTTTTAGTTTCATTTCATTTATTTCTGCTTTGTTTTTATTATTCTTTCTTCTACTGGTTTTGGGTTTTTTTTTGTTGTTCTTTTCTAGATCTTTGAGCTTCGAGATTAGGTTGTTTCTTTGAGTTCTTTCTTGTTTCTTGATGTGAGCTTCTATTGCTATTATTTTCCTCTTATTACTGCTTTTGCTGCATCCCATACATTTAGGATATTGGTGTCCTCCTTGTCGTTCAATTCAAAAAATTTTTAATTTCTTCTTTGATCTCCTCATTAGTCCAGTGGTCTTCCAGTAGTGTGGTTTTTAATCTCCATGAGGTAGGAAGTTCCTTGCCTTCTTTTATGGTTTATTTCTAGTTTGATGCCTTCATGGTCAGAAAAGATGGTTGATATGATTTCAATCTTGGTGTATCTGTGATGTTTGTCTTGTGCCCAGTATGTGATCGATCCTGAGGAGATGATCCGTGTGCGCTTGAGAAAAATGTGTACTCCGTTTTTTTGGGGTTTAGTGTTCTATGATGTCTGTTAAGCCCATTGCTCTAGGTCCTTATTTAGAGCTTTGGTTTCTTTACTTATTTTTTTCTTGTTGACCTATCCATTGTTGATAGTGGTGTGTTGAAGTCTCCCACTACGTATATGTTTTTTCTTGATGTCTGTTTCATAGAGGACAACAGTTGTCTGATATATTTTGGTGCTCCTTCGTTTGGTGAGTATATGTTAATGAGTGTTATTTCTTCTTGAAGTATTGTCCCCTTGATCATAATGTAGTGACCATTGGGGTCTCTTTTTATCTTTTTGAGTTTGAATCTGTTTTATCTGATATAAGTATAGCTGTTCTGCTTTCTTTTTGGTCCATTTGTTGTAGGATTGTTTCCATCCTTTAACTTTGAGCTATTTTTATCTTTTATAGCTAAAGTGTTTCCTGGAGACAGCAAAAGGTGTGGGTTTTGTTTCTTAATCCAGGCTGCAACTCTGTGTCTTTTTATTGAAGAGTTTAGTCCATTTACATTTAGAGTTAATATTGATATGTTAACATCTGTATTTGCCATTGTGTTTGTCTTTCCTTTGATTTTATTTATATTCTTTTAATAACTTTTTTTTTTTGGCCTTCTTTCATTGTTATTCGTCCCTCTGAGGTTCTGGCTTTAGGACTCCTTGTAGTATTTTTTGGAGTGGGGGTTTAGTTGCAATGAAATTCCGGAGTTTCTGTTTGTCTGGGAAGTCCATATTCTTTCTTCAAAGAGGAAGGAGAGCTTTGCGGGATAGAGTATTCTTGGTTGGCATCTGTTTTCTTTGAGTCTGTTGACTATGTCCCTCCACTCTCTCCTTGCCCGTAGTGTTTCTTCGGAGAAGTCTGATGTCAGCCTGATTGTCTTCCTTTTGAATGTTATCTGTTCTTCCCCTTGCCAGCTTCATTATTTTTCCTTGTCCTGGATTCTTGGGAGCTTTACTATTATGTGTCTTGCTGTATTTTTCCTTTCGTCGTGGAAGTTTGGTGTTCTTCTTGCTTCTTGTATATCAATTTTCAGCTCCTCCTTCACATTTGGGAAGTTCTCTTCAATTATCTCTTTGAATATTTTCTCTGTTCCTACTTCTCTCTCCTCTCCTTCTGGTATTCCTATAACTCTTATATTTCCTTTCCTCATGGAGTCAGATAGTTCCCGAAGTCTTTCTTCATTCTTTTTCCTTCGTACTTCTCTTTCCTTTTCTGTTTTGGTTCTTTTTATTTCTGTGTCTTCAAGATACTTATTCGTTCTTCCATTTCATCAATTCTGCTTTCATTGCTTTTCCCAGATTCTTTGTTCTTCCATTAATTCTTTGATCTCCTGCATTTCTTTTACTTCCCTCTTTAGGGACTCAATTTCATTCTTCTGATCGTTGATTATTTTTCCCTTATCATTGTTTTCCTTTATGACTTCTGTCAGTTTTTTAATCACGGCAATTTTAAATTCTCTTTCTGGAAGGCTCAGAAGTTCTTCCAAGTTACTGTCGTTGCCATCTGGGGGCTGGTTTTCTTTTTGTGGTGTGCTTTTTCTCGAGAGTTGCTAGGTTGCGTGTGGGTCTTCTCCTCCCTACTGTCTGTTTTCTAATTTGCCGTATGCGTTGGGACACTGTGTAGTTGGGACTGGCCGGCATCTTGGGTGGGCTTCTCTGCTCCCCCCTGGTTCCTCCAGGAGTCATCTGTCAGTTTCAAGCAGTCTTTACTGGAGAAGGTCCCTGTTTAAAATGCCGATGTGGGGACACTCCCCTGTGCGCCTGGTCTGCCCCGGCGGTGGGTTCCTGCTCCCCTCTGGGCTTGGACTGCAGCCAGAGGGGGTCTGGCGTGGGCGAACTTCCCCCGCTCACCTCTGGCTCCTGGGAAGCCTTCTGCAGGTAGTCTTTACTGAAGAAATGTCCCTATTCTATAATGGTGATGTGGGACACACTCCCTGCGCGTCCGGTCTCAGGCACTCTTCTGCGCGCCTGGTCTGCCCGGCTGTGGGGTGCTCGCTCTCCCGTGGGCTCAGACTACTTGTTCGGAGGGGCCCGGTGTGGGCTAACTTCCCAGCTGGCCACTAGCTCCTTCAGGAGCCTCTGCTGGCTTCAAGTCGCTAGGTGGCGCCGAGATCTCTCCTGGAGCCCTTGGGGAGCTGATTTTCACCAGTGGACAGGGGAGCAGAGCAGGGTGGTAGGGTACACCTAACGGCTGTGGGGTGCTGTGTCTGCCGTGTGCCCCACCGTCGTGTGGGACCCACGCCCTAATCGTGCCCCGGGTCTCAGTTCCAAAGCCCTCAGTTCCAGGACGCGGGCTGTAGCCCAGATCAGTGGCGCAGGAATGGCGCTTTTGAATCCCGCTCCCTGCCTGGGCTCTGGTTCCTGCTCACTCCGGGGGCCTCCGCGCGTCTCCCCGCAAGCCTAGGTTGCAGGCGCGGGGACCTGGGCAGCTGCGATTCAATCCGCGGAATCCACGCCGCTTTCCCCAGCGCAATCCCGCTCCGCGTCTGTTTTTCCAGCGCGCCGCCTTTCCGTGCAGGCTTACCGGTGGGTGGCCGGGGCTGTGTGCTGGTGCTGGTCTCTCTCTGGGCGGGGCTCTCTTCAATGGCGCCCGGAGCTCACCTCCAAGGCGGATCCTGCGGGGTTCTCCACAGCTCCCGTTCACAGGGTGTGGTGGCTGCACTAGTTCCTTTCCACTCACAGTCCCGCTTGCTGCGTCATTTGTTCTTGTTGGCAGTTTTAGTGTGTTGTTTTCCTCCTCTCTGCCGGTCGGAGAGTGCCGCCTCTGTGGGCGGGGAGGGGAGCAGGGTTCTGCGCTTCCCTCCCTTCTGGTCCTCTTTTATGGCCACTTTCTTCTTCGGGCAGTTTGCTGGAGTCGTCCGTTTATCTTCCGTGTCCCGGTTCTCACTGGGACCTGCTGCTTTTCCTCCCTATTCACTTTTTTTAATGGGAGATCTTACTCGCAGCGTCTCCTCGCCGCCATGTTGCTCCGCCCCCTCTGTAGATATCTTTTATCAACTATTATTAACTGTGCTCCTAGAAGTCTTTAAAATTTGGTTATAGAAGACAGTGGTTGTTTCTATATACATATTATTTATTGCATTCTACTTATTAAGTCTCAGATCCAATGAGCTTTGGATCACTCCTCAGAAAACCTCTTTTGTGTGATCTATGGCTAATACTTTAGTTGGTCTCTCTTGTGTCCTATCCTTTGTCTTTATCCAGAAAATCCAATAGATTTTATCTTTAGACCCATGAGAACACTAAAATCCCATATCCCCCTACTAGGAAAAGGGAGAGGATATGTCTTATTCTCTTGGCTGGTTGACTGAGCTTCCTGGTATCCCAGCATTTTCCCTGTGCAGTTGACCTAAACTGGAGAGATGTAGGATTATAAAGTGACAGAATTTTGTAAATAAAAAATGGAACAGAATTTGAACTTTTAAAAATCACCAATGATATTGGTGAAGCCCATAATCGCTTTCTGGGTATTTTCCCTTTTTTGTGCTGTAGGCCTCGTGTAAGTTTTTAATCATTATTTGGGGTGGGGGGGGGGTGCATAGTTTTGTTAAATGAAGAACCCTTTTCTCTACTGGAGAGCAGACTCCAATAAGAACTTTTGAAATGTGTTTTTCAAGATAATGCAGAGATAGAATTGGGGTTAGAGATGCTATGTCATCTACTGTCTCTCCTGGTAGTATCAAATATTCCCTTGATTTGTAATTTGTCAGATTTCAGAGTTCTGTAACAGAGTCCTGTGACATTTGATGAAATGCTTAGGAAGCAATGCTATCCTGTGTATCAGACTGGAAACTAGTGAGATTTTAAACAATTTAAGACCTCACTCTTGGAAGTATGTAACAGTTTCTTGGTTGAGGAATCTTCAATATACTGCAGATTCTATTTTATTAGGAATCAAGTCAGCTTTTTCTCACCCTACCTTCAGTTTTTCCATTAGACATAGTCTTCTTTTCTCATATGCATGGCTAATTATTATGCCCCTCCAGACTTATGTTGGAAAGGAGGAGAAAATATGTCATCTCTTTTTTCACTAACCACACCAATGAGTCATGGATAATAAAGTGAAATTGATTTCTCAAAGGTGACTCCATTTTCTTGAGGTGGATCACCCACATCTAAGCCTCTACTTAGAACTGTTAAGCAACTGTCCATGGTTTTCTATTTGGAGTTAACACCTTTTGTTCCCCTGCCTCTATCTTTTTTTTTTTTTTTTTTTTTTTTTTTTTTTTTTTTATAAATTTTATTGTTATATTCCCCATACAATTGCCGCCCCCCATTCTGACCCCAATCCCTCCCCTCCCGCCCCCGCCCCCCTAAAAGTGTCTCTGGTTCATAGTTTTTTGTTGATTTTGATTTTCACTTTCTTATAGTTTTTCATTTTCCTGGTCCATTATTTAAGTTTTCTAGATTCCTGCTATGAGTGAGACCATCCGGTATTTTTCTTTTTCTTTTTGGCTTATTTCGCTGAGCATGATCCCTTCCAGCGCCATCCATGTTGCAGCAAATTGCATGTGTTTATCTTTTTTGAATGCTGAGTAATATTCCATGGTATATATGTACCACATCTTCTTGATCCAGTCATCTATTTTTGGGCATTTGGGTTGTTTCCAAAGCTTAGCTATTGTAAACAGTGCTGCTATAAACATAGGGGTGCAGGTGTTCTTTGGAATTGATGTTTCTGTGTCCTTTGGGTAAATACCTAGGAGTGGAATTGCTGGGTCATATGGAAGCTCTATGTTTAGTAGGTCCAGAAATCTCCACACAGCTTTCCACAGTGGTTGGACCAGTTTGCACTCCCACCAACAGTGCAGAAGAGTTCCTTTATCTATTTTAGAAGTTAAGGGAGGCAAAAGCAGGTCAGGGAATAAGAAGCCTGGAGTCCAGCTAACATATAATTAGCTCAATCTTTCCTGAATACAAAAGAAATAACAAAACAATAGACAGAGGACTGCTTTATGGGAAGTTGATTTTTTTTTATCACTGGTTGCAAATTGAGCTATTAGAATTGGAATTCCATTTTTTACCTGAGTCAGTTGAGAGAAGCCAGCTGTTTCTGAACTACTTTCACTCTTTTCTATACATATGATAAGGAAACTTCTATTAACCTGAATGCTGGGGTGTGGGAAGAAGGAAAACAAAGGTTCTGATTAGTGGAATTTTTCAGAATTACTTGTTAATTGAGTTTTTTCTGTCTTTTGATTGAAACTATTTCCAAAACATTTAAATAAGAGTATTATTTTAAGAACATCTTCTGCCAGTTGAAGCCCATCTGGGTCATTGCTTCTCTTATGACTACCCTGGGAGGTAGGTGGTATATATCCTGATCATATAGATGAAGAATCTGGAGTCCAGGGAGCAAAAGTACATTTTCCAAGGTCATACAAGGATATAGCATTAGAAAGGTCTGAACCCAAAATCTCTTGCTATTGTTTGGTCCTCTTTACCACTTGAAGATTTTATTAATCTTTAAGGCTCCATTTTGGTTTTAGAAACTACCTTTGTACTATGGCAGCTGCTCCCCATTTGACTGAGTCTTCTCCATAATCAAATCCTTGAACAGGATTGTTCATAGAGGAGTGGTTGATGCCTAAAAGACAAAAAGTCAAGATTATCATTATCGGGGACATTATAATCTGAAGAACAGGATGTACATTTATATTTTAATATTAAAATATAATTATTGACTGCTCTGTTAAGAAACAAGAGCAAATTCCTGTGTATGTATGGCAGTATTTGCCTGTAGGCTTGCAAGTTGTACCTTCCAAGAGTTCAGTGACCACTTACAGGTAAACACCATTTCAGGTATGCTATAAATAGAAATTGAAATGATTTCACTAACAAGCCAATATATGAGGTATCTTAATTCCAGTTGTATTTTGATTGTCATAGTAGAAAATTTCCCAAGAATTTAACTAGTGAATACCAATTTTTGTCAGTTGAATTATTACCTTGTGCTTATGAACCTATTATAAAAATCCCATGATTAATCCTTTTTAAAATAAAGCAAATACAACCTCCCATGAGCTCTTAAGTTTCAATTTTTGCCTATTGAGTAGCTTAAGATGGAGCAATCACAAACTCTGGACAGTTTTCCAATTTAGTGTGATGGGATTTGAAAGTTTATTTATTTGAAACTACAGTGACAAATGCCAAGAGGCTATGAAAGAAAGAAGAGATAGACTCAGAGAAGCTGTCTTTCCTCAGCAATGTGTGCGGTTCAGCTTTTTTTTTTCTTCATGAAAAATGGCAGGTAAGTAACTTTTGGTGTGCCGCATTTCTGAGAAATACCATGGGCATTCTGATCATAATTCAATTAGGTCAGGCCTGTAAAATGCTTTGTGTTGAAAAATATATCTTTTTTGATTGCTGAGTAGTGTTCCTTCGTGAATATATAACCATATCTTGATCCAGCCCGCCATCTGTTTTTGGGCATTCTGGTTCATGGGTGATATGGTGGTGGGAGATTTATGAGGATTACACCTAAGGGGAGAAATCAAATATTGTACAAAAATGAACAAAGATGTAAGAAAAAATATATACTTCAGAGTGCCTGATAGAGTGTGCTAGATGAAGGAGAATATTTAAGACTTAGTTTAGAGGGAGAACCCCAAGAGGAATCCTTTAGTAAAACTCTAGGCAGATACCCCTTCTTGACTGGAGTCATGCTTTTTGGTTGCTACCTTTGGAAATTGTGTGCAAATGCCAAGCCCTTTATTACTGCCTGTAAATTATAGGTTTTCCTTTTCATTTCCATGGCTATATTTAATGTGAGTGAACTAATATAACAAAGGATAACTAAATAAAAAAGATTAAATGTTTTAACTAATTATGCACTGAGAAAAATGCATAATGAGTAAAGGGATTCTGGATGTAGAACCTCAGAATGATGCTTAACCTTATAACTTTCAAGCATTTTGTAGATATTAATTTCTATAACACTACAGTGGAAAAGGAAAGTAAATATCAATAGGCAGAACCTGACAAAATGTCACAAAGGGATCTAGATGTAGATTTGAACATTATCTTTTTGCCCTTTGGGCACATCTGGTGAAACATCAGCATCAGTTAACTATGTTTTGCAAAGAAAAAGCAATGAGTAAATGCCCTAGTCAATATTAACCATTTCAGGGAAGTAGAGGCATCACATTCTTCAAAGCAATCCTTTTAGAAGGAAGCAAAAGTATGCCTAAATTTATCCAAATGTGTTAGTTGTTTATGCAAGCCTCAGTTGACAAACTGGTGTGTGAGCCAAATCTGGCTACCACCTATTTTTGTGAATAAAGTTTTATGGGAACACATTTGTTTGTGTATTTCCTATGGCTACTTTCATGCTACAATAGCAGAATCAACTAGTTACAAATGAGACTATATGACCTGCAAAACAAAGTATATAATTACTATCTGACTCTTTATATTCTAAGAATTTGTATTGTTTTTGTTTCATCATTTTGATTCTTTTTCTACCACTTATGTATGAAATTGTAGAATGTATATATTTCTCCATCTGATATATTTCACTTAGAATAATACCCTCTAGGTTCATCCATGTTGATGCAATTGGTAGGGTTTCATCATTTTTTTTTTAAAGATAGCTGAGTCATATTCCATGGTGTATATATACCACATCTTCCTTATCCAATCATCTGTTAGTCTGTTAGTGGGCATTTACGTTGTTTCCAACTCTTGGTTATTTTAAATAATGCTGTGATGAACATGGGGATGCATATATATCTTTGAATTAGTGTTATCGTATTCTTATGATAAATATCCAGAAGTGGGATAATTGGTCATATGACATTTTAAGTTTTAATTTTTTGAGGAATTTCCATACTGTTTTCAATTATGGCTGCACCAGCTTACACTCCCACCGATAGTATATAAAGGCTCTCTTTTCTGCACATTCTCTCCAACAATTGCCAGTTCTCTTCCTTCTGGTAACAGCCATTCTCACAGGTGTGAGGTGATATTTTTCTGTCGCTCTGATTTGTATCTCCCTAAAATTAAGAAATGATGGACATCTTTTCATGTGCCTTTGACCATCTGCACTTCACCCCTGCAGAAGTGTATACTCAGATTCTTTGCCTGTCTCTCTCTCTCTCTCTTTTTTTTTAAAGATTTATTTATTTATTTATACAAGCACTGGGTACAGTCAGAAGCGTGGGAGGGTGAGAGAATTCACCAGAGCCAGAGAGGGAAGGAGAACATTTGCCTATCTCTTAATTAATTTTTTTGTTGTTGTTGAGTAGTATGAGTTCTTTACATATTTTGGGTTTGCCCTGCACCTATGCAGAATTCATAGTAGCTCTAATATCTATCTTGTGGATTGCATGGGATTTTCTGTATATAAAGTCATTATCATCTGCAAATAGAGATAGTTTTAGTTTCATCAGTTATTTCTGTTGTTTTTCTATTATCTATTTTATCTCTGATCTAACATTTATTCTTTTTTTCTGCTAGCTTTAGATTTAGCATGCTCTTGTTCTTATTTTTCTAGTTCCTTAAGGTGTAAAGTTTGGTTATTGATTTGGAATTTTCTTCTATTTTAATGTAGACATTTACAACTCTAAATTTTCTATGCATCCATAGTATGTTATGTCCCTTGATCTATGTTAAGCTGCCTGCATCTGTTGGTATCACACTCAGCTGTTGCTCACTACTAATACCAGAAGACTGAACTATTATTTGTGATGCATTTGTATATATATGTAGATAAATTACAATGTATATTGCTCTATTGTTTGATCTAGTGAATTTGGGATCATTTGCAGACAGCTTAAAAAATACCTCCAAGACTTATTCTGACCCCAGTAGGTCTCTTTAGTTGTGTCTTTCTCCAGTTCACTTTGTTAAACTATCTAGTCTAGGGTTTAACTGACTCTTATGGAACTATCAGCCTCCTCTTATTGCATCTGGCAATAATGTCCTTCTTTTCAAAAGTATCCTTGGGCTTGAATTTCTCTATCATTTATTTTAAATAGAGCTGGGGAAAGCTACATAGGCCTCTTGTAAGGCCCTACTTTCCCCCTTGGGCCAATATTCTGGAACTGAGAGTTGGGAGGGCAGCCATTTTTTTTAGATTTGTTTATTTATGCATACAAAAGCTGGGTGTAGGCCAGAGGTGCAGAGGGTGAGAGGATTCACCAGAGACAGAGTGGGGAGCAGAACAGGCAGATCTATTGAAGTACGCTGCTGAGGGGAGCAGCAGGCGAGACAGGAAAGGTCTGCTGCGCCATGTGGGTCACCTCCCTGGCCAGGGATCGAACTGGCACTGCAGTAGCTGCAGACTGCTTCACAGTGCTGACGCTTATCCCTTTGTGTCGGGATGGTAGCCATTTTTGTTGGAGTGGTATTTTTGCTACATGAGTGGGACACTGGGCAAAGGCAGTAGCCTCTGGTCATCTAATCTAGGCTTGCCTCTCCTGGCATGACCCTATGAGTAAGCTGGGGTGATGTTAATTAGGGTCCAATATTATCTGTTTACCATGCTTGGAGCCGTACTTCCAACCTGTGAATATGGGCTGATTGGAGAAAGGGCGTCTCATACCTCTCAGCTGGCCTTGGCTGGAATAGTGCTTCTGTAACACAGAGATGGAGTTGGTGGGGAATGAGAAGTGCTGGAATATTGCAACTCCTGCGGAGAAACTATACCCCTAGATTGGAAGCTAGTGGGAGAGAGAACTTTGTTTTCTTTGTTGTACTCACGAATATTAACTGGATGGGGAGGGGAGAGAGTGTGTCATGGCTCAAATGTCAGACTCTCATTATTCTTACTGAGTTTTAGTGGATTTTCTTGAATAAATATTTCACCTTTTACTGAATACCCTTAGGACAATTTTCAAAGACATTAAGTGTATATCCTTTTATATTTTTTGCCAGTTGTATGGTGAGAAGTTTTATGTAGCTCTTTTTGGTCGCATTCCTTTTATTTTTTTTTAAGATTTATCTATTTATGCATACAAGAACCGGGGTACAGGCCAGATGCATGGGAGGGTGAGAGGACTCACCAGAGACAGAGAGGGGAGCAGAACAGGCAGACTGACGGAAAACACTGCTGAGGGGAGCAGCGGGCTAGACAGGAGAGTTCTGCCACACCATGTGGGACTCCCACCGGCCGGCCGGGATCGAACCCGTGCTGCAGAGGCTGCGGACAGCTTCACAGTGCTGCACCCAACTGCCCGTGCCACCAGGGGAGGCCTTGGTCCCATTTCTATTACCTGTTCTCTTAGTACTATATTCTGCTGCTTTCTTTGGGAAGAAATAGAAATTTTATTCTTTATGAGGTTACTTTTGGTATGTGAGGATTTCTGGGAAATCTGATTATAATAGAAATATTAAAAGGACTATTCCTTTTCAAACTGCTTCCCATAGACATCCATCTATTCCCAATATTAAGCTATAAAATTTTGACTCACAAGGCACCAAATTTGTTTTATCTGAAATGGTTGCATGTTCATTGTAGCAGGATTGGTATTTGCTGCAGGACGCAGAAAACACAAAATGATGGTGACTTAAAATGATAAAACTTTTCTATTTTGTAAGTTAATTGAGATGATGAGCTTTTCAGCAGCTCTATGATCACCCAGGAAATAGTCTCCTTCTGTGTTCTAGCTCTTCTGTTCTCAACACTTGACTTTTACATCACAGTGCGAAAGGACTGTTCCTGCTGTAGCTATGGTGGATGTTTGGTATCCAGCTGGAAAGAGGAAGTGGTGGGAGTACATGTCTATTCTCATTTTGTTGGCCAGAACTTAGTCATGAGGCCACCTAGCTGCAAGGGAGTTTGGAAAGTAGAGTTTTTCTCCCTTCCCCCACCGTTATGTTTATCGAGGTAAAGTAGGTTTGCATCTTTTTATCTGCTCTAGAGGTTATAATTTCAAGCTTCAACAAATGTGTACTTTCACACCCTGCCCACCACCAGTGCCCCCACAATCCTCCACCATGTTCCATTTTTCTGATCTACTCCTCTGTCCTTAGGTGCTCCTATGTTTATTGCAAATAACAATAGTTTTTCTTCTTAATAGTTGAGACTCCAACTGAAAATTAGAGGTTATATTTCTATGAAGGAAGGGGAGAAAGGACCTTGAGAAGAATTAGTCTCTATCATAGTCAATGATAAATTATCTGAACTGGTGGCTTATTTTTTTTCTAAATAGACTCTTATTGGTCAATTTAGACAAGAGTCCAAATATTTGTCTAAATTTTTATATAGAACACAAACTTGGGCATTGAGGGTCTTAAACCATCTTATGGCAAATGCAGAATAATCATTTCAATTTTTCAAAGAGTGAGATATTCATAAATATCCTAGGGAGAGTTGCTGGATTAACCAGCTGTTAACATGTATTTCTTCAGTACCAAGCGATTACATGGCTCCATAGCCATATGTTAAAGGAATAAGATTTGTATACATGAAACAAATAGAGAACAATAAAAATTATATTTCTTTGGCATTTACCACTTCCTACCTTACTTTATAGCCATGTAAGTGGGTATCCTGTCCAGTGTCTCTGATAATTTTGAATATTGGGCCATACACGATTCATCAAGTTGACTATGCTGTCAGCATAGTGTTTGATATGTATATAAAGTACTCAAAATGTGTTTGTGTGGAGGGAAAAAACCAATGAACTATATTATTCTGTGTCTCAAGTCAACTCAGGAATGCTCTCTAAGATTTCCATTCCTTACCCCTTATATCTGATTCATCAACAAACCTGGTTTCTGTAGTCTAAAATATACCCAGAAATCTACATATCTTTCTTCATCTCCGTTCTTGCCACCCAATCTAATCAACCATTATCTCTAAGTCTCGACTTCTATGATAGCCTTCTAATTGTTTTTCCAGTTTTCATTCTTCATTATTTTTTCTCTTCATAGTAGCTAGAGTTGTCTTTTAAATGTGTGAACCAAATAATGTAACTGCCTTGCTTGAAATACTCTAATAATATCCCAATATACCCAAGCCCTTTACCATAATTTGGTGCCTGGGTCACCTCTTCACTTTCATCTCTTACTACACTCCCCTCACTTCCAGCCACGTTGACCTTATTTTAATTTCAAGGACAGATCTACTTCTAATCTATCTTGCTTATCAAGATCTTTGTACTTGTGGTTTCCTCTGTCTGGAATGCTCTTACTGTATATGTCTGTCTGTATGACATGCTGGCTCAAATGCCACTTCCTCATAGAGGCCATTTGTGACCACACAATCTAAATTAGTCCTATCTCACATTCAATTTCTGTTATGTAATTTTCTTTTTTTGTTAAGATTTGTAACTATTCGAAATATTGTTTATTTGTTCATTTGTTTGTGTTCCTTCACTAAAATACAGGTTCTGTGAGAGCAAGAACTTTGTCTTGTTCAGTGATATATCCTGAATACCTAGAAAAAGTGCTTGGTATATATTAAGTCCCCAATGAATATTAATTCAATGAGCAAATGTTTAATGAACTAGAATGCATTGAACTTTTCATCTATCATTGCCTGTGTTGTCATGGATTAGGTTCCCTAGGAAACTGACTCTGAGATGGCATTTTAGACTAAGGATGTTTATTCAAGAGTGCTTCTGAGATCAATATTGGTGAAAGGGAAAGCAAGGAAGCAGGAATGGATAAAGGCAAAAGTTTTTTTTATTTTAATTTTTTTATTAATTATTTTTTCTTATATCATTGTAGTCCCCATAGTTCTACCTCCACCGTATCACCTGTGAGACAAAGGGAAAATTTGAACTGCAAGTTTAGTAGTACCCTTACCTAACCTCCAGGGAGATCTGGTGCTGAAAAAGGTTCTTCAGAATTTTCCTAAGTTGCACCAGAATAGCCAGAATGTGGCTTTGCCATGAAGGGTCATGATTTTTGGGCAAGGTGTCTCTCTGCATTTGAGGTCATCTCTGATAGGACTAATAGCTAAAGGATGTCTGTCAAAGTTGCTCCAGCAGCTGCAATAGCAAATGTTTCATAGGAGGAACATCTGAGCAGTATATCACAGTGTCTATCACAGACTACCCGTTATACCATTGACACCCAATTCTTCAAATATGTTTTGGCTAAAGATTCTCCAGGATTCTGTAAACTTCTCTTCTGGAGGAAACTTAGGAGGGGAAAGTTAGTTGGAAGAATTATAGTTCTCCCAACTGCAGATGACCCTAAGGCTGAAGCATATCATCTCTCTCTAGTGCTGTCAATTCTTCATCTCCGTTAACCTCAGCTAACACCACTTGATTACTTATCTGGTGACACGGACCTTCTTCCCTGAGGGAGGTGGATCTTGGTGGTGTCTCAATGTGCTCACCACTGTGTAGCCTTTCTGAATACTTCATTCCTCTCAAAGTTGAGATGAAGTGTTTCAGTCATTAGCTCATATCATGCTTGCCCTTTAGTGAGCAGAGAAAAATCACCTGAAAGTGTTTTTTTGTTCTGCAGTATGGCAGCAGATGCAGCCTTGGAATTGAAAAGCTAAATGTGTCATTGAAACAAATAAATGACTGATGAATTTTTTATAGATATGTTTTCATGTGCTTAAAGAAAACTGCCCATGGCCCCTTTTTCAGCATAATAAGGCAGGAACAAAATATCCAATTTCTTAGCAATGTTAGAACCTGCAAAACTTAATTTAAGGCTTTATATAAAGTCTGATCTCAAAAAAGCTATCACTCACATGTTTCTAATTCTTAAAATTTTACTACTTCTGAACTCTAGTAACTTTGCTATTTAAAAACTATGCCTCTTTTATTTATAGAAATTTCCACCATCACTATTTAGAAAATTAACAATGTGTGCATTTATTTGATGATTTGTAGAGTACTACAATGAGTTCTTTGCTTGGTTCATGGATGTCAGCATTATCAGGAACTCCAGCACAGCCATAGGAACAATAGGGTATTTGAATCAGCAACATTTTGCTGCTGAAACCCAACAGACAGAGTAGGACAGGGATACCCAAAGGCAGATTTATCATATATAACATGTACTTTCTTTGTGCAAATCTCATACATTTCCCAAAGTGTCCAAAAAGGACTTGGTTGCTTTATATCACCTAGCTACCCATACTCCCCCATTTTACTAGCCCCAGGGGCCTGGATTTCAGAGTTTCTGTCTCATGTCATTCCTTTTTTCCTTTCATGTATCTCTAATGAATAATAGTAGTATGAGCCACAAATGTGGCTTTGCCAAGTGTCTTAACGTGTACTAACTCATTTAATCTTCACAGCAACTTTATGAGTTTGGTAGCTGTGTTCTCATTTCATAGATGAGTCAGTTATGTCACAAAGTTTATATGTCTTTCCTAAGGTCATTTATTCATTCGCTAAATATGCATTAAGCACTTTCTAATTTCCCTGAACAATTTTAGGAGCTGGGAATATGAGGGTGAACAAAGCAGATGATAGCTCATGCCCTAATTTAGCTTAATTCTAGTGTATAATTTTGGAGATAGACAATAAACAAACATCAAATTTATAGTATTGGGATAAAAATAATTGAGGGAAGGCAGATGATAAGCTGGGATGGAGGATGTGATCACTGAATCAAGTAGGCTAGGCCTCTCTGATGATAATATTTGAACAAAATCTGAAAGAGTATAGGGAAGGAGCTATGTGGCTATGAGGGCTAAGAGTTTTCAGATAGAGTGAACAAAAAGTACAACAAAATTGAGGTGGGATCATGCTGAGTGCATTCGAGGAAGAATAAGGAGGTGACCCTAGTTCGAGCAGAGTAAGTCGGATGGAGAGGAGTGGGAGATAAAGTCAGAGAGAAAACAGTGAAGGAAGAAGTCTCTTTGAAAATAATTTTAAAGTTTTTTTTTTTAATTTTGCTGTGAGTGAGTAAGTCATTGGAGAGTTTTGAGCTGAGGAGAGATGTGACTTATATTTTGGGACAGACCTGGCTGCTGTGTTGAGAACTGACTCTGAAAAGGAGGCAAGTGGGCAGTGACAAAACAAGATGATGGTAGCTTATACCAGTGTGGTGGTGGTGGCAGCGGTCTGAGAAGTGGTTGAATTGTGGAAACCATGGTTGTAGGCTAGTGGGATATGCTAACCAAATGGATTGGAATATTAGGGGGAAAAAAAGAGGAAAAAACTATGACACCAAACTTTTAGGCCTGAGCAATTGAAGGTGTGTCATCAATAATTGAGACAGGAGAGATGGTGGGAGGAGCAGGCTTGAGAGGAGGGAACTGGAGTTTGGTTTGGGGTGTGTTATGTTTTAGGTTCCTATCAGACAGCCAAGTGGGAGATGTTAATGATGTGGTTGCTTATATACATCTGGAGTTCATGGAAGGTACAGTGGTTGGAATTATAAATTTGGGCACCTTCAGTTATTATATGCCTTGAGACTGAATTAGATCATCACGAGAGAGTATAGAATTAAAGTAACAGTGAAATGAATGTAGTAATCAAACAACAGTTAAAAATTATTCTATCTTCCTAGATATGTTAGATAGAATTAGGTCTGGTTCTTTCCTTGTTGATCCCTGTTTTGATAATAAAAAAGTGCTATAATTAAATAAAAAAGGAAACTCATAACTTGAGCCCTAGAGTATTCAAGTATATAAAGATTAGCAAGAGGATGAAGAGCCAAAAAGGGAAATTGAGAAGTCACTGAGGTAGGAGGTAAGCCAGGAAATTATGTTGACTGAAGTCTAGATGAAGAATGCATTTCAAGTTGTAGGGATATAATGTTAAATTCTGCTGAAAATCAAGTAAAGTGAGAAATTATAATTTACCATTGGATTTAGCAACATGGAGATCTTTTCTGTTTGTTTGCTTTTTACCTGAACAAGAATAGCTTTGTGAAGTGGTGAGGGTAAAGTTTGGAAAAGATTTAAGGGAATCCACATACATAGTAAGTGATATAAATTCAGTGGTTTTAACTCAGAAATACATATTTATTCCAGAGCTCATGCTCACAATTATTTCCAGATACATATTTTTTGCAATAGAGTATAATATCATGTCCTCTTTTCATACAGATTTCAGTGTGCTCCTTGCCTTCAAATAATATGAATATCATTGTCTTAGAGTTTTATTAATGGTGGAAATTTTAGGCATCATTAAAAGGCATTGGGAGAATGTTTCCAGGATTTCACAAAATATGCTATATGGCTTCTGAAAAACAATGAGGAAATGTTTAGAAAATTGAATGGTGCCAAAATATAGTTTATCCAAATAGCCTGTTTCAATGTTTGCTGTTTTGGTGTTTGCTTACGTGGTGTGTATGTGTGCGTGCATATGTGCACGTTAAAGTGAGAGAATGAATATGTGTCAATTGTCTAGACTTGGGAAAGGCACATAATGTCATCTTACTGGGGGCAGTTGAAAATTTTCTATATGTCTCATACATTATTTGTTATGCTGACTGCTTTCTTTCATGTAATTTCACTTTTTTATATTTTGTCTTCCAAAGTAGTTTATAAGTAGCTCTAAGGACCCAGCCCTTTACTTCTCCATGTAGTAAATGTTCATTAAATGCCTTTATGCCAGCTTGAGGACAACTCTCCCTCGAACAGAGGTTGTACACATTCTAAACACATTTGGGGTGCATGTTTGTCACAGTAGTAGAGTTCTCCATGATGTAATACTTGTAGTTTGCTTTTATTTTAAATTTCAGTCATAAAAATTTTGTGATGTTGGGCCTCCCCGGTGGTGCAGCGGTTGAGCACTGGGTTGCAAAGCTGCCTGCAGCCTCTGCAGTGCCAGTTCGATCCCCGGCTGCTCCCTGGCCACCGGAGGAGGGTCCCACATGGCGCGAAGACCTCTCCTGCCACCTGCTGCTCCCCTCAGCAGTGTACTTCAGTCCTTCTGCCTGCTCTGCTCCCCACTCTGGCTCGGTGAATTCTCTCACCCTCCCGCACTTCTGACTGTACCCAGTGCTTGTATAAATAAATAAATAAATCTTAAAAAAATGTGTGATGTTTATATAATTATGGAACAAGTAGAGGTAGAATTTGTTTCACAATCATGTAGCTGATTGATAGGATATTTTTCTTTATGTAAGTGTGAAGCATCTTTTGGATGATTACAAAATTGTGTGTTTCACCTGGTTGTTGTAATGTTTCACTGCAGTAATTAGATGTTGATTTAGGGTGGATTATCAGTGCCTCTGAGCCTCCTGATTCTTTGCTATGGCCTGGGAACAAAATCCCAAGCACTGCAGGTTTTTAATGTATCCAATTGTCAAAGCCAATCCTTGATTCCCAGCTTATGTCAATGCATGAAGGTTATTCAGATACATGTGTTCCAGCAGGTAATGGAATGTCAATCTCAGCAGATGCCAATTAGAAATTCCTGGGCCAACAGGACCCTAAGGCATCCAGTCTTGCATAATATAAAATTATAATCAGCTGGATGGATCAACTGAGTTCAAGAGCCATAAATCTAGTTAGAAATGCCTTCTTGGTACCAGATGGCCACTTCAGGAAAGGTGATGGAGAAACTCCTTATGAGATGACCAAAGAGCAATCCACAATTCTGAATAAGATGTTAGATATGGGACCCCCTAAAGTCCCAGAAGATAATAATGACAAAGATACTGCTGTCTTTAAACTATCTTTAAAATTATTGCTTATCAGAACTGGCTTTATACATAATAGTTAAAGGAAACCAAGAAAGATAACTTCCTACTCAAACATCTCCTTTGTTTCTTTTGATGAATTTCTCTAATTTTAGAGTCATGATTTTGGTGATTGGG
The DNA here is from genome assembly GCF_014898055.3 of Talpa occidentalis. Classification (NCBI taxonomy): domain Eukaryota; kingdom Metazoa; phylum Chordata; class Mammalia; order Eulipotyphla; family Talpidae; genus Talpa; species Talpa occidentalis. The sequence goes on along the minus strand of NW_023601543.1, from coordinate 19,830,682 downwards.
GTATTGTTGCTTTTGAGAATTTAATTGACTATGGGAATGGCAATTCATTGCTGAATTTCTATGGACATATGTGTGTGTTTAAGGTAGCATTGGTTTACAACAGTGTATGTGAGGTACACACAGTGTATGTGGGAATCATGCTGTTCAGGAGTATGTTACCCCATCATACACAACACCAAGACACCAAAAATCCTTCACCATATTCAACATCTGAAAATCAATCAACGTTATCCAACACATCAACAAAAAGAAATATAAAAACCATATGATAATATCAATAGATGATGAGAAAGCTTTCAACAAAATGCAACACCCATTCATGATAAAAGCCCTTGAAATTCTTGGGATACAGGGAACATTCCTCAACATCATAAAGGCCACATATGACAAGCCAATAGCCAGTATCATTCTCAGTGGCGAAAAGCTGAAAGCATTTCCATTAAGATCTGGAACAAGACAAGGATGTCCATTCTCACCACTGCTTTTCAATATAATACTGGAAGTCCTAGCCAGAGCAATAAGACAAGTGAAAGACATACAAGGAATCCAAATAGGAAAGGAAGAAGTCAAACAATCACTATTTGCAGATGATATGATAATATACATAGAGAACACCAAAAACTCCATAGAAAAACTAATTCAACTAATCAATCAGTTTAGTAAAGTGGCAGGCTACAAAATGAACATGTAAAAATTAGTAGCCTTCCTATACACAAACAATAAATCTGAAGAAGAATTAAAAATCCCTTTTATTATAGAAACAAAAAAAAACAAATACTTTGAATAAACCTAACAAAAGAGGTAAAGGACCTATATAAAGAAAACTATAAAACACTGTTAAAAGAAATAGAAGAAGACACAAAGAAATGGAAAGACACCCCCTGCTCATGGATTGGAAGAATAAACATTATTAAAATGGCCATCCAACCAAAAGCAATATGCAGATTCAATGCTATTCCAATAAAAATTTCAATAACATTCTTCAAAGAAATAGAACAATTATTGATGAATTTCATATGGAATCACCAAAAACCCCAAATAGCTAAAGCTCTCCTGAAAAAAAAAAGGGGGGAATGGAGGCATCACACTCCCAGGCTTCAAACTTTACTACAAAGCCATAATCATCAAAACTGCCTGGTATTGGAACAAGAACAGACACACAGACCAATGGAATCGAATAGAAAATCCATAAATAAACCCACAGATTTATGGTCAACTAATCTTTGACAAAGGAGCAAAGACTATGCAATGGAGCAAAGAAAGTTTGTTCAATAAATGGTGCTGGGAAACTGGGTTGCTACATGCAAAAGAATGAAGCTCGACTACTACCTCACACCGTGCACAAAAAACCAACTCAAAATGGATTAAAGAACTAGACATAAGACCTGAAACCATAAAATACATAGAAGGAAATATAGGCGAAACACTACATGACATGCACCTCAAAGACATCTTTACAGATATATCACCCAAAGCAGTGATAGTGAAGGCAAAGATCAACAGCTGGAACTACATCAAATTAAAGAGCTTCTGCACAGCAAAAGAGACAATAACCAAAACAAAGAGAAACCCCACCGACTGGGAGAACATTTTTGCACCCAACACTAATGATAAAGGACTGATCACAAAAATCTACAAAGAGCTGATGAGACGCAACAAAAACAAAGTAAATAATCCAGTCAAAAAATGGGCAGAAAAGCTAAAAAGAAACTTCTCTGAAGAGGAAATACAAATGGACAACAGGCATATGAAAAAATGTTCAACATCACTTGTCATCAGGGAAATGCAAATCAAAACTACCATGAGATACCATCTTACACCAGTGAGAATGGCACATATTAAAAAAACTAGCAACAACAAATGTTGGTGAGGTTGTGGAGAAAAAGGAACTCTCCTGCACTGCTGGTGGGAGTGCAAACTGGTCCAACCACTATGGAGAGCTGTGTGGAGATTTCTGGACCTACTAAAAATAGAGCTTCCATATGATCCAGCAATTCCACTCCTAGGTATTTACCCAAATGACACAGAAACATTCGTTCAAAAGGGCACCTGCACCCCTATGTTTATAGCAGCACTATTTACAATAGCTAAGCTTTGGAAGCAACCCAAATGCCCAAAAATAGATGACTGGATCAAGAAGATGTGGTACATATACACCATGGAATATTACTCAGCATTCAAAAAAGATAAACACATGCAGTTTGCAGCAACATGGATGGAGCTAGAGGGGATCATGCTCAGCGAAATAAGTCAGAAAGAAAAAGAAAAATACCAGATGGTCTCACTCATAACAGGAATTTAGAAAACCTAAATAAGAGACCAGGAAAAAGAGTAATCAATGTAAAGTAAAAATCAAAATCAACTAGCAACTATAACCAGAGACACACTATGGGGGGGCGGGGAGAAGGAAGAACTAGTCAAAATAAAGGGGGTGCAATTGTATGGGGAATATAACCAAAACGAAAATGCATACATTGTACAAAGATGAAAAATGATGTAAGAATTATATAAAATATTAAAAAAAAATCCTTCACCATAGTCATGTCCCATACTCACTTTGATTCCCCCCTTCCCCTTCTGGTAGCCTTAATGCTATAGTCAGACTTCTAGGGTTTGTTATTGGTTTACCTGACTCTTTGCATTGTTTCTATATATACCACATATAAGTGATACCATCTACTATTTGTCTATGTCCTTCTGACTTATTGCACTTAGCATAATCCCCTCCACTTGTTGTCCAAAGAGGCAAGAGGCTTTTTTTTAAATAGCTGAGTGGTAATCCATTGTGTAGGTATAGTATACATAAAACATTTTCCTAGTCCAGTCTTCTGTCTTTGGGCACTTAGGTTGTTCCATAACTTGGCTATTGTAAATAGTGCTGCAATGAACATAGCGGTGTATATGTCCCTTCAAATTAGTGTTTTTGCATTCTTCAGGTTGGTGCCTAGGGGTCAAATGGTATATTTATTTTTAATATTTGGGAAACCTCCATTCTGTTTCCTATCAGTGCTGATCAGCCTGCATTGCCACTAACAGTGTAAGGGAATTCATTGTTCTCTACATCCTCTCCAAAGCTTTTCATTTTTGGTCTTTTTGATGTGGGTTCTTCTCACAGGTGTAAGAAGTTATCTCATTGTGGTTTTGATTTGCATTTCTCTCGTGATGAGTGATGATGAGCTTTTTTTCATGTGCCTTTTGGTCATCTGTATGTCTTCGGAGAAGTGCTTATTTGACTTTTCTGTCCATTTTTTAATTGAGTTATTTGCTTTCTTTTTATTGAAGTGTATGAGTTCTTTTTATTCATTTTTTAAAGATTTATTTTATTTATTTATACAAGCACTGAGTACAGTCAGAAGTGTGGGAGGGTGAGAGAATTCACCAGAGCCAGAGCGGGGAGCAGAACAGGCTGACCGACGAAATATACTGCTGATGGGAGCTGCGGGCGCAGCAGGAGAGGTCTGCGCACCATGTGGGACCCTCCCAGCAGCCAGGGATCGACCGGTGCTGCAGAGGCTGCGGGTAGCTTCGCAACCCAGTGCTCAACCGCTGCACCACCAGGGGAGACCCTGAAGTGTATGAGTTCTTTACAGATCTTGGATATCAGGCCCTAGTCAGATGTATGGCGTGTAAATATTTTCTCAAGCAGAAAGGTTTCTTTGTTTTAGTGATACTTTTTCTTCTTTCCTTCCTTACTTTCTTCCCTCCCTCCCTCCATCCCTCTTTCTCTCCCTCCTTCCCTCCCTCCTTCCTGTTACATTTCATTTCCAGCTAATGCTATCAATTTCCAGAATTTCAAGTGTCTTATAGTTTTCTTCTTCATTTAGGGATGTTAATTTCTAAGTGTTTCTTTTAGTGCAAAGTGCCTTGAACTGAGAATTGATAATCTGCCTTCTTGGTCTCTTTTAACATGTGACAATATTAGTTTCCTGCTGCTGTTATAACAAACTTAGTGGGTTAGGACAACATACATTTATTATCTTATCGTTTTGTAGGTTATAATTCTGACACAATCTTACTACTCTGAAATGAAGGTATCCGCAGGGTTGTGATTTCTTTCTGAAAGCTCCAGGGGATAGTTTGTTATTCTTGACTTTTCCAGTTTCTAGAGACTGCTCCATTCCTTGATTCTTGGCCCTCTCCCATCTTAGCTTCTGACTAGTACTGACCCAGTAAGGGAGAACTGAATTTTTATGGTGTCTTGCCCTACTTGGCACCTAGTACTCAACTGTAGGTTCCACCTTCTCTTATAAAGCATGTGTCTATGATACAAACCTTCTTCAATACATCTAGACTCTTGTTTGTTTCCTCATGCCCACGCTCATCTTTCTTCTTCCAGCAGTGGTGGGGCACACTCACTTTGAATGGCTGTATGATAGGCACTTTCTTTAAAGATATCTAGATATCTTTCTATAAAGATATCTAAAGTAGATATCTTCTGTAAAGATATCTTTGGCATCTATTGTCATTGGAAGATTTAAGGCCATTTGCTGATACTGTCTCAGTTTTAGCTTTCACATGTCCTACCAATTCCAGCAATAAAAATCAAATATGTGAAAGGAGAACTCTCACTTACTTAACTTGAGTCTTCATTTTCTTTGAACTCTCAATTTTACTTACTCACTGAGGAGAACATTTGGTATGTATTGATTTGTCTCCTTTTCCATGTTGTTATTGAATATGCTGCTTATACCTTGTCTTTGGAAACAATAAAATCTCTGACATGCTCAGTTTCTTTCTTTGCTCAAGCAGTGAAGTGGTCAGGTTTCCCTTCCTTTCTGGTAAAGATTATATAAACAATTTGCATTATACAATGAACTTTGTAATCCACTCCTTCATTTGATCCTTATACCAAATCTGTGCAGTAGACTTGTCATGAGGTCTGATCATTCTTTAAAAGATGAGGAGATTGAGGTTTAGAGAAGTCACTTGCTCCCTGTGTTTTCAGTGAGAACTCAAAACCTGTTTTCTCCATACTACGTATCACTATATCTTTCATATTGTTTGTTTGTTTTTTTGGTATATTATCTGTGTTTCCTGACAATGAAATGCAAGGTTGATACGAATAGGATACTTACTTCTCATGTTCACCTCTCTATCTCCAGAGACTAGATTGACTCATGGCATATAGTAAATGCTTTGGTTGAATCTTGAAATAAACTTCAATCTTCTTGTCCCAAGTCTGTGGCCTTTTTAAATTATTATTAAGAAATTTGTCAGTTGTTTATATGTCTGTATACCTTTGGAGTTACATTTTTACTCCTCCACATATGCACATTCTTCTCTCACCACCTACTATATCTCTCCTGCCAGTGCCCTCTCCTCTCCCTCCCCCTGTCTCTTTCTGTGGTCTTTTAAATTCTCTAACAGCTTCTATTCTTTTACCAACATTCACAGAGAATTATGAAAATATGCACAAATGGTCATACAACTAGTAATTAGTGGCTCCGAGACCAGAACCCGAGTTATTTAATTCCAAGTAGATTGGATTTATATTCCCTTATTTTATTTTTGGACATGGAGAGACCCAGTGCTATACTATTTTTTAGAAAAACCCTGAAATGGTGATAAACATATTCTAAGACCACTGACAGCCAATCTTTTGCGAAGTTGTGGAATAGAAACAGCTTTTTATTTAAATTTTTATTTTTTTTTAAAAATTATTTTTTTACATCATTGCTCATTTCTAAACAATATTTGCTTCCCCCCCACCTCAGATGTAGTCCCCATAGAATTTCCTTCACCAACAGTTTGTTTTTGTCTGTACGTCCACCTCCCTTTCTACTTCAGCCAGTGCTCAGGTGCTAAGTGTTCTCAGGTTGCTTAATGTCTCCACAGTGGGGCACCTGCTCTAGCCTGTCCTCTTGTGTTCAGTTTCTTTCCAGCTCTCTTCTCTCCTGTAAAATTTTCACTGACCCTTAGTGTAGGTATCAGTTGCACTAGCTCATTGAGTCTTAAATTTCTTATTAAATAATGAGTATAGTTGTATGTCCTTCCTGCCTTGTATGGAATGAGCATATAAAGTAACAATATGTGAGTTATAATGCATTATACAAATATGAGGGAATAAGATTTTCAAGAGAACTGCTTAGTATAGCAAACAAAACTCTTTGAAAACCTAAGGTTTTTGATAATGGTTTGACTAAACTTCTCTGGGCTGCCAATTTAAATTTTAACAAGGACATTTAATACCTTTCACCTAAAAGAGAAATTCCTATCATGGGATTTTTAAGACTCTTAAAGTCTGTGAGGGACAGATTTTTATTTGGGGGTAGAAGGAGAGGTGTTTTTAGGGCTCTTTTATTATAATATGGCTCGCCTTAATGGTTCATCTATGTTGTTGCTAACCTGTTTTAATTTATGAATGAGTCAGCACTGCCAGTACCCCATGATGACCAGTTTTACTTGAAATGATGTGAACTGATCTCAGCTAATTTCATCCATTTGGTTTGCATCCAGAAAGTTCTCATTATAGCTCTCCTGTGCTGGAGCCCAGTGGGCAACAAATCTCTACTGTGCAGGTGCAGTTGAATTTGGACAAAATGCTTCATTGTCTACTGGTGTTCTGTGACTGCCAATGAGGTGAAAGGTGAGGGTTAGATAGTGCACATACGCCCTCATTTGAAAAAAGCTGGACAAGCAGGAGGGTGTCTGCTTCATATGGAAACATGCCCCAATATGTACTCAGTGGGGGCCCTTTTGTCAAAATCTGTCAATATGAGCCTTTTGCAGAGTTGTGAGACCAGAGGTTGGTGTCTTTCCAGGCATTTTCTTGTCAGAGCCATCATTCCAGAAAATTATAGAGTGTGGATTGAAACTAAGATTATAGGTTTAAGCAGGCCTTGCCTCTCTCCAACTAAGGACAGCCTAAGCAATGCCCAGAAGCTAAATTTGGTCTCAGTCATTATGAAAATTGAAAGTAATGCTTTACAATTAAGAGTTTGAAAACAGCCTTTAATTTAGAGTCCATAAAACATTGATGGGGAGGGAGGTTGTGATGCTGAGGGCTCAGGGGCCTGCATTAAAAATGAGTAGAGGCTTTTAAAGCTTTGTTACTAGTTTAAATGTGGTTCAAAGGCCATGGCCATCTCAAGGTATTGAGATTGGTTATCTCAGGTCCTGTGACTAGAATGGTAAAATTGTTGACTAGAATGGTAAAATGGATACTAGGATTCTCCATAGCTAAGGTGGACTTTAAATAAATGGAGCTTTTAATTAAAGAAATGTGGAGTTCAAGGGATATTCTGGAAGAAATGAGAAATTTTAAGAAACATAGGACCTGTTTTAGCTTAAAACGCAAAAAAAGAAGTATGAGTCAAGATATAATACATATGGGGCCAAATTGAAAAAGAAAATCTCTCTCTCTCTCACACACACACACACACACACACACACACACACGCCCAACCCACCCCCCAAGATGCTCTGCAGTTCCGTACTCAGAGAGGAAATCCCAGCCTTGGAGGAAGAAGAAATCCTGGATCTTGCCAATCTCTCCCTAACATGGAAGAGACAGGGTTAACATGGAAGAGACAGGGTTAAAATGGAAGGTGAAAGCAGGAGGACACTGGGATGTACGGACCATCATATTGTGAAGGAAGCCTAAGTCTGGCCATGGGTATAGAGGGTTTACTAAATAGAGAAAACAGAAAGTTTCTTTGCCAGTATCACTTATGGTTTTGGCTTCCTCTTCATTATTTTAGGCTCCTAGATTACTGAATTGGAAACTGGTTTAATCTATGTATTTTGGGGGGTGTGATTGTAATGTTTATGGTTTTCAAGTGATGCGTGTGTATGTTTTGGGATGGAGGAATAAGACAAAGTTAGAAGCATCTAAAATTTAACCATCTTTTTGTGTGTCATTATGTGTTTATATATATACATATATTATTTTTCATAAATAATATCATAGGCTAATGCTTTATTGTTAAGGTGACCTTTCAACTGACTTGTCCGTTGCCTTTCTCTTCTTTGAAATTGTGCTCCCCCCACCCAGATAATCAATTTTAACAGTCTGGTGTATATCCTTTTATTCTTTTATACAGTTTTGTATATTCACTTCATCTGACACACACGTGCACACACATGCACACATACACTCCCCCCCCCAAACACACCCCTTTTGTTTGGTCACTATTTTACAAAATTGGTTATTGTGTTATATATTTTTCTTTATATCTTATTTATTAATCAGTACTCAGTAGATTTGGTGATATTTCCACAATTCTCCTATTGGTGGCATGGCAGTTTATGTATGAATATACTACAGTTTATTCAATTATGTCTATATTAAATGACATTCATTGTATTTCTAGTTTGTTGCCATCACCACTGATCCTGCAGTAACTCTTCTTCTATTAGCTTAAATCATGTGAATTATTGTTTATATGATTCAAAAATTATCAACTATCAAAAAATAATGATGCCAGTATATAAAAAGTAAGTCAGCAACAGGGTCAGGTTTGAGCATGTGGAAAATAAAATCAACATTTTTGGGTTTAACCTTATGTTCTAAAGTGCAGAAAGAAAAAAAAATGGACAAGGAGATAAAAATTATGAGAGATGATAATATAATGGACAAATGAATGAAGAATATGTGGCTAATCTATGCACGTGAGGAGATAAGTGCAAATGCACAGAATAATAAAAGAGAACATCTTTGAAATTAAGAAATAGCTGAATCTATAGGTCAAGAAGGCTCAACCCTCAGTCAAAATAGCAAGTGATGACTGACATCTAAGTAATCCAGATGAATGTCCTGAATTTCAAGGATAAAGAAGGAACTCTACAAGTACCCAGTCAAAAAAAAGAAAGAAAAAGAAAAAAAGCCCCACCAAATCAACAGGTTATCTCTAAGGAAAAAGTAATAGAATAACCCTAAATTTCTGTGTCATATTAAATTTCACAACACAATGGAGCAGCATTTAAATTTGGGGGAGAAAAATATTTTGACCACGGAATTCTCTTAACAGTAGAACATAAAGACATTTTCAGAAATGCAAGAGCTCAGAAAATATACTGTGTGCAGACTCCTTGGAAAAGAAGAGCAATTCAAAATAAATCCTCAAAGTAACTGGAAAACAATGAACAATGAAGACCTTGAAATATGGAGTATGGTATAAAAAGATTGATGCAATATATTTGATTAATTTAAATGTAGAGTTATTCTAAAAACTTAGAGATAAGGTTGAAAAACAGAATGCAGGTCTCATGAATAATCCTGGAAAGACTAGCAGCCTGTTAAATATTAAATACAGAACTATGTCTAAAATCTCATACTATTCCTGAGAGACATGGGGATTGGGTAGGAAAGTTTAGGAGGAATAACTAGATATTGTTTCAATGAGACTTAAAAATTCAGTTATTTTAAATTTCAGGGTAAACCCTCTTGCAGAATTATAAGCAGACAGTATTCCTTCCAAATTACTAGAAGCAGGAAAAATATATAGAAAATCTATGTTTAAAAAGGGAAATAGGAAGAAAATATAAATCAAATACAACAGATGACAAAAGAATGCAAATGTTTATGGATTAAACAATTCTATTATAGGACAAAGAGTAATGAATTAGGAAACAAGATTCAACTGTAGTTTCTGTCCTTTACAAAAGAAACACCTAGAAGTGTCTCAAAGCTGAAATGCAGGGTAATCTGTATATTATCTGTCTGTCTGTCTATGTATTAGCAAATCCAAGTAGAAAGAATGTTGTTAATAGACAAAGTAGAATATAAAGTAACCGCATTCATAAAGATGAGGCTGTTCATTTATTGTTTTTTAGCATTGCTCTAATAGGGTAGTTACTAGCTGCAGTTGAATTTAAATTTACTCTAATTTAATTAAAATATTAAATTTCTGTTCCTTAGTAATACTAGTCACATTTCAAGTGCTTATTAGTAGCCACATGTGCTCAAATGCTGAATAGCCAGTAAACAGCAATGACAGAATATTTCCATTATCTCAGTTCATTTTGACAGTACTGGTAAAGAGTATCAGGTGTAGTAAAAGTGTCATTATAAACCCTTATGCACAAAATAAGATCTAGTCTAATATAATAATTGAATACTGCCAGATACAAGGAGAAAATGGCAGAATGCCAGTGGAAAGGGGAACTTTCAACTTCGTTTCTTCTAGGACAGATGAAAATGCAAAATGTATAAAACAATGTAGAGTGATTATTTTAATTAATAAAAGTTTAAGTAATTAAGTTGTAGAGATTCTTTATCCTAAGAACTGTATCATATTTTGTAGTATCCATGGGACATTAAAAGTATAACACATTTGGTCATAATTTAAACCCCAATTCCAAAAAACATATAGTATATCACTCAGTAATATTTGAAATTAAGTATGTATGTACAAATGGAAATCTCTCACAAATCTAGAAATGCAAAACATTTATTTAAATTATTTTTTCTTTCCTTTTTTTAATTGTGGTAGCATTGGTTCACCACAGTGAGTAAGTTTTAGGAGTAGAGCTTCATGCCTTATCAAAGATATGATACCAGACCATGCCTACCACCAAAGTTCTAGCCACTGTATGCCACCATCCAATTGACCCCCTCTGCCCATTCTTCCCTCCCGCTACCCCCTTCTCCTCTGGTAAACACTGCTTTTTTGTCCGAATCAAAGGGCCTGGGTATTTTTTTTTTTTTTGGTAAAAGATTCTCTTAAGTAATTTTGGGTTGAGGAGGAAAACAAAACCACAATTCCAGAATACTTAGAGAAATAACAATAATGATAATACTAAGGTGTATTGCTGAGGTTTAATCAAAGGAAAATTTATAACTTTACCAAATTTCTTTTATAAAATGTTGAACTTCAAAGTTACAACAAAATAAATGTAAGGAAAACATTAGGAAAGAATTAATAAATATAGAAGCATATATTAATGAATTAGAAAAAAAAGAAGCCCTATGGACTCAATATATAATTCAAAATACATACTTCTTCAACTTGTGATGGGTTCCACCTTGATAAACCCATCATAAGTTATTATAAGTTGAAAATTCTGACAACACAGTGCGTCATATTTGGTTTTTTATCTTTGTAGTCATGGGGTTGCCACTGCCCAGCATCATGGAAGAATCATAGCACATATTGCTAACCTAGAAAAAGATAAAAATTCAGCATTTGAAGTGTGGTGTCTACTGAATGCTTGTTGTCTTGCCCTGCCACAAAGTTGGAAAATCCTACATTGAACCATCATAACTCCTGATAAAATCCAAGCCTAATAAAAATAAGAGGGGGTATATCTCTAAAGCTAAAAATGAGAAAGGGAATATGACTTCAAATATTGAGGAAATTTTCAGAATTATGTAGCAGTCATGTACAAGTCCATGCAACAAGAGAATATTACATTCATTGGTGGAATTTGAAGATCTCAATAACATTGATAGTTTTCTCAAAACACAAATTACTACCGTTGTTCAAGAAATAGAAAGTATTACAGATGAGATAAGCAGGAGCTAGTATCCATGCATAAATGTTCCACATGAAGTGTGTCCTAAGCCTTTTGCAGTGTTATTTTAGTCACTAGTTTTTAAACACTAATTTTATTTATATCTGTAATTTTTATAGTGCTAAAAACCACAACACTGCTTTTACGATCTTGATCATTTCTAAGTACTTGTACAGTTCAGTACTGTTAAGCATATTCATTGTTGTGTGAATAGTCTTCAGAACTTTCTCATGCAAAACTGAAACTGTGTCCCTTTGAGGATAACTCTCCCTTCCTCCTGCCCCTCCCCCTGCCAGCCACCATTCTGCTTTGTTCCCATGAATTTGACTACTTCGGATACCTCATATAAGTAGAATCATATAGTATTTGTCTTTTTGTGACCGAATTCACTTATTAGCATAGTATTTCAAGGTTCTTCTGTGCTGTAGCATGTGACAGAATTTCCTTAAGAATGAATAATATTCCATTATATGCATATACTACATTTTGTTTGTTTGATCATCCATTGTTAGACATTTGGTTTGCTGCTTAAGCTTTTTACATGTGTATCTTATTTATAAAAATGTGTATAATGCACATTATTCTGCATTTTTCTTTTTGTTATAAAATATGTAGGAAAGGAACTTTTATCAGGTTAGTTCATATATTATCAGCAAGTAAAGATTTGCAGAATGTATTTATCATGTCTGTCAGTTTAAGCATTTGAAAATACTGGAAATCAGAGAGAGCATATTGCAACTAAGCAGACAGTATTTTCATAAGGATTTTCTCAGATTGTGATGAGGGTGGAATTTGTATAGGTAACAATTAGAATTAAGATAGAAAATAGTCTTTCCATCCATTGCTTAATAAAGGACTGCTTCATTAGGGAGCATTGTGATTTCTCTCTATATTTTGGATAAAGTCACTTGACTGACATATGAGTTGCAAGTATGTTCTATCAGTCTCTGGCTTGCATTTTATATTAACTTCATCCATTAATTTGTTTTGAATAGATAACACATATACTCAGTACAAAAGCAAAAGGCACAGTGAATATACGGGAAAAAAATAAATTCCCTCCTCTCTCTATCTCCTGGTTTCCAGACTGATTTATATTTCCAGAGATTGTCTGAGAAAGCATTACATTAGAATTTCTGCAGATGGATGTGGACCGTCAAGAAGAAGAGTTGGCATGGTGTCATTTTGGGTCTTGTACAATGGGATGGTGTGAGAAACTAAGCAGAAATAAGGAGGAGGTCTACTGCAGGGTGCCCAAGGATTGAAGAAAGAGTCCCAATTAACAATCTAAACTCCTCATCGTAGAGGGAGTGGCGATGTATCTTCTGAGTCAAAAGAACAACAGAAGAGATGACCCATTCATTGAAGCAACCCAGGAACATGGTCCATTTTAATATCTGCTAAGCTCCAGGTCCAGACCCCAAAGAATACTATGTTAGTGAAGTAAGAACTAAACTATTCCTTAACTTCTCCACCCTTTGACCTGGAACTTCTAAAATAAGGCAGTTGGGGAGAGCGTAATCAGGGAGAGAGTAGACCAGCAGACGGGATTTCTTCATTGCAACCTCCCACCTTGAAGTAGGAGGCCAGATTTGATTTAGGTAAAATTAGGATTTTTCATTATTATAGGAAAATCTTGAGCTGATTGTCATAGGTCTATTGGAGTTTTTATTTAGGAAAAAGAGAATATTTCATTCATGGGTGGAATTTTTATTGGGATATTGGAAGGAAAAAAAAGGCATTTTTATCAGGTTTTTTTTTTCTAGTATACTGGTCTCATAAGCACAAATATGTATCTATCCTGTCCTCTCCTCTCTCTTTCTTTCTCTCTCTCTCCACACACACACTCAATCCCCCTCTCTCTCTTACACACACACACACACGTTTATACCATACCTATTATTCTGCACTTTGCTTTTATCACTTAAAATATCTGGATATCATTTTGTTAGGATGTAGATATGCCTCATTAGTTAGGATGTAGATATGCCGTGTGTGTGTGTGTGTGTGTGTGTGTGTGTGTGTGTGGTGTATTTTGTTGTTATGGCTTAATAATATTTCATTAGAAGCATGCACCATATCTAATGTAAGCAGTTATGAAATCTTAAGTTAAACCTTATGTTTTACTTCTGAACAGCAAAATAAATGACAAACAAAATGAAAATACAACTGACAGAATGGGAGAAAATATTTGTAAACTGCACCTCTAACATTGGGTTAATGGCTAAAATATATCAAGAATTTCTACAGACTCAATTTTACTCCATTAAAATTGGGCAAAGAACCTGAATATACATTTTTTCAAAGAAAATATTCAAATGGCCAAAAAGTGCATGAAAATATTGCTTATTGTCAGGGAAATGTAATTGAAAGCCAAAATAAGTTATTTCCTCACACCTGTTAGAATGGTTCTTTTTTTTTTTTTAAAGATTTATTTATTTATACAAGCACTGGGTACAATCAGAAGTGTGGGAGGGTGAGAGAATTCACCAGAGCCAGAGTGGGGAGCAGAGCAGGCAGATGGACAGAAGACACTGCTGAGGGGAGCAGCAGGTGTGGCAGGAGAGTTCTATGCGCCATGTGGGACCCTTGCCAGAGGCCAGGGATCAAACCAGTGCTTCAGAGGCTGCGGGCAGCTTTGCAGCCCAGCGCTCAACCGCTACGCCACCAGGGGAGGCCCAGAATGGTTCTTGTCATAAAGACAAGAGATATCAAGTATTGGTGACAAATGGAGGAAAGAGAACCCTGTGTGCTTCTGATGGAAATATAAATTGGTATAGCCACTATGAAAAATAGCATGGAGATTCCTCAAAAATTTAAAAATAGGACTACCATGTGATCTAGCTATTCTACTTCTGGGTATTTATCCTAAATATAAATGAAATCACTATTCCAAAGAGATATCTGTGTCTCCATGTTTACTGCAGCATTATTTTCAATAGCCAGGACATGGCAACAACCTGTGTTTAAAAATGGATGAATGGATTTAAAAATAATTGTCTTCCCCCCATATATGTATGTATACACACATATATATATACATACATATACACATACACACACAATGGGATATTATTCAACCATATAAAAGTGTGAAATCTTACTATTTTCGTGACAACATGGATGAACCTTGATGGTATTTTGCAAGTGAAATGTCAGGCAAAGACAAATATTGTCTCATTTCACTTACATGTGGAATTGAAAATAAACTCATAGAAACTGTGAACAGATTGGTGGTTGCTAGAGGTGGTTGGTAGAGGTTGGGAATTGGGTGAAAGTTGTCAAAAATGACAAACTAACCATTATCAGATAAATAAGTCCTGGGGATATAATTAGAGTATGATGATTGCAATTAATAATACTGAATTGTATATTTGAAAGTTACTAGGAGTTTAGATCTTAATATTTAGTTCTCATTGCAAGAAAAATATTTGTAACTGATTTTTTAAAGAGATTTATTTTTATGATATAAGAGCTGGGGTACAGACCAGAGGTGCGGGAGGGTGAGAGGATTCACCAGAGACAGAGTGAGGAATAGAACAGGCAGATTGACTGAAATACACTGCTGAGGGGAGCAGCGGGCGAGTCAGGAGAGGTCTGCTGTGCCATGTGGGTTGCTCCCTGGCTGGGGATCAAACTCGTGCTGAAGCGGCTGCGGTTAGCTTCATAGGTTGTGTCTTAATCCCTTGCACCACCAGGGAGGCCCCTATTTGTAACTGAAGTGTTGGATGTTAACTAAACTTACATATTGCACTGTTATACAGCCATTATAGCACAGTAAAACTGGAAAAAACTCATCTACTTTTAGCTTTGTGTAAATTATGTAATAATAATAGAATTGGAGAAAAGTCTCAGTGTTCTAGTGTGTTTTTTTTAAAGGAAGGAAATATTTTGGTATAGCCAGATGTGACACTAATGAAGCCAGCAGGGAAATGGAAAGAGTTAGTATCTTGGGGTCTTTCTATTCTGTTTGTAGTCAAAAATTATTGAAAATTCCGTCTCTTTTTTTTTTTTTAAATTGAGATATAATTGACATGTGACTCATCATAATGTGAACCCTAGACAGGTGCCAGATGCACATTATGAATCTTAAGTCTTAAAGTGTGCTGACAACCTAGTTCATCTTGACCCACTACCTTGGGATTATAGAAGAATATCTCTAATCAGTAACCATGTTAACATTCTATAGTTTATTTCTCAGAGTTTCACGAAGGGTCATTACCATGGCTACAGGCTTAGGAAAAACTGAGTGAAATGGACTGGCTGCATGAACGCCTTACAGAGTTTTTTATAAGGCTTTATATTGTATGTGTCTGTGGGAAGGGGTATGGGAGAGGGAGACAGAGGGAGAATCATTCCTGCCAGTAACTTAAAATGCTTGTATTCTCTTTCTAGTCCTTCAAATGGCTTGATTTGTAGCTATAGCTTCATATATTCAATCCTCTTAATCCTCCAATTTTAAAATATGGTGTCTGCTAGCTCTGCAAGAGCAAAGACAAAATAAATCTACTTCATTTAGGTCCTACCTCCTGTCCTAATCCTTATTCTCCCAGTAACAGTTTATATTATTTTCTTAGTTGTTTAGCATTATGGTTTTAACTATGCCTCTACATCTGACTTATCAGCCTAAAATGATATATTTTTGATCCCTGCTTTAAAATATGAAGAAATCAATACACTTATATTGTCCTCCCTTCTCTCTCTAATCTTATTTTTTTTGTTACACAATTTTTGCATCATTGTTTATAAAAACTTTTATTTTGTAATCATAATTTCCAGGATTATTTTGGTCTTAGTCCTAAATCCTGTAGTTAAATGGTTTCCATGCTCAATGCTGATCTTTTCTCCAGCCACCTGTTGAGTAGGTTGACATGTCCTTTAGCAATTTTTTCAATATGTGTTCATTAGAATGATATTCCCTAAGTTCTTGTATGATCCAAAACTTTTGTTGCTTTTTTTCATGAAAGACTGTGTAGCAGGACATGCTGATTCTTTTCTGTTTGTGAAGATTTTGTGGCTAGACATTTCCTTGCTTTCCTCCAGTGTTGAAAGTTGCTCTGGAGACATCCGAGCATTTTCTAGATGTCTAGATGTAGATATCTATATATCTTTATATATAGATATAGCTATCTATATGTATAGTCATTTATAGGGATTCTTTATTCTTGAAATCCAGTTATTTTATTAAGATAAATTTTAGTGTTGATTATTCTGTAGCAATTTTACAAGGATTGTACTATGTTTTTTAAAATCTATATAATGGTTTTCTTTTTTTTATTTCTGGAGAAATTTAAATATTTTCTAGTCAGTGCTCTTTTATTCTTTATGTTCCTCAATTATGTTTGTATTGGATCTCCTTGGTCTACCTATCATATTAATTTGAAACCTGTGAAGCCATTAATTTCCATTTCTTAACCACTTTTAAAAATCATATATAGCATGTATCTCTTACTGGGTTTTCATCAGTCTTGATTATCAATTGCTTTTCTTTCTATGGTTGTTGTTTTGTTTATTTTTATTGATTTGTAAGCCATTTACATGTCTATGTAACTTTGGGGCTACATTTTTACTTCTCCAGATTTTGATTTTCCTTTGTCTTATTTACAATGTGTTTTTATTTTCTTGTTTTTTTGGGGGGCAGTTTACAAAGAAGTAGTTTTATTTTTATCACCCACTTTAGCTTGTACTAAAATCTCTCCATAAAATAATTGTTTGTCAATTTCTTATTGAAGGAATATTTTTTTCCTAACCTCCATTAATGTTTAAAGTTTTAAGGTAGCTATTATTTTTGCTAGTAAACTTTCTCTGACTCTTCAAATACAACTCTCAAAGCCTTCAATGCTGTCCTGATTATAGCACTTACCGCAGAGTTTTCAAAATTCCTGTTTGTCTGTAAACTAGACAGTAAACTGGAAAATTAGGGGTTCTGTTTATTATTGTTCAGTGATGAATCCCCAACATCTGGCCTATAATATCCCTGCCATTTATACCCTAAATTGTCTGGACGGGCTTCAAGATGTAGCACATCATCAGAAAGAATACGATCCCGTGAGATGCTAATTATGAACATGAATTGAATCTTTAGATTGGTGCAAAAAAGTTCTTTTTTCCCCCCAGTTGTTCATCTTAAAGTTCTGAGTAAAATGAATACACAAGGAGTCTGTTCTTCCATTAATGTACTATTTAAATATAATAATATGTTCAAAGTGCGCTATTATCAATTGTATAGCTCAATGAATTTTTCCATGTGTATATACTTACATATGTATATACTTATGTAACTGTTACCCAGATCAAGATATAGAATATTTTCAGCACACCAAAGGCTTATGTAGCCTCTCAGAGGCACCTGCTATTCCACAGTCAAACTTTTGAAGGTAGTCATTTGGGGCATGGAAAAAAATAAATACTGAACTCTAGTTAATGATATGTATGATGAAGTATTTAGGGTGAAGTGTATTGAGGGTTGCAACTTACTTTGAAATGCATGTGAAAATAAGATGGACTAGGTGCACAGAAGTATGGGTAGATGGATTCATATGCGACAAAGCAAGTCAAATAAATAGAAATCATAGACTCTTATTGTTGGCATGTGGGTATTCACTGTAAAATTCTTTCAAATTTTCTGTAAGTTTGAAAATTTTCATTATCAAAATGTTGGAAAGAGGGATTTTTTGTAAACAAAATGATTTTGCTGTTTTACTCTTCTATGGTTTCCTATTGTATTTGAAATAAAATATATATTCCTTAACATATCCTAAAAGGCCCAACTTTGCTCCTATCAATTTGTCCACTTTCTTTTCCCTCTACTCTTCATCTCTTGCACTATGTGTAAGTCTTATTTGCCCTATTACATTTCTACCAAATATACACTGTTATATGAATGAATAACAATAATGATATCCTAGCATCCAGGTAACTTACACAGTGAGGCAACCTGGGGAGAAGGTGCTTTTTCAGAAATACAATCTCAGGTAGGTAGTATTCTTTGAGTTAAACATGGACAACAGCCTTTGCTTTAGTTGCTAAAGCACGTCCAACTACCAATTACTATTGCCTTGCTGTAAACAAATATCTATAGCACAGAGGGCTCACTGCTGTTTCCTCTTGTGACTGTAAGTTCCATAAGGTCAGAAACAGTGTTTACCTTTTCTCTGATGTGTCTGTAGCACCTAGCCCAATCTCAGTCAGCCATAAAATAGACATTGCATAAACATTTGTTGAATGAAGTAATGATCTCATTGGATCCTTTTAATGGCTCTATGGGATAGTTACTGATTTGACCCCCTCTTTGCAGATGAAGAAACTAAAGTTCATTGATTTTGAATGACCCATTCAAGCTCATGCTGCTAGTAGAAGAGATAGGATTCATTCCCACGGTTGTCTGACTCCAATGTCCAAGCCCTGTGGGCTCTCTTGCCTTCTCTAATGCAAATATATTTCTTGTAGAAGTCATCCTGAAATTGAAAAGGGCAGGTATGAGAGGGTATATAGGAGAGGAAAGGGTCACTATTTAGGTATAAGAAAATGCAGGGTAGTTATTTCATGGGGAGATTTCCCCTCCCCCATAAACTCCATTCTAGTGGTACTAGAAGCTACAATTTGGAGCCCACACCTGGAAGTGAGCATTGCCCTTGCTGAACAAGCACTCCTCCCTAAATCGGTGATTCATTTTGACTAATCACCTTAGTTATACTCATTAGTTTCCTTTTCATTAAGCCAGATGTAATAAATGCCATTTTAACTGGGTATGGAGTTAGGGTTCAGTAAAGCACTACACTAAAAAAATTGTTAGTATAGGAAACAAACAAATCCCTAACTAAATCATTTTGTATAAGGGATACTCTTACAAAATGAAGGGATCCATAGACAGTTTTTCTGACCTGACTTTCCACTAACTTTTGGACCAAAAACTCTCTAGCCCCAGGCCTGCATGGACTAAATAGTTGCCTATATGTTCTGAAATTAGGGGTTAAAATTCCTTGATTGGAGGTACCATAGTATTTGAACCCTACATTGAGATCATTGCTTTAGGTTAAGGAACCTAAAGCCCTTACCGAATTTATAAATATATCCTGCAATCGGGGCCATCCCATTAAATCAGTATCAGTCATTACCGTCTTAATTTATTAACTCTTGCACTGTTTCCTTTATTGTCTCTCTGCTCTTCCCAGCTGAGCCCACAAAAATTCCAAAGTAGATTTTGTCATGCTTCCTAAATCAATCATGAATGAGAAAAGAATAATCACAATCATTAGTATTTAATGAATGCTTACTGTGTGTTACATGCCATATTAAGCACTTTACATGTACTGTATCAATCTAATTGTAACAACTCAATGAGATACTTTTATCCTATTTTGTAGAGGGTCCTCATAAGAGGACCCTGTATTTATCTTTCTCCTTCTGACTTATTTCACTTGGCATTATTCCTTCCAGATCTGTCCATTTTGGTGCAAATGTCATGAGTTTGTCTTTTATTTTTTTTCACTATATCATATTCCATTGGTTATATGTACAACAGCTTGACTTACTCATCTGTGTCTGGGCATTAGGTTGTTTCCATAATTTGGCTATTGTAAAAAGCAGTGCAATGGGAGTATAAGTTTCCTTTTGAATTAGTGTTTTTGAATTTTTTGGGTAACTGGCTAGGAATGGAGTTACCGTGTCACTTGGCAGATCCATTTTTAGGGTTTTGAGACCCTTTCATACTGCTTTCTATAAGGTCTACACTAGTCTGCATTCCCACCAGTAGTGTAGGAGAATTCCATTTTCTCAATATCCTCATCAGCACTTGTTTTTTCTGGTCTTTTTGAAAAGGGCCATTCTCCCAGGTGTGAGATGGGATCTCATTGTTGTCTTGATTTGCGTTTACCTGATGATAAATTATGAGGAACATTTTTTTCATGTGCCTCCTTGCAGTCTGTATTTCTTCATTGGAGAAGTGTTTAGTTTTTCTCATTTTTTTGATTGGGTTATCTGTTTTCTTTTTGTTGAGTTGTATGAGTTCTTTGTAGATCTTGGATATCAACCCCTTGTCAGATGTATGGTGTGCAAATATTTTCTCCCAGTCTGTAGGGTGTCTTTTCATTTGGTTGAGGTTTCTTTTACTGTGCAAAAGCTTTTTATTTGATGTTCTCTTTTGTTTTCCCCATACCATATGCAAAGGTCAATTCAAAATGTATAAAAGACTTGGCTATAAAACCTGAGACTATAAAATACATAGGAGAATACATAGGCAAAATGCTCTCGACATACACTATTCTTTTAAAAATATGTGCTGGGCCTCCCCTGGTGGCGCAGGCAGTTGAGTGCAGGGCTGTGATGCTCTCCACAGTCTCTGCAGGGCCGGTGAGGGTCCCACATGGCACCGCAGACCTCTCCTGTCTCTCCCGCTGCTCCCCTCAGCAGTGTATTTCATCAGTCTGCCCCATTCTGTTCCCTGCTCTGTCTCTGGTGAATCCTTTTCACCCTCCCGCGCATCTGGCCTGTACCCCAGTTCTTGTAAATAAATTAAAAAAAATAAAAAATATGTGCTGTATATATTTACAGGATTTATACACAACTAAAATATCTTGCACAGAGCTAGCCACACAATTAAAAATGCTCTCTGGTGAACTTGAGGAAGGTTGGAGTCTACTAAATTATAGAGAAAAGCTATTTAGTTCATATGGGGATTAAGCCTTAGTCTCATGAACTTTTTGCCTTAATGTAATGAAATTATAAGGTTTATACATTTTCTCACATGTGCAGATATACTTCTTTCACCCCACTCTTTCATTTCCTGTTTACAAGTGCAATTTGGTTCATGAGCCAAAACTACCATTACATATGTGCCAGGAGCCCTGAGGGCAAACACCATGAAGTACCATGGTTAGGTGCCTTAAAATTTTGACATGAGAGTATGTAGGTATACAAAAAAAGAGTATCTTCTGTCTTGTGATTTTTAGGGTAATAGTGCACATTATATACTTGGAAAATTTGGCTTTTATTGCAATAGAAAGAAAAATGAAGGAGTGGCTACTTAGGCAGGATTTGTTCAGCATGCCATTATTCAGCAGTTCAAAAGGACCATGACTGTATACATGGACCCATTGTATACATGGACCAGTTTCTTCAGATGAGCCCCCAATACTACCATGGACCCTTAACAGAAATTCCCTGTGCAGTTCTATAGATGGACAAATTGTATCTGAATCACTAAATATGTTGTTTAAAATTGAACTATAAACCACTACTATCAGAACTGCATGGGACATTTGTTGGACATGTAGATTTCTGAGCCTTACCCCAGACTGATTGTGTCAGAACCTCTGGAAGAGGGATTAAGAAATCTGCATTTTTCGAAAGCTTTCTCAGCATCTATTGATATTATCATATGGTTTTTATATTTCTTTTTGTTGATGTGTTGGATAACGTTGATTGATTTTCGGATGTTAAACCATCCTTGTGTCCCTGGAATGAATCCTACTTGGTCGTGGTGAATTATCTTATGGATACATTGTTGGATTCTGATGGCTAAAATTTTATTGAGGATTTTTGCATCAGTGTTCAAAAGCCCTTGAAATTCTTGGGATACAAGGAACATACCTTAACATCATAAAGGCCATCTATGACAAGCCAACAGCCAGTATCATTCTCAACGGTGAAAAGCTGAAAGCAATTCCATTAAGATCTGGAACAAGACAAGGATGTCCACTCTCACCACTGCTGCTTTCAATATAATACTGGAAGTCCTAGCCAGGGCAATAAGACAAGAGAAAGACATCCAAGGAATCCAAATAGGAAAAGAAGAAGTCAAACTATCACTATTTGCAGACGATATGATATTATACATAGAGAACCCCAAAAACTCCACAGAAAAGCTAATTCAACTCATCAATCAGTTCAGTAAAGTGGCAGGATACAAAATCAACACGCAAAAGTCAGTAGCCTTCCTATACACAAACAATAAATCTGAAGAAGAAGAAATCAAAAAAAACATCCCTTTCGTTATTGAAACAAAAAAAATCAAATATTTGGGAATAAACCTAACAAAAGAGGTAAAGGACCTATACAAAGAAAACTATAAAACACTGTTAAAAGAAATAGAAGAAGACACAAAGAAATGGAGAGATATCCCCTGCTCATGGATTGGAAGAATAAACATTATTAAAATGGCCATCCTTCCGAAAGCAATATACAGATTCAATGCTATTCCAATCAAAATTTCAATGTCATTCTTCAAAGAAATAGAACAATTATTGATGAAATTCATATGGAATCACAAAAAACCCGAATAGCCAAAGCTCTCCTGAAAAAAAAAAAGAAGGGAATGGAGGCATCACACTCCCAGACTTCAAACTATACTACAAAGCCATAATCATCAAAACTGCACGGTATTGGAACAAGAACAGACATACAGACCAATGGAATCGAATAGAAAATCCAGAAATAAACCCACAGATTTAGGGTCAACTAATCTTTGACAAAGGAGCAAAGAATATGCATTGGAGTAAAGAAAGTTTGTTCAATAAATGGTGCTGGGAAAACTGGGTCGCTACATGCAAAAGAATGAAGCTTGACCACTACCTCACACCATACACAAAATCAACTCAAAATGGATTAAAGAACTAGACATAAGACCTGAAACATAAAATATATAGAAGGAAATATAGGCGAAACACTACGTGATTTGCACATCAAAGACATCTTTACAGACACATCACCCAAAGCAGTGATAGTGAAGGCGAAGATAAACAGCTGGGACTACATCAAATTAAAGAGCTTCTGCACAGCAAAAGAGACAATAACAAAAACAAAGAGAAACCCCACCAACTGGGAGAACATTTTTGCACCCAACACTAATGATAAAGGACTGATCACAAAAATCTGCAAAGAGCTGATGAGACTCAACAACAACAAAGAAAATAATCCAGTCAAAAAATGGGCAGAAGAGCTAAAAAGAAACTTCTCTGAAGAGGAAATGCAAATGGCCAACAGGCATATGAAAAAATGTTCAACATCACTTGTCATCAGGGAAATGCAAATCAAAACTACCATGAGATACCATCTTACACCAGTGAGAATGGCACATATAAAAAAACTAGCAACAACAAATGTTGGCGAGGGTGTGGAGAAAAAGGAACTCTTCTGCACTGTTGGTGGGAGTGCAAACTGGTCCAAACACTGTGGAAAGCTGTGTGGAGATTTCTGGACCTACTAAACATAGAGCTTCATATGATCCAGCAATTCCACTCCTAGGTATTTACCCAAAGGACACAGAAACATCAATTCCAAAGAACACCTGCACCCCTATGTTTATAGCAGCACTGTTTACAATAGCTAAGCTTTGGAAACAACCCAAATGCCCAAAAATAGATGACTGGATCAAGAAGATGTGGTACATATATACCATGGAATATTACTCAGCATTCAAAAAAGATAAACACATGCAATTGGCAGCAACATGGATGGCGCTGGAAGGGATCATGCTCAGCGAAATAAGCCAAAAAGAAAAAGAAAAATACCGGATGGTCTCACTCATAGCAGGAATCTAGAAAACTTAAATAAGGGACCAGGAAAATGAATAACTATAAGAAAGTGAAAATCAAAATCAACAAAAAACTATGAACCAGAGACACTTTTAGGGGGCAGGGCGGGAGGGGAGGGATTGGGGTCAGAATGGGGGGGCTGCAATTGTATGGGGAATATAACAATAAAATTTATTATCTAATAAAAAAAAAAGAGAAAATTAAACACAAAGCAGAAGAAGTAAGTAGAAGGGGTAAGAACAGAAACCCATGAACTAAAATATAGAAAAATAAGTAATATTTGGTTGTTTAAGCAGTTCAAGAAACTGATAAAAATCTAGCCAGACTGATCAGGAAAGGAGGTAAGAGGGCAAAACCAGCATAAATCAGAGATTGACATCCCTATAGATACTACAGATCCACATAGAAAAGTTGGGATAGTTTAGTTATGCAAATTCAAGTTAGAAGTATATCAGGTTCTTATTGTTAGTCCACTATGTAAATCAGGTTCGTGCATGTTGGTGCAATAACATGCAAATCAGGTGAAAAGTGAGTTGAACAGTAATGATTGGTTGAGTTTCAATTCTGGGTGGTCTGTGGCAGGCTGCCTTTGTTTCAGTTCCTTCCAACAGCTGGATGTATCTGAATATGCCTGAATATGCCTAGATATGCCTGGGTCCTGAACTTCAACAGTCTCCTAACTCAAATAACTCCAAAATGTTTCATATTTCTTGTCAAAACTTAAGAGTCAGTGCTGGAAAAAATTAAGGCTTTTTGAGTTGATGAGATGGGATGAATTTATTTTGCATGAGGATGGTAATGTTGTAGGGACAGGTAGAATGATATGGACTGGATGTTTGTATTCTCCAAAAATCATTTTTAAATTGAGTTAACATTGGTTTACAACATTTGTGATTTAGGGGTATAGGATCTCCCCCTTCAGGTATTATTACCACACCATACCCACAACCAAAATCCCCATAGGCCTCCACAAAAAAAAAAAAAAAAAAAGAAATTTGCATTTTTAAAAAATATTTATTTATTTATACAAGCACTGGGTACAGTCAGAAGTGCGGGAGGGTGAGAGAATTCACCAGAGCCAGAGTGGGGATCAGAGCAGGCAGACTGACGAAACACGTTGCTGAGGGGAGCAGCGGGCGGCAGGAGAGGACTGCGCGCCATGTGGGACCTTCGCCAGGCGCCTGGGGATCAAACCAAACCGGCACTGCAGAGGCTGCGGGCAGCTTCGCAGCCCAACGCTCAACTGCTGTGCCACAGGGGAGGCCCAAATCTGCATGTTTTAATCCATGTACCTATTCTGATAATTACTGCTCAGCACTATGTTGTCTTTTTTTTAAAGACTTATTTATGCATGCATACAAGAATCTGGGTACAGGCTCGATGCGTGGGAGGTTGAGAGGATTCACCAGAGACAGAGCAGGGAACAGAACAGGCAGACTGACGAAATACACTGCTGAGGGGAGCAGCGGGTGAGACAGGAGAGGTCTGCTGCGCCATGTGGGATTCTTGCTGGCCATCTGCGATCCAACCGACGCTGTGGAGGCTGCTGCAGACAGCTTCACAGCGCTGCGCTAAACCGCCTGCGCCACCAGGGGATGCCCACTATTTTGTCTTGCCTCATTTTTTTTTTTCATGTTGTCTTTGTGGAAATCTTCCTACCTCTCAAGGCCCAGTTCAAAGCATATGTCCTCTCCACAGCCACCTTGATACACTTCCCTCATTTACAACAGATAAGTAGGGCATGGCATGCAGAACTTGTGGGCACCAATATATATTCAGGGAAGAGTCAAGAGAACAGAAGTAGGCTAGGATAAACCAGTTGGAAGGAAGTCCCTGAGTTTTACAGGGATTTACAGGGAGATTTTACTCTGGCAAAGAAGCTGAATAAACCAACAACAAAGTAACTACTAAATTGATTGGTCAGAGCACTGGATTCCAGTCCCATAGCAACCATGTTTGAGGAGGAGGCTTGGTGGCCATATCAGGACAAGAAAGTAGGAGGGAAGAAAGAGACAAAATGCCCACTTGACAACAGCCTTAGGAATGGTATGGAAATAACGCTATTTTAAGAACTTTCTAAAATATTTGAAGGGAACTTAATAAATGTATTACTTGCACATATATGTAGCATTTTCCAAGTATGTATGTATTCTAGGATTCAGTTACTCTTTGCCACCATGTTTCTCAACCATCAGTAGTGTCAGATGTAATTCTGGGAAAATGGTTGATAGTAAAGAGTGGTTCTTATATTCTCTGAAAGCAGCTAGAAACTATTAAGTTGAGTGTCTGAGACAGATGGTTAAGGTTGCTATCCCAGTCTGGGTAGCTTATAAACACAAAAATTTATTTCTACCCATTCTGGAGGATTTAAGTCTAAGGTCAGGATGCTAGTATGGTTGGGTTGTTGGCGAGGGCCTGCTCCCTGATTTGCAGATGGCTGTCTTCTTGCTATGTCCTTACATAGTTGAAGAGGCAAGAGAGTGCTGTGGGGTCTTTTATAAGGGAACTAATCCCATGTACTAGACCTCTACCTTCATGAAATCTAATCACCAACCAAAAACCCCACCTCTTTAATACCATCACATTGGAGGTTAGGATTTCAACATAGGAATTTGGGGCGGGGGCAAAACACTTAGTCCATCAAACCTATTTATGAGATACCACGGAGTACAAATACTTTGGGAAAGTCTGCTGCTGAAAAAGGTTGAAGTTATTTGTTGCTTGTCAGTTAGTGGTTAATATTTTGACTTCTCTTCAGGTGAAAGGTAAATCCAGCAGGACTGGGCTTGACTGTGGTGAGATAGGAGGAAAATTGTAGTCCCCTCAAAGACCACCACCCTGAGTTGTCTTTTGTGTGTGCTTGCCTGCCCCCACACCTCATTCTTCTGGTACCCAGTAGTGACTCTGGTAGAGAAACTTTGGTTTGTAGATGAGTCACTTTAGCTTGAGCTTTTAGTCTTTCCCTACCAATTTTCTGTCATGCTAAATGAGATGGCTGGTGACCAGGAACATTAAGCCCATCTTCCAGCAATTATAAGGAGACAGAAAATAAATGATAAAAGGTCATATACTGGTAAAAAATAATGTTGGGTGTCACAGTGTTCATTGCTTTGAAATATCGGAGCCTTTACATTTTTCAAAAGCCACTTTAATGATCTGCCTCATCTTCAGAAGCAAAAGCATCTAATTAAAAAGACCTGGCAAAGATAAATTTTTATCTGCTGATAAACTTCTCTGTGACATGGACTGATTTGGTAGCCTTGAACTCTCATTAATCTGTGTTACTCAAACTCAGTGTGTATGGGCACAATACATATTTTCAGTTTTTGGAAGTGCAACAGCTATATAACCCCTGAAGCTTTTAACCACTAACAGAATTAACATGCAATCACAGAATGATAGAGGTCATTATTTTACAAAACCCTCATTTTATACTTAGGGAAACCGAAGCCTAGAGAGACTTTGAATCACAAAATATCAAAATTTGAAATCCATCTAATCTAGTCATGGGACCTACTTCAAGATCACCCAGTTAGTAGACAAGGTAGGAGGAGTACATTTCTCAGAGAATGTATGATCATGCAACTTGTAATGTGGCACTATATTCTAAGCACTGTTAAGTTCTTCATAAATATCAAATCATTTCATCTTTACAACATTCCTATGAGGCAGGTAATGTAATTTTAAGCTTCATTTTACAGATAAGAAACTGAATCACAGAGAAGTAATTTTTCCCTTTTCACCCAGTTACTAAATGGTCTTTTAACCCAAGTCTCAGTGTTTTAAGATTACTGGGAAGATTAAGAGAAGTTAAATATGTGAAAATCTCAGCATAGTTTTCAGATGAGGCTGAGTGCTCATTATCACCTTTATTTTTCTATGTGTTCTATCAGAAAAATAAATTCTGAAGTTGTACATACCTGAGTTCCAATTCAGGCTCTGCCACACTTTCATTGTACAGTCTCTGAGAGCCTCACTTTCTTCATGTGTGAAATGAGTATAATATTTTATAGAGCTGATGTGGAGAAGAAATGAAATGATTTGTGTTAAGTCTCTAATGAGATGTCAGGTACACAGAAGATGCTGTATTAGTTTCCTATTGCTGTTATAACAATTTACCAGAAGGTTTGTGGCTTAAATAACACAAATTTATAATTTTACAGTTATAGAAGCTTGGAATGAGTGTTACAGGGCTAGAATCAAGTGTCAAATATGGTTGATTCCTTATGGAAGGAAGAATTTATTCCTTGCCTCTTCGGCTTCTGGTAGGTGTCAACATTTCTTGGCTTGTGGCCATATCACTCCAATCTCTGCTTGAGTAGTGACATTGCCTTTGCCAATTCTCAGCATCCCTCTTATAAGGATATTTGTGAAGGCCCACCTGGATAATCTAGGATAATCTGCTCATCTGAAAATCCTTAATCATGTCTGCAAATTTCCCTTTGTCATATAAGGCAACATTCATAGTCCCTGGATATCTTTGGAAGGCCTGCCACAGATGCTTCATTACTCTTATTAGAAACCAGGCCTTCTTTATCCAGAAATGTTTCTTTTATATTTCACTTCCTCATGTCAGTGGCCTGTAGGGAATTTAGAAACAATATTGAAGCTAAAAGTCAATTTTTATTTTATTGTTATACCAAAAATTCTTAACAAGATCAGTGCTAGAGTATTCTTGTCAACTGGGCAGGTTTTTCTCATTGCATGTCCCAGGCTCATCTGAAATGTTCTGGGATCCAGAGATAAGACATGATCTGGGCATAATACTATCTCCTCTCTTTTACTTACTCTACCATCATTCATTCTTGGAGCTAAGTTTTCATCTATAATGTAATATGATGCCATTTACCCCTTATCCATGGGCCCTGAAGGCTGCCTTGATCTTAACCCACAGGTGTTTGGATAGTGGCTTCCACTTTTTGGGCAGCACCTCCTTCCCTCATTCTCCCTAGAAAGGTCCTCATAAGTAACAGGTTTGTGGGGTGGATTCAAAATTTCCTGGAGCCCTAATTTAGAATAAAAGAAATTATTCTTTATTGCCAGGAAATGAGGCAGAGATTGCCTGGTGGGAGGGTACATAAATTACTGTTATGACAAATGGAAAATGAAGATATAATTAGAAGATGAAGGAAAGATACAGGAAAAGGAAGACTTATGGAGTCCCACTGTGGTCTTTGCACTCAGAGTGAAATCCAGGTTATAAAATGGAATTATAGAGCCAGACACTATGAGAGCTGCAAGATACTGCACAGCATTCAGACTGAAGCCATAATTTTACCTTTGGGGTAGCTGAGGCCCAGATGGGGGAAAAAGATCTGTCAAAAGTACAATAACAAGCCAAGACAAAGAATTGTCTTTCCTTATGTTTTAAGAGGCATATCACAATTTACATAAGATCTCTCTGTCTCTGTCTCTGTCTCTCTCTCTCTCTCTCTCTCTCTCTCTCTCTCTCTCTCTCTCTCTCTCACACACACACACACACACACACACACACTGACTCACACATTCAAACATAGTTTTCTTCCTTTTTTTCCTTTAATTGATTTAAAATTCTCCAACGATGTATTAACCATATTTTACTTTCTTTATCCCTGTTCTTTGGCATCTCTATACTGTGATTCAGGTTGCCAAATCCAAATGTGAGGTGTCATAGTCCTACTGGTAGCATAATCTGTAGCTACTTATCTTAGTTGATTGGAACAAACCTTTGTTGACTACATGCAAAAAACCTATAAAGGCCATAATTGTGGTTCAGCACTCATTGGGGACTAGGTAGTTTAAGTATGTTCCACAGTTTCAGACCATATCCTTATTGTGGACATCCTTTAGAAAAAAAGCATGTGAATAAGTGTAAATCCATTTTTGTACTTGGAAGGATAACTCGGTGGTGCTCACATCAGCTTGCTGATGGCCTCTTAGTACCAGCTCTGGAGTTGAAGGGAGACAGATTGCCAGTCTTCTGGGGGCATGTTAACTTAAGCTTTTGGCCTACTGCTGGGCATATTCACTTCATAGCCACCTAATCCTTGTAGGAAAATCCACATTCCTGGGGCTGTTATTACATATGTAGTAAAATAGTTATTGTGCTTACTAGGGTTGGTATGAATGTGTCCTATTTTTTCATTAATTCATTCATTCATTTATTTTGCCTTGTTCTTTAGCCCTTTATTGCTTTGCTTCTTGGCCTGGTTTCCTGATGGCTAAAGTCTGGCCTCACAAACTCTCCAGCTGGTCTTACATGGAAAGCCCCTCTACTTAGATGTTTTATGGACTAAGTTGTGTTTTTTTTTTTTTTTTTAAGATTTCATTTATTTTTATGTAGAAGAACTGGAGCACAGGCCAGAGGTTCGGGGTGTGAGAGGATTCACCAGAGACAGAGTGAGGAGAAGAACAGGCAGGTCTACTGAAATACACTGCTGAGGGGAGCAGTGGGAGGTCTGCTGCCCCATGTGGGTATCTCCCTGGCAGGGAATGGAACTCATATTGCAGTGCCTTGCGATAGCTTCATAGTGCTGAGACTTAACCCCTTGCGCCACCAGAGAGGCCCTGTAAGGTTTCTTTTTCAAGTTGGGGTGAGAGGAAAGTGCATATTTCACTGCTAAAGAACAGACCAGTTTGAATGTCACTGACCTACAAAGCTGTAAGGGACCTTACCTGATTGTGATTTAGGTGTATTAGAGCCTTAAACATTCAGCATATTGAATATTTTTGATTTTTAAATTTACTTTTAATTCAAATTTATTTTAAATTAATTTAACTTTATTTTAAATTGATTTTTTTGTATGCCTTTTTCGATGTATGTTGCTACTACACACCCACCTCCACTGCAGTCCACCACAGTCCATTGGATCCCCTCTCTCTCTGATTCCCACCTTCTCTTCCCCCTTTGGTAGTTTCAATTCTTTATATATATATATATATATATATATATATATATACTTGATGGGCATTTAGTTGTTTCATAGCTTGACTATTGTATAGTGCTGCAATGATTATTGGAGTGCAGGTTCCTTTGAATTACTGTTTCTGCATTCTTTGGATATATATATATATATATATATATATATATAATATATATATATATAAAGAGCAGGTTTATTAGAAAGGAATAAAACAGTTAAAGACACTTGCATAGACACAAGCGGGCAAGAAGAACTGCCCTAGAAGGGACAGGTTTGCTAAGAGAGGCCTGCATGGTTGCGGGCAGGCAGCCTTGACAGGTCATGGGCAGGCAGGCGGCTGCTGCCCTGCAGAGGAAATAGTTGGTGAAAAGGGATACCTGCACAGTCACAGGTGGGCAGTGGGAGTGCTCCGGTAGTTTCAATTCTGAAGTAAGATTTCTAGGGTTTGTTTTGTTTTTGCAGTACTCCATGTGAGTGAAGTCATCTGGTGCTTGTCCTTCTGACTTATTTCACTTAGCTTAATCACCTCCATTTCCATCTACATTATCAGAAATGACACGATTTACTTTTTTAATTGTTGAGTAATATTCCATGGTGTAAATACACTATATCTTCTTTACCTATTTTAACTTGATGGGCATTTAGGTTGTTTCCATAGCTTGACTATTGTAAATAGTGCTGCAATGATTATTGGAGTGCAGGTATCCCTTTGAATTACTGTTTCTGCATTCTTTGGATAGATATCTAGGAGTGGAATTCCTGGATCAAATGGAAGATCTATTCTTATTTATTTATTTGTAAAGATTTTATTTATTGTACATGCAAGAGCTGGGGTTTAGGCCAGAGATGTGGGGGGAGTAGGGGAGAGGATTCACCAGAGACAAAGTGGGGGGGGGGCAGAACAGGCAGAGTGACTGAAATACACTGCTGAGGGGAGCAAAGGGCAAGAAAGGAGAGGTCTGCTGCACCATGTGGGTAGCTCCCTGGCCGGGGATTGAACCCGTGCCACAGTGGCTGCTGATAGCTTCATAGTGCTGAGACTTAACCCCTTGTGCCACAAGGGAGGCCCAGATCTATTTTTAATATTTTGAAACCTCCATAGAGTTTTCTGTAGGACTTGGACTAGTCTGCATTCCTACCAATAGTATATGAGGATGAAGATTCCTTCCTCCCTTCTGCCTTCCATCTCGCCAGCAATTTTTGTTTCTTGTCTTTTTGATATGGGCTATTCTCACAGGTGTGAGATGATATCTTATTGTGGTTTTGATTTGCATTTCCCTGATGATAACTGATGATGAGCATTATTTACATTCCTACTGGCCATCTGCATGTCTTCTTTGGAGAAGTGTCTATTTAGCTCATCAGTCATTGTTTTGATTGGGTTATTTCTTTTCTTTTTGTTGAGTTGTATGTGTTTTTGTAGATCTTAGATATCAGCCTCTTGTCATATGTATGGTGTGCAAATATTTTCTCCTGTCAAGTCAGGAGCGTTTTCAACTTAATGATAATTTCATGGTGCAGAAGCCTTTTAATTTAATGTAGTCTCATTTATTTATTTTAGCTTTTGTTTCCCTTCCTATTGGAATTGAATTCCCAGAGACATCTTTTTTTTTTTTAAGATTTTTATTTTTATTTAATTTATTTTATACAAGCACTGGGTACAGTCAGAAGCGCGGGAGGGTGAGAGAATTCACCAGAGCCAGAGCGGGGAGCAGAACAGGCAAACTGACTAAGCACACTGCTGAGGGGAGCAGCGGGCGGCAGGAAAGGTCTGTGCGCCACGTGGGACCCTCCTCCAGTGGCCGGGGAGCAGCCAGGGATCGAACCAGCGCTGCAGAGGCTGCAGGCAGCCTCGCAACCCAGCGCTCAACCACTGTGCCACCAGGGAGGCCCCCCAGAGACATCTTTTAAGCCAATGTCATGGAGTGTTTTGCCTCTATTTTATTTAATGTATTTTATGGCTTCACGACTTTTATAAGTCTTGAATTCATTTTGAGTTCAATTTTTTGTATTTTGTGAGAAAGTGGTCTAGGTTCATTCATTTGCATGTGGCTGTAGTTTTCCCAGCACCATTTGTTTGAAGAGACTTTGCTTACTACACTAAGTACTGCTGAATTCTTTGTCATAGATTACGCTGTTAATATAAGTGTAAATTTATCTCTGGTTTCTCAATTCTCTTTCATTGGCCCACATGTTTATTATTATTCCAATACCATGGTGCCTTGATTACTATAGCTTTGTAGTATAGTTTAAAATCAGGAAATGCAACACCCCTATTCATTTTTGTCAGTATTGCTTTGACTTTTCAGAATCTTTTGTGATTACATATATTTATGTGGTTGTTTCCATAGTTTGGCTGTTATCAATAGTGCTGCAATGAATATAGGAGTGCATATACCTTTTTGAGTTATTGTGTTCTCTGTTTCTCTGTATTTATGTGTTTATAGTGTTTATTCTATTTCTTTGAAGACTGCCATTGAATTTTTTTTTTATTTTTATTTTTTTTTATAGAGGCATGTTATTTATTTGTTTGTTTGTTTGTTTGTTTTGTTTATACATGCACTGGGTACAGTCAGAAGCGC
Source organism: Talpa occidentalis (assembly GCF_014898055.3). Lineage (NCBI taxonomy): Eukaryota > Metazoa > Chordata > Mammalia > Eulipotyphla > Talpidae > Talpa > Talpa occidentalis. The sequence goes on along the minus strand of NW_023601543.1, from coordinate 19,797,211 downwards.
GGGAGGGTGAGACAATTCACCAGAGCCAGAGTGGGGAGCAGAGCAGGCAGAAGGACCGAAGTACACTGCTGAGGGGAGCAGCGGGCGGCAGGAGAGGTCTGTGCGCCATGTGGGACCCTCCTCCGGTGGCCGGTGGCCGGGGAGCAGCCGGGGATCGAACCAGCGGCGCATAGGCCACTGGCAGCTTCACAACCCAGTGCTCAACCGCTGCGCCACCGGGGAGGCCCCTGCCATTGAATTTTTGATAGAGATTGCATTGAATCTGTTGCTTTCAGTGAGATGGCCATTTTAGCAAAGTTAATTCTTCCAATCTATGAGTATGGGATATCTTTCTATGTCTTTTTTTTTTTTAATTTATTTATTTATATAAGCACTGAGTACAGTTAGAAGCGCGGGAGGGTGAGAGAGAATTCACCAGAGCCAGAGTGGGGAGCAGAACAGACAGACTGATGAAATACACTGCTGAGGGGAGCAGCGGGCGGCGGGAGAGGTCTGCGTGCCATGTGGGACCCTCGCCGGAGGCCAGGGATCGAACCAGCGCTGCAGAGGCTGCGGGCAGGCAGCTTTGCAGCCCAGAGCTTGACTGCTGCGCCACCAGGGGAGGCCCAATATCTTTCTATTTCTTTGTGTCTTTTTCTGTCTCTTTTTACAATGCCTTTTTACAATGCTCCCTCACCTCCTTTGCTAAGTTTATTTCTAGGTATTTAATTCCTTTTGATGTGATAGTAACAGAATTGTTTTCTTCATTTCTGTCTCTTCTAGTTCATTTTTTGAATATAAGAAGGCAACAGATTTTTGTGTATTGACCTTTAGCCTGTCACTTTGCTGTACTGACTTAATGTTTCTGGTAGTTTTTTTTTTTTTTTTTTTTTTTTGTGGCCTCTTTAGGGTTTTCTATGTATACTATCATGTCATCTGCAAATTGTGATAGTTTTACTTACTGATACCAATTTGGAGTTTTTATTTCTTGTCTAATTTCTCTGGCTAAGACTCCCATTACTATATTGAATAGTAGTGGTTAAAGTGAAAATTTTTTTCTATGCCTGATCTTAGAGAAAAAGCTTTCAGTTTCTTGCCAATGAGTATGCTGTTAACTGTTGGTTTGTCATATATGGTCTTTGTTATATTGAAGTATGTTCCTTCTATGCCCATTTTTGAGAGTTTTTTTTATCATAAATGGATGTTGTATGTTATCTACTGCTCTCTCTGCATCTAGTGATGTGATCATATGATTTTTATCTTTCCTTTTGTTGATGTGGTAAATTTCTCGAAATGCTCAGACATAGAGCACACATTTTGGGGAACATTCTGGAATAATAAAGGTCTTCTTCCTTGAGGGCCCATAAAGAAACATAAATTTTAAGCATTTTCAATTTATTTTGTAGCAAGGCTTTTACAAATATCCTCAATAAGGACATATTGTGAGAGTTGAGTTACCCAAAAACCAATGCACATTTTAAAGTCAAATCATTCAACTTGATCTCTTTAACTTTGTTTCTTTTACAATACCTCTGCTTCTGCTATATTTCTTGCAAGTAATAAAAATAGCATTAATACAGAAAAAGTTAATAACAGTGATGTCAGAAATGATCAAAGAACGCAATAAACAAATGACAATAAGAACATTAAAGTTTATGAGCTGGTGGAGATTGAACACATGCTTTCAAATTCAAAACCTCTCTCTTTTGAAGAGATTAGGAATAATTGTTTTCTTCTTTATAAATTATACTTTTTAAATAAAACAATTTTCGTAGCCTATTTGCTTGTGTGACATCCATGGAAATTGACATCAATTTTCAGTAATGTTTTGGAATAGGTTGTGGGTGGTGTAGGTGTAGAAATGCTTTGGAGTAAGAAATGGAAAAATGGCAGGGGGAGTATGTTGATTCAAGCTTCATGAGATATTCAGTCCTCAAAGAAATTTGTATTGCACAAAATGTCTTTCCTAATATATGATGGCACACAATGGTATGTCTACTTTATAGTTCAATTGTATATTATTTTGGTCAATGTTTTGGTCGAAATCAATAAAAAGCAAAGTACATACTTAGATCTAAGAAATTAAATTGTTTAAATATATATGATTTTATCTTGCAATTAAAAGGATTTCCTGTCCTTACAGCTTTGGAGAAAATAGAAAATGTATCCATTAATCTGTATTTATGATTTTGGAAAAAATGGCAAAGCTTTAGAGGTAAAGGTATTAAATGGCACCAATTGGAACACTTTAGACACTATTGCATTAGGCGCAGCGGTTGAGCGCTGGGTTGCGAAGCTGCCCCGCGGCCTCTGCGGCGCCGGTTCGATCCCCGGCTGCTCCCCGGCCACCGGAGGAGGGTCCCACATGGCGCGCAGACCTCTCCTGCCGCCCGCTGCTCCCCTCAGCAGTGTACTTCGGTCCTTCTGCCTGCTCTGCTCCCCGCTCTGGCTCTGGTGAATTCTCTCACCCTCCCGCGCTTCTGACTGTACCCAGTGCATGTATAAACAAACAAACAAACAAATAAATAAATAAAACATGCCTCTATTAAAAAAAAAAAAAAAGTTTTGAAAGAAAAGTTTGAATAATAGAATATTTTTAAAATATTAAATTCAGTCACTTTCAAGTACACTTAATGTGATTCATTATTTCACTTATTTAGCAACTGTTTATTAATCACGCGCATGCCAGATACTGTTCTAAGTACCGGGAATATAGCAGTATATAACAGATAAAAGTTTACCATCATCAAGCTTGATTTCTACTGGAGGAGAAAAGAGAAAAACAATTAAAATATAGAAAATAGAAATGTTAAACAGTAAAGCTTAATCAGGTTCTGTAGAGAATCTGCCTTAGTGAATGGCTAATGACCTATAATTTTTATATCTTTCATTTGCATATCGACGGGCAAACAATGAACTATATATAAAATGCTTGTAATGTGAATTAAAGTACAATATGCTCCTTAAAATTTTTTTCTATTTTTTAAAATTTTGCATAATCAAAGTATTTTTTCAGATGACCATAAATCTCACATTACTGTGCTCTTAATGAGTTTCTTTTACATACCAGTATATAGATAATTTTATTTGTCTTTTGATATATTAAGGAGAAATTTTATGCTTGGCCTTGACAGTAGATGAAATGTCAATAGTCTTGAATCATATAAGGTAGTTCATTCAATTTACTAAAGAAATATAAAAAATAAAAGCAAATGTGTTTAAACAAGGTTTTGGAAATGTGCATTATGACTGTGCTCAGAAGAGACAAAAACTGATTCTTGTGTTCTTTTTCCAGTTACATCCATGTTATGGCAATTGTCAAGAATTTACTTTTTTCATAGCTGAGTAGTATTTCATTGTGTATGTGCATATATTTATATATATACACATACACACACCATATCCTCCTGATCCATTTATCTGTTTTGGTACCCTTAGTTTGTACCCATTGCATGGCTATTGTAAATAATACTGTATTGAACAAAGTGCCTATTTCCCTTTGAATTAGTGTTTTTGTGTTCTTTGGGTAGATACCTAGCATGGAATTGCTGGGTTATATGGCAGATTGATCTTTAATATTTTGGTTAACCTCAATACTATTTTCCATTGGGACTGGACCAGTCTACATTCCTACCAATGGTGCAAGAGGATTCCTTTTTCTCTACATTCTTACCAACACTTGATTTTTGTTTTCATATGGACTGTTCTCACAGGTGTGAGGTGGTATATCATTGTGGTTTCAATTTGCATTTCTCTGATGATAAATGATGATGAGCATTTTTCATGTGTCTGTTGGCCATCTGCATGTCTTCTTTGGAGAAGTGCCTATTTAACTGTGGTTATTTTTTTTTTCTTGCTCTTGAGTCATATGACCCCTTTGTAGATTTTGGATATCAAGCCCTCTGTCAGATATATGGTGTGCAAATATTTTCTCCCATTCAGTAAGACAATTCAGAGTACCGATGGTGGCACAGGTGAACAGTGTCCTATATGGTTTTGTCCTGTATCGTTAGAAGATTTCCAGAACAATCTAAATATCGCTGAATGTGTTAGAGCTTCTTGTTGAAACAGAGTTTGCAGCTTATACACACAATATTGTCTCTTCTCAGACATGTTTCCATGGAGCTCAGCCAAGGACAGATTTGAGAGTCAGTCATATGCTAACTGTAGAATTATTACTCCTTTCACATTGCTAAGACTTCTTCTAAGGACTTTTTAAAATCTTTTTCCATCGATGTCTTCCTGAAGCATGTTTTCTCCCAGATACCTCTTTATCCCCTAAACCCGTTTTATCAGATTTGTTCAAAGATTCTTTAATAACAGTAATGGCAATAGTTTAGGCTCAAGCTTGACTCAGTCTTTTGGAGAAGAGATTATTTGGTTTTATAGTACGCAATGTTCATCCTTCAAGGTGTCACTCATCAATGAGAGTAGAGTTCTGATTTTTCTTTAAAATAATATTTGATTGAAGCTGATGAATTAATCAATAGAAACTATCAAACATTTTAAAATCAATTTTTTACATTTCAAAGATTTTTAAAAAATTGCTTAATAAAAAGAATGCCCATGAATTCTTAAAGCCTCAACTATCATCTTTCCCCTTTTGGTTTTTTGCTACACTTATTCTTCCATGAATTCTGTCAGCTTATTAATAAGAGAATGCGGCCAAAACAATCTTTTTTAAATATAAAAATTAAAAAGTCATACTTCCATTTATATACATTTTCAAAATGCACAGCTACCAAAAAAAAAAAAAAAAAACTCTGTTGCTGAGATCAAAATCTGTTATTCTTTACTGATGGAGTAGTGCTATCATTCAAATTTAAAGAAGCACATGCATTAGAGAATTTCTCGTGTTTTTGCAGAGGTTATTTTGGTAGTATTTCAAGCCTTAACACTTGTATGGGAAGATTTGAAAGGTTAGGGTCAATATTATTTAGACTAATATTCATGATTTGAGTCTCTAAAAATATATTCTAAACCAAAGCTGGTATAATCAAATAGAGGATTCTTCCATTGTGACCCAACCCTGTTTCCAAAGATAACAAATGGAATAAATTTGGAACTGAGAGAGTTAATGAAGTGATATCCAAAATACAAGTGTTTTTCAAAGCTTACTAATAAAAATATAGGCATTTCAGCTATGCAAACTAAGTGCAGTTGAAATGCTGAAATCATTCCTTCTGTATAAATGAAGCTACATTTTTGTTCTGATTCTTTGAACATTTATTATTCACCTTCTGTCTTAGGTACTATGCTAGAAGTTTCTGATACCTTAGTAAAATATTATGCACAAATGTCTATGCTCCTAAATTTACTCCCTTAAATATGCCTCAATTCTCATATACATTTTTTTATTAAAAATAGCCTAACTGCAAAATATGTTCATTGACAAAGATGAGAAGATATAGTCAAACAATAAATTTTTTTAAAACCACTGACAATCCTACTCAGAAATAATCACTGTATCAGCTGGTTGAACATCTTTACAGTTCTGTTTCTATGCATGTACTTCATTTTATCATGATAAAGTACTAAAACAGACTTCTCAACTTGCCTTTTTCTTAAGTATAACATACTGCTATTTAAGTTCATCACGATTACTCAAAATCAGGATTGTAAGCATCAGTTATTATTCTGCTCCTTTAAGGTAAGATTGCTACATGTAGTCTTCATTTTACAGGTCTAGGAAAGATAGCTGAGAGGCTACATTTAATCTAATCTTCAGGACTTAATAATTTTTATAAAAGATTTTTATTTATTTATGCATACAGGAACTGGGGTGTAGGCCACATGTGTGTATGGGGGGTGAGAGGATTCACCAGAGACAGAGTGGGGAGCAGAACAAGTAGCTCTACCAAAATACACTACTGAGGGGAGGAGTGGGCGAGACAGGAGAGGTTGGCTGAGCCATGTGGGTTAGCTCCCTGGCTGGGGATTGAACTCATGGTGAAGTGGCTGGTGATAGATTAATAATGCTGAGATTTTAACCCTTGCACTACCAGGGAGGCCCAGGCCTTAATAAAATCAGTAAAAAAATAGAGCAAGGGCATATGTGTTCAGAGATAGTTCTGAGTCACGTATGAACTGTCACCTGCAGAAATGATCTTCATACTTCATGCTTTGGTAGCATGTTTTGAAAGAATGCTTGTATCAAGGCTGTTTGTAAGCGTAAGTTATTTCAGGAGGTGCTTTGAAACAAAATTGTAGTCATAGGCTTAGCTTTTGTTACTAGCATGTATACTAATTGTTGGTTCATAGATTATCATTTGAAGGGTATTAGAAAATGTATAAAAAATCTCTCTCCATAGATGTCTTTCACTATCTACTTTAAAGGTGTAAATTCATCTTTAGAATTACTTCCAAGGTATAATGTATTAAAGGTCACTGTGAAAATGAATGTTATCTGGGAGAGTAATCACCATAAACTACCATCATCCAAAAACTTTTGAGTTTGAATGAGAAATGGAACTCATCAAATAGCAACGTGCATGGTGTATAGTAGTGGCATGACAACTAGTTTATTACTTGGATTCTAAATAAAAGGTCACAGAGGTTTTGATATAAGCTTGAACAGTAAAAGTCCAAAAAGTAGGGCAGAAAAACATCAAATACCATTTCTACTGGCTTCAGTTTAAGGAGTGTTCAGTGTTAACAGGTTGTAGACAGATGACTATCTCAGAGAATAGATGAGGAAAAATGCGTTGTTGTACCTTTTACTATTCTGCAAGATGCATTCAGATAGGAGATTGAATTCCCTAATTCAATTTGAATTGAATATTGTTCTTAGACTCACCAAACAAGAACTAGGTATGTTTTTATACAAGTGTTTTTCTTTTGTAATTTTAATTTTTTATTATTTTTTGAGGTAACATTGCCTTTTAACCCTCTATAATGTTTTAGGGTATAGGTTTGCCCCTCTTCAAATGTATATTACCACCACCAACTCTCACCACCAGCATTCCAATCATCCCCAGCCATATTCCATTAGGCCACTTCCTCCATTTGCTTCCTACTCTTAACTCTCCCTCTGGTAACCTCAATTCTTCAGTCAGATTTCTAGGGTTTCTTTTAGTTTAGTTTCATCTGTTCTTTTGCTTTGTTTGTTTATATTCGACATGAGTGAAATCATGTGGTATTTGCTTTTTTTTCCTTCTAAAGAACTACATCACTTGTAATCAGGGAAATGCAAATCAAAACTACCATGAGATACCATCTTACACCAGTGAGAATGGCACATATTAAAAAAACTAGCAACAACAAATGTTGGTGAGGGTGTGGAGAAAAAGGAACTCTCCTGCACTGTTGGTGGGAGTGCAAACTGGTCCAACCACTATGGATAGCTGTGTGGAGATTTCTGGACCTACTAAACATAGAGCTTCCATATGATCCAGCAATTCCACTCCTAGGTATTTACCCAAAGGACACAGAAACATCAATTCCAAAGAACACCTGCACCCCTATGTTTATAGCAGCACTGTTTACAATAGCCAAGCTTTGGAAACAACCCAAATGCCCAAAAATAGATGACTGGATCAAGAAGATGTGGTACATACATACCATGGAATATTACTCAGCATTCAAAAAAGATAAACACATGCAATTTGCAGCAACATGGATGGCGCTGGAAGGGATCATGCTCAGCGAAATAAGCCAAAAAGAAAAAGAAAAATACCGGATGGTCTCACTCATAGCAGGAATCTAGAAAACTTAAATAAGGGATCAGGAAAAATAATAACTATAAGAAAGTGAAAATCAAAATCAACAAAAAACTATGAACCAGAGACACTTTTAGGGGGGTGGGGGCGGGAGGGGAGGGATTGGGGTCAGAATGGGGGGGGGCTGCAATTGTATGGGGAATATAAAAATAAAATTTATTATTTAAAAAAAAAAAAAGAACTACCCATTTTCAAGGGGAATGGAAGATACCCAGTTGTATCGATTGGGCTGATATTATTGCCAGATTTCGGAAAGGCAGTTCTCACCCAAGGGTATGAGACAATAGTTGTTTGGGTGGGTAAACAAACCTCTTTCATAGTTGATATTATCTGTGATTGGAGTGTAAGATAAAGAGTTTGCACATCTCCTTTCAGGAAAATTACTCTAGAATAGATAGAGTATAGTGTTGAATAGTAAATTTGGACTGCTTGCCTTGGGAGCTAGGGTCTGCTTATTGTATTTGATGAGCCTGATAGCATCCAGAGACACAAAGCAGAGTAGATTGTAAAAAGGCAAGAAGCAAGTTGAGCAACATTTGACAAAGAGGAAAGAAATTAGGTGCCTATGGTGGTGCTATGTTGGCCAGGACTCAGGAGAGCTTCCTGAGTAGGCTTCTGTTAAAAAAATTAAGGAAACTTGAGAGGAAAGAGTTAGGAAGGCATCAGAAGAGAACACTCCTTCAACCTTACCACGACTGGCCCATATGGTATAGGAAAAGTAGGAATTTCAGAATATTACGTTGGATTTGCTCCTACTTTCTCTTCTTACGCCTGAAATTTTCTACTATCTTTTCTCTCTGTCTCTTTGTATAGGCCAGAACATTCTGTAATAGCTTTGGATGATGAAAATAATCTAAGTGTTTAAAATGCCAGGAAGTTAAAATCAGTTCAAAATTTACCTGTCTGCCTTCAAATTTACATTTTGTGAGTCGATAATTGTTGGTTATGAAAATTCAAATTACAGATGATGTTAGGGGAAATCCGATAAAGGTAAAACTAGTACCTTTAATATGCTCAAATTCAATGCATGCATTTTTAAATTTAGAGACATATTTTAAAATATGTGGCTCTTGTCTTTGGTTAGAGAGAAGTGAAAATATCTATGCATTCCAGGAAGCAGCCAATTTTAATTAAAAATGTCAGGCTAATTTGTCTCCTTCCCAGAACCACCGATATTTTGCCTTTGGGCTGTTGTGTAGACTTGTCTGCCATTTGTCTGAATATAAATAACTCTCATTTTCACACTTGTCTTTTCTTACAGATTGTCAAAATGGTTGCTTATAACGGTAAATTAATTTCATATCTGCTGAGCAGATACATCATATATATATATATATATATAAAGAGAGGGAGGTGGAGGGAAGAGGGGGAAGAGAGTGCAACTTATTAACATTTTATATTTTGTGTGAAAACAAGAAAATTGCTCGGGAGTATCAAGACCACCCTCTGGTTGGATGATTTGCTAGAAGGACTCACACGACTTAGAAAAATTGTACTCATCGTTATGAGCAATAGCAGTAAAAAGGATAGATGAAAATTAGCAAAGGAAAAAGGTGAACAGGGTGGAGTCCAGGTACAGCCTTCCCGTTGTTCTCTGTCAGTGGATTTGAACAGACATGACTTAATTCTCATTAACAGTGTATAATAATATGTGAACAGGTGTTTTAAAGAAAAAGTTACTAGAGTCTTGGTGATCAGGGTTTTAAAGGTATCCCCAGCTTTTCTGAAGTTCAGGTTGAACCCCTTGCCTTTGTGAAAGACCTACATTAGTACCTGTTTTTGCTAACCGAAAGAAATCCTAATAGGATTTTCACTGTTAGAACAAAAGCTGAAAAGTGAAAATAGCATTCAATCTTTGTTTTGCAGCAGCCTTTCTAGAGGCAGCTCGCAATCCTGAGCATCAAGAGCAGTACTGCCAAACTTCTTCCCTGGGAACTATTTTACTTGGGGTGTGTATTTATCATATCATTCCTTCCTTTTCTATATGTTAGATTTTATGTGCTAGTTGGTGTTGTTTGGGTCTGGGAATACTCAAAATATTTCTATATAAATTAATGCAGTTGGTGCTCACTTCGGCAGCACATATACTAAAATTGGAATGATACAGAGAAGGTTAGCATGGCCCCTGTGCAAGGATGACACGCAAATTCGTGAAGCATTCCATATAAAAAAAAAGAAAAAGAAAACAAATAAATGAATGGCAGTTGTTTCTTTCCTTGACACCACTTTAGTTTATGAAAGGTTTCTTAGGAGGCTCTACTCTTGGGAGAAAGGAGTCAGTGACATAGTCAAAGAGCGCCACATACCTGAATGTATCTACTCAGTGTTTGGTTCTCCCTTTACCCCCAGATCAAACCAATACAATGTGGCCCGCCCAGGTAACAATAATAAATATTCATGATAAATCACATAACTAGTATGTTTTATCTGGTGTGGCACGAGGACCCAGGTATAAAAATATTCTCTCACTAGAGAGGATAGTCCAAGTGTTTAGAGTTTATCTTTCACAAGCCAGTCCAGAGTTATTCCTGAGGACTTTGAGAATGTGCAGGATTTGGGTAACCCAGACTTGCTGAGTGAACAATCTACTGCATGATAGTGGTGCCAAAAATGCAGAGGCTTTTCATATAATTCTGAATGCTGAATTATTTCTTTGGGAAATGGCTGGAGGCAGCTTGGTTCTTTTGCCCTCAAAATGTTGAAGGGATGTAGACAGTATTACCTTATTTCAAAGGCCTCTTCTGTGGCACACCTGATTTGTGGAAAGGTCAAAACTACTATTCTCATATGTGAGAATAGTATGTGCATTACGATTGCCTCTAGAATTCTTTAGTGACAATGGTAAAATATTTCATAGAGGGAAAACACCACCTGGTTAACTATTTTTGAATTTGCATAAATTTCTTTATCATGTTCTCATACAGCATGTAATCTAGTAAAGAAGAAAACATAAAGGAATGGTGGATAGAAATGTTTTTATTTGAAAAATAGGAGCCAAGGCCTGGGGTACATAGTGCTAATAATCCATGGGGATTCCTAAAAATTAAGAGAGCATTTTGAGGAACAGGGACATGGGAAGTTTTCTACCAACATGAAATCAATATGAAGATAATTTTTTCCAACTTCTAAATTTTTTTGGAGGGCGAGGCCTGAAAATACATGTTTTTAGGTTTGGGGTTTACCTGTCAGTCACTCTGACTTTAAACACTGAGAAGATTATAACAAATATGTAGGGTATATAGGTTTCCATGGCTTATGTAAAACCTGTTTTCTCCCAATAATCTTAATTATTTTTTATTTCATTGAATATATTTTCCATGGTTATTCTAAAATTTCATATTTTATATCTCCATTATTATTCTTTTTTAAGGCTTAATAATTTTATATGCATTCCTATTCATTTTCTTCAATATTTTCAAGGATCTTCATGCATATAATTTTATTTAAGTTATATATATTTTTAAAATAAATTTTATTTTTATATTCCCCATACAATTGCAACCCCCTCATTTTGACCCCAATCCCTCCCCTCCCCCCACCCCCCATAGAGTGTCTCTGGTTCATAGTTTTTTGTTGATTTTGATTTTCACTTTCTTATAGTTATTCATTTTCCTGGTCCCTTATTTAAGTTTTCTAGATTCCTGCTATGAGCGAGACAATCCGGTATTTTTCTTTTTCTTTCTGGCTTATTTTGCTGAGCATGATCCCTTCCAGCTCCATCCATGTTGCTGCAAATTGCATGTGTTTATCTTTTTTGAATGCTGAGTAATATTCCATGGTGTATATGGACCACATCTTCTTGATCCAGTCATCTATTTTTGGGCATTTTTGTTGTTTCCAAAGCTTAGCTATTGTAAATAGTGCTGCTATAAACATAGGGGTGCAGGTGCTCTTTGGAATTGATGTTTCTGTGTCCTTTGGGTAAATACCTAAGAGTGGAATTGCTGGATCATATGGAAGCTCTATTTTTAGTAGGTCCAGAAATCTCCACACAGCTCTCCATAGTGGTTGGACCAGTTTGCACTCCCACCAGCAGTGCAGGAGAGTTCCTTTTTCTCCACACCCTCGCCAACATTTGTTGTTGCTAGTTTTTTTAATATGTGCCATTCTCACTGGTGTAAGATGGTATCTCATGGTAGTTTTGATTTGCATTTCCCTGATTACAAGTGATGATGAACATTTTTTCATATGCCTGTTGGTCATTTGCATTTCCTCTTCAGAGAAGTTTCTTTTTAGTTCTTCTGCCCATTTTTGACAGGATTATTTTCTTTGTTGTTGAGTCTCATCAGCTCTTTGCAGATTTTTGCGATCAGTCCTTTATCATTAGTGTTGTGTGCAAAAATGTTCTCCCAGTCGGTGGGGTTTCTCTTTGTTTTTGTTATTGTCTCTTTTGCTGTGTAGAAGCTTTAAGTTATATATTTTGTATGATAAAAGAGATTAAAAATATAACCACAACTAGGGAGCATGTTGTAACATTGAAATAGAGAAAAAGCACACAGCTCCTACATGTTTCATCAATATGGAGATTGATTTATAATAGTGCCACACCTTGGAATACAATGTTGCTTTTTTTTTTTTTTAAAAAAGTCTTCCTATTGGCTTACAAATTAATGTATTTATGCAATTCTTTGGGTGGCATGGCTTCTAAATAGCAATCCAGAATTGACATAGAAGATTGGACTAGAGCTAGATTTGAAAGATAGAAGTCACCAGAGAGAGGGGAAAGACTGTTTCAGGCAGGGGACAATATAAATTAAGGCCTAGTCACCATTGAACTGATTTAATTCATACCATGATGTGAGAATAGTTTATCCCTTAATCCTTCTTTCCCCTGGTTTGTTGTTAATACTAATCAGGCTGTACTGAAGGCTTGGGAATTTATTGGTGCATATTGTGATACATGTGTTAATTTGATTGCTTGTGATTTCTATAGCAGACCCAGGAGTGCAGCAAACATGCAGGTGATTGTATAAAGTCTGCATAGTTCCCCAGCTGGGTATTTTACAATCAACTCCACCCCAGGAGAATCTCAGCTAATCCAGCTGTTTTCCTCTAGTGATCAGTTGGTTGAATCCACTGTACTCACTTCCCTGACTTAGAAGGGTACATTTGTGACTATAAGCCTAAGGCATAAAAATAAAGATTAAGAAGGACCCACATCGCACCTGTCTAATCAAGATGCTGATTATCTTAATCCACTTTCTGGTGGCTGAAACAACTGTCTTTTGGATCGCAGTAGTTTTTCCTATGAACCTGCTACACATGATTGAAGCATCTTCTACAACTCCTAAGGGCATGACTCTTCTTTTAGGTACTCAGTAGGTCTGAATCTCTGGAAGGGATGAAGGAAGTACACAGGTAGTGTAGTGAAATGAATTTAACTTCATAAACCCAGATGTATGAGAAATATCTTGTATGATTCATCTAAGTCCAATTTGATTGGTTCTGCCCCCAGTTTATCAAACGGGTTGGAAACTCAGTCTCAATATTTATTGGTGCTTTCTCCTATTCCTCTGCCTTCTGTGTAATATTCCTGGCAGTCTAGCACAGAACTGCACTTGCAGGGAGGGCCCTTTCATCTTGGGTTCATACTAATTGCTGCTGACATACCCCTCATCCAAGCCTGCATAAGCCCTTGAAGGTAAGTTCCACTGTTACTTCCATGGGATGTACTGAGTCTTAGAAACACCGTGTTCAGTTCCTCTTTGGAAACCACTATGACTCCTTTTCCTACTAAGGTCCTAAGGTCCTGGTGTATTGTAATGGAGTGAGCATCCAAACATGGCTCCTTCCTTAGTCTTAGTCTTTTAGAATCCTCTTTCACAGAAGTAAAGATGAAAGTGTAATGGCAAGTACTCTCAGGTTAACTTGAATCTGTTCTACTCAAGATAGCTTTTCCTTACACTGGATAGAAGGGGAGTTGTGGGAACCTGACAACTATGAGAAGTAAAAGGACCAAAGTTGGACTTTACAATCATCAGCTGATTGACTTATTACCTACTTGATTTCCATTCCTAATGGATGAATAAGAGCTGGTCCATGTCCACAGGGAGGTTCTGTTCTAATGGAGGATGAATAATTTAACAGAAAAAAGAGTCCCTTATTGCCAGTGACCTCAACTTCTGAGGGGGAATATCTTAACTCTCAGCTCTAAAATCTCTCTTTTCAGTTTCATTAGTAATTATGAGTCAGTCATTCTTTAGGGATGTTTGGCCTGTAACTGTGGGAGTGGATGTGTGTCTATTTTTGTACTAGGTGCTCTTGGGCTGTGGCCTCAAAGGATGGAACTGTGTGGCTTGGAAACTTTGCTGAAATCTGTGCCTTAACAGAACTTCCTGCTGCAGATAAGGACACTGACTTCTCTTATCTCCTTGTCCCTAGGTGCTTCTCTCTGGTGAGATACTGACTTTACCTGCAGAGCTGGATTGCTTTTATCCCTGAACTATATACTGCAGACACTTGAGATTAGTGCCGTGAGAGGAGAAAGGGTAATTGTTTCTGGAGAAAAGAATTGTGTAGGTGGTAGTTGTTTTAGAAACTGGGGGCTAGAGTGGTATTTAGTCAAATATGGCTGCCACACAGCAATGAAAGAGTCTTTTGGCATCTTTTTCAAAGAGCTCTACACTGACATGGTTTGTACTCTGACAGTTATTCTAGGGAAAAGTGCTTAAAGTGTTTCAGCCTTTTAAAAATTCCCTCACCTGTTTTAGTTATATATCACGTTTTCGTTGAGGCTTCTGGAATACTAATGATAACAGGTTTTTATTAATTCAGTTATGCTACATTGTAAATCAGAAGGTTTGCATTCTTGGCCCATGCCATTTTAATTTTTCAAACATCTGAGCAAACTACAACTATTACTTGATAAGTATCGGAATGCTCTTGTCAAGTATATATTTATCCTAAAAATCTTGGTCCTGGAGAGAGCCTTTTATGTGCAATTTTGACTTTATATTTTGCAAACCTCTATTGATTATTTTCATCTCCACAGAAGTGGGATTCCTTTATAGAGTTTCATCGCCTTTAATACATGTGAGTATATCCAATTGGAAGTTCTAGAAAGAGCCCTTAAAATTGCCCTAGTGAGGTATCAAGGTTACAGGCATTCCTTTAAATTTAAACAGAAGGGAATTAATTGTGAGGAAAATAGTTGTTAACCACATTCTCCCCAACAGGAGATGTGAGTTTCTTATATCTGTGTTCCTCCCACTTGGGATCCTGTCATTGTGAAAGAAGGGCTATAGGCATAACTGGGGAGGAGATGCAGTAGATAACCTGGTTTTTCTAATGTTCCCCACTGGATGGTTTCTCTCCTTTGCTTGTTTGGAGACCTCATAAGCTTTCTTTTCCCTGATAAAAGTTGGTCTTAGAAAGGAATTCAAAACTAAATGATTTAACAAGTCTATACTAAGGTATTTGCATTTGAGTAAGCTGCCAAAACCCAAAAGAAAGACTCTTGGGAGATTTTCTGTCTTTAGTCCTTTAGTGGAAATGGGGTTTTATTAGCTCTAGTATCTTTCTATCCTGCCCCTTCCCCCCAATATCCATTTGGTGTCACCCTAGTCTTTTTTTTTATTTTAAATAAATTTGATCCTGGTTGGTCTCCATGCTTGAGGGACAGTTGAACTGTAGCTGACCAAGTCTCTGACACTGTGTGCATGTGTGTGCATGGGGTCATGGTGGTGATGATGGTAGAGAATGGAGACATAAAGAGAAGGAGCAGTAATAAAAGAGGAACAAATCTGCCATCACATCTACATTAGCTGTGGACTGTATGAGGCTACATTTTGTAGAAAGATGAAAAAGCAAGCATATTGCTGGTCCTTATGATAAGAATATTACAATTCTGATGATTAAATAAGATAAAAGTACATAATTTAGTAAACTACATTTGGAGGCCAATCTGGGCTTGTGTAGCATCTTAACTTGTTAACTGAATATGTTCTTGAATCCTTGTCGGGGCCCAGACCTGAGGCCCAGACCTGAACATCCGGGTTCTTGCCTGAAGCAGGTACTGAATGTTAGCTCAAGTGAAGGTTTCAAGTTTCCTATTGTGACGACTGGTCCTTTCCCCCTGCTTGCTACTGTGGCTTGTTTGCATTGGTGGGCTCTCCTTGCTAGAGATAACGAGAGACCTCCTCCTCTGAACCCTATATAACATTGTACACATTCCTGAATAAATGAGACTGGCGATGATCCTGGCTTTGTCTCCACTCCTTGCGTACCCCTGTCCCATACCAAGCCCCTGCTTCCTCCCCCGGGTACCCCGTTGATCTGCCCGGCTGGCCCGGACAAATCCTTTACCCTCTCTAGACTTAAATTCTTCAGATATAAAATAAGACTCATGCCCACCTACTGTTCATAGGTTACATCCTAACCCCTTGTGTCACCAGGGAGGTCCCCACCTACTGTTCAATGATGCCATGAAGAACAAATGAGATGATAGATATAAAAGCACTTTGCAAATCCAGAAGCTATAAAATCGTTGTATAAAACTGAGATGTTTATAACTCAGAATAACAATTTAAGAATATTTAGCTCATTTCTTACCCCCATCTCACACCCCACCTCATCCCCTTTTCCAGAAATTGATTGGTTTTCTACTTCCTTGGCTGGAAACAGTGACACCAGTGTAAGAGTGGTGGCATGGTTAAACACATTGTTTAGAGCTCCTGGGAAATTGATCAGGGCCCCCTGTACTGAAGGTCCTACACTTTGCTTAATGTTCTGGACTCATTGTCTTGAAATTCTTAACTTTAAAAAAATTATTTATTTTTTGCATAGAGCTAGGATGTAGGCCAGAGGTGTGGGGGTAGTGGTGAGAGGATACACCAGAGACAGAGTGGGGAGTACAACAGGTGGATTGACTGAAATACACTTCTTAGTGGAGCAGTGGGCAAGACAGGAGAGGTCTGCTGCACCATATGTGGGTTAGCTCCCTGGCTGGGAATCCAACTCAGGCCTTAGTGGTTATAGAGCTGAGACTTAAGCCCTAGGCCACCAAGGAGGCCCTGAAATTCTTTTTTTTTTTTTAAGATTTATTTTTATTTATGCATATAAGAACTGGGGTGAAGGCCAGAGGTGCTGGGGGGGGCTGTGTAAGAGGATTCACCAAAGGCAGAGCGGGGAACAGAACAGGCAGATCTACTGAAATACACTGCTGACGGGAGCAGCAGGTGAGACAGGATCCGTCTGCTGTGTCATGTGTTTAACCCCTGGCGGGGATCACTCATGCCTCAGTGCATGGAGATAGCTTGATAGTCCTGAGACTTTAATCCCCATGCCACCAGGAGGCCCCCTGAAATTCCTAACTTTTGAACAAAGGGTCCCACATTTTCATTTCACACTGAATCTTCCCTCTCCCCACCCTTCAATGATATACTTCATCCTGTCCCTACTCTGTTCCTTTGTGGAGTTGGAACCAGAAGTTCCTTTCTGCAGTAGGAGGATCATATAGAAAGAAGGTAGCTATTTCTAGCTGAAGAGTTTGCCAGTGGGGGTCCCGTGGAAGGAGTTAAGTAGCTCTCTAGGTGAGTGTTGTTCAGGTAGTTCGTCTGGCTAAGGATCAAATGTTAAACTACAGAGAAACATTTGGTGTCCATTGTGTTAACAAGAGCCATAGTCCTAACCATGCTAAAAACAAACAAACAAACAAACAAACAAAAACAACAGCAACTGTGAATTCACCACTCTATGACTTCAGCAGCAAATGACATCATAGTGAGCAGTTGCTTGCCAACCAGACAGAGAAGCACATTACCATGGAGACCCAAGGTATCAGAGAGTCAGAGGACAGTTACAAGAATCTGTGAAGATGGAGAGCTTCCCTCATGTTTCCTTCTGTTACAAGGGTATGTAATGGTTACACTGAAATGGTTGAACTCCATAAAGTCAATTGAGAGAGCAACTGTGTTCTTACCACCTCCTCACTAACTTCTCTTACCTTTTTGGTGGTTTAGATCTTTCGTGTCATGGGATGAAGTCTTGTCAGGTCCTAAAGCTCTTGGGTAATTAAAAGTCCCTTGTTCACATTTTCCAGAACAACTGCCTCATTTCAGTAGTTAACATGTTAAGTCCTGTGTAATAGTCACCCTTGTGAAGTTCTTTTGAGATCAAAGCATCTCCCCTCCCTGAGAATACTCTGTTTCAGACTTAACTAGAGTAGAAAAGGGGGCATATTTTACCTTCTTTTTTTTCCTTCTTGCTGTGCATTTTCTATTACCCCTTCTCTCACGTTGATAGCTATTTGTTATGAATCCTTTGGATCCTGGTGGATAGAGGGAAGAGAAGTAAAGAATAAGAAAAGTCTTACTTAAAAGGTTTTATTGTGATTTGACTTTGACATGCTTCTTTGGCAGGTGTTTAAACCTTGCTCTTGTCTTCATGAGTTATTTCCTGACCTCTTAAATCTACATTAACAAAATTAGTCTCTTCTAGATGGCTGTTAAGGAACTCCCTCCCACTACCACCAACTCCCATTTTTTATATATTTCCAGTCTCTTTCTACTGAGGCCCCTTGGCTCTAGGCTGAAAGCTCTCTTGGGATGGAGGATTTAAGGAAGCTCACTTCCAGTCTGTGCTGAACTGCATAATAATTTCCCAACTATGTCAATGTCTGAATCTTTGTGACCTATGAGTATGTTCCCTTACATGGCAAAAGGGGCTTTGCAGATGTGGTTAAGGATTTTGAGATGAGATTAGCCTACATTATCTGGGAGGGCTGATATAATTGTGAGTGTCCTTATTAGAGGGAGGAAGGAGATCAGAGGGGGGGGAGAAGCAATGTAACAATGAACTAGATTGGAGTGATATAGTGAAAAACCAAGGGATGCCAGAAATCTTAGAAGCCAGGAGTAACAAAGAATGGTTTCTCCCCCTAAGCTCTTAGAAGGAACCAGTCCTGCAACACTTTCTTTGTTGCCCTGTTAGACTCATTTTGGGCTTCTGACCTCTGAACTGTGAGATAAATTTGGGTCACTTTAAGCCAGTAAAAATGTAGTGATTTGTTACAGGAGTAATAGTGAAAAAAAATCCAATAGAGACACTAATGCATCATTTATGTTGACAGATTCTGAGAGCGAGGTCATGTCAGGGCACCATCTTC
Source organism: Talpa occidentalis (assembly GCF_014898055.3). Classification (NCBI taxonomy): domain Eukaryota; kingdom Metazoa; phylum Chordata; class Mammalia; order Eulipotyphla; family Talpidae; genus Talpa; species Talpa occidentalis. The sequence goes on along the minus strand of NW_023601543.1, from coordinate 19,778,410 downwards.
TCTGCACTCTGCTCTCAGAGCAACCAGCTACTCACACTTTCTAGTTCTGTGGCTTTTCGGGTATACATGAGGCTAAATGGTAGGGGATTAAAAAGCTCTAGGAATGCTCTTCTGGAGGTCCCTTTTACATCATCTGGTATAATGGGAAAATACCAACTTGCTTCTCCTCTGGGGAGAGGAAAGGACTATTATGAGAAATCAATACCTATTTCTGAAAGAGATTGTTCCTTTCTATTTTCCAGCCACACTCCATCCTCCCACCTCAAGTCAGTTATGCCAGAGCAGGGTATTACATTCAAGTTTTTGAAAGAGGGTTTGGTCACTTCCTTCAAAATTCTAACTTTCGTGGTTCAAGAGCCTCACTTTGGAATGTATGCATATTTGTGAACATTTTTTCCCTTAATCTTTTAAGATATTGGGATAAACAGATTGAAAGGGTCCCATTTTCATTAATTGTTATATTCATGAAAGCCGTCTCATAAAGCCCAGGAGCCATCTTAGGGATGAATAAGGGAAGGGAGAGCATAATATAAACACTGAATTTACCCAAAGAGACAGTTTTACTTAAAGAGTTTAAATGATTAGATTGGGTTAAAATGAACACATTAAGCTAGACAAATTTTTCTTTTCTGTAGAATGGCTGAGGGTTTATGAGGAATATCACATTAGTTATAGAATAGATGAATAAGTTACACTTTCTTCATTTATCTGAGTTCAGTGTGAATTTTTTTTTTCTTTCCTGCTACATGTCTGTTTTTGAGTACCTGATTGGCAAGGTCAGCAATGCTTCCTCCATGTTGGGAATATATGAGAGTCAACCAGTGATCACTATAGAAACTGGTGCATAAATTTAATTAAAGACTTTTTACTGAATCCTAAGAATAGAGCACTCGAGGTAATACTTGACACTGGTGGAGGAAAGAAGATCAATCTATATGTCTTCAGTATTGCCAGTATATAGGCAGCAATAGTGGGATGAGGCACCTCCGAAGAAAAGATGTAAAGGGAAATTTAAGAATTATATCCCTGAACCTTAGAGGTCCTCAGCTGGGAGGACTCTAAGGTTTTAATCTCCATGCCGTGCTGTAAGGAGAGTTGTCTGTCAGTACATGCAGTGCCTGCTTACTCCATGTAATATCTCAAGAGAGAAAAAAATTATAAAAATAAACACCCAGAAACATCTGTTCAATCTGAAAAAGCACAGTGCTAATTTACATCCAGAACCATCATCATTTGAGAAATGAATTAACAGGATGGCATGTTTAATGCATAGTATGCAATATCTTAGTTGTAAGTGCCTCATCTTCAAGCAGAATATAAACTTGGCCATTACACCTATTGCTCAGATGGTAATTAAGCAAATAAAGCTTATACTTAGAACACAAGTGATTTTGGGAAGCCAACAGTTTGATTTTCGTTCTGGCAGAATGTTTTCTATAAAGTAAGTGACTGCATGGGTTTTATTAGAAATAGCGTGATATCGTCCAAAAAGCATGAACTACAGATTAGGAGGTATGTATCCTAATACCACGTTTGCCATGTGTCAGCTGTTTGGACTAAGACCATTCGCAAGCAAGTGTGGATATTATTTCCTGCCCTGTCTGTCTCATAGGGTAGTTGTGAAGCTCAAATGAGGAAATGCACAAGAAAGAACTTCATGTAATGTAAAGTGCTATACAGATGAGAAAGACTGTCTGTTAGCTTAAGAAAGCTTAAGAATGACTCATGTGCATGTCTTAATTGAGTTCTCATTCCCTCTAAGGAATTTCCATCACTATCTCAAGGATAGGCTATTTTCAGTGGGTCATTTTGAGTGTGATCTGCTATTTTAGTTTTTCAAGTTGTTTCCCTTTGTATTTAATGGATTTCCATTTCCATTATAGGAAAGTATGGTAAGAATTTGTTTCTGCCACCTGAAATTGTGACAGAATTTATTAGTTATGACAAAATTGTGTTAGAACTACTGTATTTGCTATATATGGTTCCCTTTTCATCTTCTTTCCCGCTAGTTTCAATGATTAAATACAAGATTGTTTTTCTCTATATTGTTTTGTTCTTGGTGAAATGTTAATTGTTGGAGCAATTAGATTCTAACTTTTGAGTTATGTATGAGGGATATAAACTATGTTGATTACTGTAAATCAACTTGTATTAGTCAGGGTACCTGGATTAGGGTGCAGGGATAGAGATACCTGAAATCTCAGTGACTTCAAACGTAAAAGGTATATTTTTTGTCTGTTCAAATTACCCACTCATCACAGTCTTTGGGGCCTCTGCTCTGAATCGCTATCACCCTTACTCTGTACTACAGTTTGGTGGAGAAGCAACCATAGGGAACAATGTCAGTTTTTGTGACAGAGTTAAAAAAGAAACCACTGAATATTCTTACAGTGATAGTTTTCTAGATCATAATTAAAATATATTGCTTCCAGTAACAACTCATTGACCAGACTGGTCATATAGAATCACCCAGAACCACAGAAGATCAATAAGTATAATCCTACTATGTGCCTGGAAAGGAGAACAAGTTTAACTCTTTTGACAAGTTTAATGAAAATTCACTTTTTTGAGGCCTCTGAGCTGTAAGAGGAGGTTGGAATCATTTATCAGTTTTGTGTGGACAGACTTTTTGTTGTTTGGGTCATGGTTAATTTGTCCCTGAGACCTATGTTATAACATTAAGTTAAATTCCCTGCTAGAGTCAATAAAATAACATTTTTCCCCTGAAATCTTCCTCTGGATTCAATGATTCCACTTATTATTTTGATGTCAGGGTATGGTAATTTTTAGTCTACTATGTTTCTTCTTCTATATGGAATTAGTGAAAAAAATAATGTCTTAATTGTTATAAGAAAACAGAAGGGTTCTAGTTTGTTGTTGATACTTCAGGTTTCAAATCATTCATTCACTCACTCACTCAGATCCATCCATCCATCCATCCATCCATCCATCCATCCATCCATCCATCCATCCATCCATCTATCCATCCATCCATCCATCCAGTCAGCTAATAGACTTTCATTGAACATCCCCTATATGTCAGACTCTGGAAATTGCTGGAGATACAAAGTGGAACTAAGCATGGTCACTCTTGCTAAGGAGATTGAATATTTATTTTCTAAACCATGCCCCTCTTTGATAAACATGTAGATGTCGTGCCTTTTATGTTGTTTTACATTTCATAATAAATTAGTGTCACTAAAAGAACATCAAAGAAATGAACATTTTAGAATTTCTGTTTTAAAATTACTGCATACCTCTTTCCCCAGAACACTTTATGCTCCTATGGGAAGTTTTCTCTCTGCTCCCCATCTGGTGTAATTATGTTATTTACACATAATATCTATTGTTAGACTGGGGAGTGGGGAGCTTTTCTGGCTGTGTCTATGAGTCTACAGTGTCCTTTGCATTAATAGGCTTGGGTGGTCAAATTCAGATAGGAAAAAAAATTTAACTACAATTATAGTATATTACATTATGATTCTTATTTCTATTCTATTTTTATTTTTAGTTTCCTTTATATCTCTTCATAGTACTGTGAGCATAGTAGATACTTCTAAAGTTGCTTGTTCTGTAAATAAAAGAGTTGACCTATCCTGCAGCTCTTATTCTGAAGCTCAGATATTGACAGGCCAGTAGCTATAAAATGTATTATTTGCAGAAGTAGCAAACTCTTAAATATTAAAGCCTTTTTTAACCTTTCACAAGGGATTCTAAAAGACTATGCAATCTGTATATGGAAAAAGGCTTTGGGACAAAGAAGCTCAAATTCAATAATTAACTCATTAGAGATAGAGAGATAATATAGGACTTGAGAACCTGCCACTGATCCCCAGAAGCAACCAGTTCCTTGGCCATAGGGTGAGAACCTTGTATTGTTCTTATTTAGCCTTAGTGCTTTTGGTCCTTATTGGCTGGTTTAAAATCCCCACCACTGATCTGTTTGCAAATAAAGATCAGAACATTGGCTTGCAAGACCTGTGTTAAAAATCAGATACTTTCGGGAGTTCAAGTTTTTTTTTAACTTATCAGATTTAGTTTTACGTCATCTTTTATGTCACAAAATGCCTGTCCCAGATACCCTGAAGGGAAGCAATAAAGGACAGTGGGGATGGAGGATTCACTAATATACCCAGGAAATTCCTCCTATGGCTTTACCTCTGCTGGTGCCATTCACGCATTTGGACCATGACCTGCCTGGCTCCATCATTCATTCACTTCCTTGTCTTTGCTATGCCCTTTCCTTGCACCCAACCCAGCTGACTTTGCTGCTCTCTTGGCTCCCTTCCAGACTGTGCAGCCAGGCTGTTTGTCTAAGGAATAGCTTTCTTCATCTACTTTAGTTTCTCTCTGATTTTTACCTAAAGATAGACAGCCTTTCACCAGCCCTACTTCTCTTTACCTCCAGATTTTACTTTGTGTAACTGCCCCAAGTGAAGTATAGAGAGTAATTGCCATGGAGCCCTGGGTCCATTGCGTTTTACAAATTATTATTATTAGCAACAAAGAATGCTTTTGTAAATCTAAAATTGCCCCAAATGATCTCTTGAAAAGGAAAAAAAATCATGTATCAGATTTTCTTAAAGTGAGACTTTCCTGTCAGCATAGACTTTCCTGCTGTTCCTTTCTCTGCCAAGCAGTCCTTCTGGGAAATTTCAGTGGGTTGTCTTTGGGAAATGCAAAAGGACAACAACCTAATATTCTCCTCAAAGGGTAATGCATTCTCAGGGACACGGCCACTTTTCTTTTATATTTCAGACACAGTCAGCAGCTCTGTGCTCTATAGAGTAAGACACATATATAATTTGAAAACCATTTCCTGCATCTTAATATCAGACTTTACCAGGAAAGCAAAGTCTTTTTTCTCCCCTTTGCCTTTCAAAGCCAATATTCCTTCAGGCTAAATGAACCCAGGCCTTTTCTTTTTGCCCCCTCTCTCCCCTCTCTTAGTTCTGGAAGATCAGGATTAAAGGGATTACATTACTGTTTAATTTTCTGCAGTGTGTATTTCCATTCCCTGAATGCAAGGCTCCTCAGCCAGATCAGGTCATTACCCGATGATTTTATTTCCCTGTTCAGCCGTTGGCATGTAATGATTTTTTAGCTTTGCCTTGTACATAAAAACATGAAACTCAGAAAACATGTGGATCAAGGCCAAGTCCATGTTCTATTTTGAGGTTTTTCTTTCTAATATATTTTCTAGGCCTTGGGAAGTTGCATTCATAAAAGTTGTGAGATTATAATTAGAATTAATAATGCTCAGGAAGAGCCATATGAAGTATAGTTGAGAAGGGAAGGCAAGCTTGACACTGACTATACTGAGAAAGTTCTAGGAATACCATCTTGGAGAAGCTTTTCCTTCTATGGACTCTATGGTGATCAATACTAAGATAAACCCTTTTCGAGCAATATCATGGTAAAGATTGATAATTTAATGAATTAAAATTTTATTCCAAGTACATTTTTACTAACCTGTGGTTAAAAATCCCAATTAAGGTTTATATAATTTGGGAAGCCTATCTTGATTATGCTGGTCCTCATAAGTTTCTCTTTTTCTGAATTGTTAGCAGTTATCTGACACTTAGTTGCACATTATTCTATGACAATTGTTATCTCAAATTGCTAATTTACTCAGTTTATGATTTAAATGTTTAAATCCATGTATTTATTTATATTTTACCCCTTCCTTTGGTACAGAGTTTGTATACTTTATTATATCTCCTTAAACACTTAGCATTGTCCTTTGTAGAAGCTGGAAGTTGCTTTTTGTATAAGTGAATGTATTAAGTGATAATAAGATTGTAAATTACCGGTGAACCATAAATTATTCCAGGGAGATAAGCATCTTTTTAAAAGACCGTTCCATCCTTAGCCGGGGAATTCTCTTTTGTGATTAATTTGAATCCTTTTTATTGCACTCTAGTGTAACTATTCTTAAAGAATGACTACTGTTTATTCTCTCTCCACTTCTGAAACACTTCCTATACGTTTCTTCTACCTTATTCCATAACTGTGGTTGTTCCTCTAGACTCTGCTATATCGTTATCTGTTCTCTTTCTGATATATTCATCCTCTTGGCCAGTTTACATACCATCTGGTTTTAAATATGATCTCTTTACAGTTACTTCTGAAATCTACCTTTCTTGTCTTCACCTATGGACCTTAGTGTACAGCATTAAATATGGGTGGAATATCACCACTGGATTTATTTCTATCACCTATAAATCATTATTTTACAAAAGAAATTATCTTTTCTGGGCCTGCCTGTTGGCGCAAGGGGTTAAGTCTCAGCACTATGAAGCTACCAGCAGCCACTGCAGCACAAGTTCCATCCCTGGCCAGGGAGGTGACCCACATGGTGCAGCAGACCTCTCCTGTCTCGCCCGCTGCTCCCCTCAGCAGTGTATTTCAGTGGATCTGCCTGTTCTGTTCCCCGTTCTATCTCTGGTGAATCCTCTTACCTCCCAGCATAAAGAAATAAAAATAAATTTTTAAAAAATAAGAAAAGGAAATTACCTTTACCAACCAAACAACCTCCTCTTTCTAATTTCCTTCTCCATTCTTGTTGGTTGTGTATACTTATGTATTTTTTTCTTTATGGGATAACAAAGATGAGCTAAATCGTTTGTCCTAGCATAAGTCCTGTAAGCACATAAAGGGCAGATTGGAACAAGTAAAAATAACGAGTTTGAGGTATGTATAAACTTCCCCAAATCAGAATTCTGCTACTGATATCTCCTCTGGAGGACTTTGTTTTCTCTTCTGGTGGGATTGGGGCGGTGTGGTGGGGCCGCAATGCCAAGTCCCTTCAGACATGCAAGGCACCTGGAATCCTGAGTTCGTGGATGACTCATGTGTGAGCACTCTCTTCTAGCCTACTGACTTCATTGAAATAGTTTCTTGGTCTCTTTCACATTCCTCCCTTTTATTTATTTTTTTAGTTGTTTAAAAGTTGTTTCCTCTAATTTCCCACATCAACCATAAGTCCATATTTATAAAACTATGGGTGACAGGACTGATAAGGGAACCCAGGTTTTGGAACTCCCAACCCAATGCCTTCCCCTTCCATTTATCACTTTATTTTTCATTTCTCCCTCCTCCCACCACCATCTCTTATGTTGCCTTGTCCCTTTCCCTTCTCCCTCTTAACCTCAGAGCCCTGGGGATGTTTGTTAATTCTCATTTTTTGAAAGTGTTTTCTGTTATCAGATTGCCCGCTATGTAAATGTCCAATATTTGGTTTTTCTCATCCTGACTTATTTTGCTGCACATAATTCTCTCAAATTCCCTCCAGTTTGTTGAAAATGACATTTCACCCATTCTTATGGCTGTATAATGCTCAATGTTGTGTATATGTTGCATCTTCTTGATCCATTCATCCATTCATCCTTTGACAGACATTTAGGTCATGTCTGTTAGGTCATGTTCTAGCTAGGTTACTTCATGCCCTAGCTATTGTAAATACTGTTGCTATGAACCTTGTTGTATATATGGATTTTTGTGTTGATGGTTTCATGTCCTGTGAATATGTGCCCAAGAGTAGGATTTCTGGATTGTATGGTTTTTCTGTTTTCAGATTTTTGATGTAAATATACATTGCTTTCCATAATGATTGCACCAGTTCACATTTCTACCAACAGTGTGATAGTGTTCCTTTCTCTCTGTATCCTCTCCAACACTTGGTGTTGGGGGTCTTTTTAATAGGTGCCAATTTCATGAGTTTGAGATGCTATCTCATTGAAATTTTAATCTGTACCTCTAATTAGAAGTGACAACAAATATTTTTTCACGTCTTTAGGCCTTCATATCCTCTGGTGAATTATCTATTCATGCCCACTGCTTATTTATTAATTGGGTTATTACTTGTTTTATGTTCTTGAATTGTTTAAGTTATTTATCTTTGATATTAATGCTTAATGATATATATTGCCTTAATATTTTTACCCATTGAGTAGGGTATCTAATTGTCTTGGATTTTCTTTTGCTTTAACAAAACCTCTCAACTCGAGGTAATCCCAATTGTTTTTGTTTTTATTTCCTTGTCATAGGGGTTGATGTCCCAAAAATATGTTTATTGTGGATATTATGGAATGTATCACCAACATTTTCTTCTATATATTTTATTGTTGCAGATCTTATATCTAAATATTACTCTATTTGGAGTTTATTTGAGTGTATGTGGTTAGTGAATGATTTAACTTCATTTTATTATGTGTGACTTTCCAATTTTTCCAGAACCATTTATTAAAGAAATTGTCCTTTTCCCATTTTATGGCCATTTTTTAATTTTTTAATCATGAACATGGGTCTATTTCTGGAGTTTTGATTGCATTCTATTGATCCATGTATCTATTTCTGTATAAATACCATATTGTTTTTAGTACTGTTGCTTTATAGTAGAGTTTAAAATCAGACAGTGTGGTACTTCCTTTCTCTCCTTTTATCTCAGGGCTGCTTTTACAATTTGAGGGCTTTTGTGGGTCAGCATAAATTTCAATAATTTTTTGTTTAATTTTGTTGAAAAATATTGCTGATATTTTGGTGGGAATTGCATTAAATTTCTGTATCATTTTAGGCAGAATAGTCATTTTGATAATATTGGTTCTCCCCATCCGTGAGCATGGGATATGCTTCCATCTCCTTATGTCGTTATCTAAGTCCTTTAATAACATCTTGTGGTTCTCATTGTATGAGCCTTTTACCTCAGGTAAATTCTCAGGTATTTAATTGTTTTTGAAGCAATATAAATGGAGTTATTTTCTTAATTTCTTTTGCTGCTTCATTATTGTTTGTATATAAAAGTCTATGGATTTTGTATGTTGATTTTATGACCTGTCACCTTGTTGTATTTATTTATTGTTTCTAATAACTTTTTGATCAGTCTTTTGATTTCTTTTTCATTTATATCTGCTTTTATTATTTCCTTCTACTTATTCTTTTTCAAGTAGCTTTAGGTGTGGTATTATATTTTTAATTTTTCTTGCTTTTTAATGAGGACCTGTTTTGTAATTATCTTCCACCTTCGAATGTTTTTGCTGTGTCACTGAGATTCTGGTAGCCTGCGTCCTCATTTTCATTCATCTTAAGGTACTTTTTCATTTCTGCTTTGATTTCCTCTTCTATCCAATTGTTGTTTAGTTTTCATGTTCATTTTTCTTATAGTTGATTTCTAATTTTATGGCATTATGGTCAGAGAAGATTCAAGGTATAATTTCAGTCTTTGTTTTTATTGATAATTGACTTGTGTACTGAGATATGGCCTATTCTTGAAAATGCTCCATGTGCACATGAAAAAATGTGTATGCAACAGTTTTTGGGTTGAGTATTCTATAGATATCTGTTAGACCTATTTGGTCTAACTCCTCATATAAAACTGTTGTTTATGTATGCTTTGTCTTATTGATCTGTCATTTGTTATAAAAAGGATATTAAGGTTGCCTACTATTGTGATGTTTTCAATATCTCTGTTTTGTTCTGTTATTAATCATCTTATATGTTTTGGTGCTCCATCATTAAGTGCATATGTGTTTATGAGTGTTATTTCTTCTTGTTTTATTAGGCCCTTAATCATAATATAACCATTAGAGCAGTGGTATTTTCTTCCAATTTGGAAAAGTAATAAGAGAGATATATACTATATTATTTTTAAGGGTGTCTGTGTATAACTCTATCTCCCAAGTCTCCTAAATCTTGGAGTCTTCTTTTTCTCAGTTTATGTGCTGTCTGTCCCAATATCCTGTTGTATCTCAGCTTGGAATGTCTTCAAGATTCAACCTCTTTTCTATGAGCTCAGCAGTGTTTGGATTTTATCTAGGTCTAAATATTAGATTACTGTCACAACTTCCTACTTTCTTTTCCTGGTGTTGTTGTTGGTAATGGTGGTGACAATGATTATTTATTAACGATATAGTGTGTCCTAGACATTGTACATGTGTATGTTATGAAAATTATCTCATTTGATTTCATAACAACCAGATGAAGTATATATTACTTTCCACATTTTAGAGATTAAAAACCTATAGCCCAGAGTTTGTACATAACTTGTCCATGGCCTCATAACTAATAGGGTGAAAATATTGGCCATTTAACATTGAAAGCTAAACATCAATAACCACGACCCTGCATATTACTACTCGTCTAGTGTATCATTTCCACTTTGTCACTCACTGTTCAAGAATACATGGTGAATCCTGCTGTTTATAATTAAGAGTGTGCTCCATTTTCTGGTTCCATGGCCTTCCATAATCTTGTACTACCACATCCATAATCTCATTTCTCCTGATCCTTCTTACTACCTTCCCATCACTCCAACCAGGCTGATTTGATTATTGTTTCCCATTCTATCCCTAATGTTCACCTGCCTAATGATTTCGTCTAGCATGGGATCGAACACCCTGCCCTTACCTCTTCAGATCTTCCCTTTACTATAAGGTCCATTTTATACCCTACTTCTCAAAATAGTAATAACTTCATTTGTTTCCCCTCACTTCCCTCCTTACCTCTTCACCATTTTCTTGCATCTAGTATCTTCCTGTGCTATTTTAGATTTCTGAACCCTCACCCCTAACAACTGCTGGCATACCCTGCCCAGCTTCCTTTAGGTCTCCCTAACTAGAAGTAATTTATCATTCATTTACCTTCATATGTGATTTTTTACCTTTCAGAGTGTGTTGAATTTGAGCAGTATTTTGTTGTGAAACCATACCTGCTTAGGTCATTGTAATTTTAGGAAGTTAAGAGCTTGGAGTATGGGGACCTCCCCAGTGGCGCAGCAGGTTGAGTGCAGCCTCTGCAGTGTGGGTTCAATCCCCGGCCAGCCAGGGAGATTCCCACATGGTGCGACCGACCTCCCCTGTCTCACCGGCTGCTCCCCTCAGCAGTGTCTTTGGTCCTTCTGCCTGTTCTGCTCCCTGCTCTGTCTCTGGTGGATTCTCTCACTCTCCCACCTCTGGCCTGTATCCCAGTGCTTGTATAAATAAATAAATCTTAAAAAAAAAAAAAGAGCTTGGAGTATGACAGAGAAAGTAAAAGATCTCAAGGAGTGGAGAGGGAAATATATTGGGGAGGTAAATATTCCTCAAACCCATTAAAACACATTATGTAAGTCACCTCCAAATTTGCCAGAGTATAAGGTTGAATCTGACTGCAGTATCTTTAGGATTTTCCTCTAATACTGTTCTTTCCTTGTGGCCTGCAAGGTATTGCATAAGTATGCTTACCAAGAACTGTGTGAAGATTTTCAGATTCATGATTAGGCTTTATTTAAGTACAGATATACTTAGGAGTGTGACTGGATTTATGGCAACATTTGGACATTATTGATTTTTATAATCACTGAGCACTAGAAGTATAATTGCTATCATGGGCAGATCCACAAAATGGGATGCTTTACAAGGATGCTTTACAAGGATCCTTTAAAAATAATCTACAGCTAGAATTCTGTCAGGAACTCTTGGAGGAAAAAGATTTTGTCTTCCACTTTGCATTCCCTGTAATATAACACTGGTACAACAGGGTTCTGAAACTCTTGAATGAATGACAGAAAGATGCATGAGAAATTTTGTTTTTGTGTGTGTCAAATAAGAGTATCTGTTGTCATATAAGAGTATCAGATGAGATGATGTTTGAGTTCCTTTCAAGCTATGGCATTTTAGATTGATACACATTCAGATATAATCCAAATGCTTAACTGGTTCATTGGCACAAGGCAAAGTTTGATAGAGGCCAGCTCCTCTTAGTATGACACTTGACATCTATTTTAACTTGGTTTATCCAATCCCCAAAGTGTTATAAATCACAGAAAATTAATGAAAGGTTTTAAAAGTGTTTTGTTTACTACACAACTGTTTTTTGTTTGGAATGACAAAAGAAAGGCAAAACACAGATTCATTTGACTGGCAGCAATCAGTGACTTGTGGATTATCCATCTCTGTGGCATAATATCTGAGTGCCTCTCCTGAAGCCCACATTCTTGACAGAAGACTTATCATCTCTCTGGCAATGGTAACCATTCTTCTGGAGGAGGAATAGAAGAAAATGACTTCTGAGGTTTGGTTTTATCTTGTTTAGCCACATTAATGCCACTCCCTTCCCTAGCAAAAGTGATTAGATTTTAAATGGCCACCACCCACTCCCCCTGCCTAATTTTGATATGGAGAATAATTTCTTGCTTATCTGACAATATTAGGGACAGTTCTGGTCAAGTTGATTCCTTGTCTTTCCCTTCATTCCTAATAGCTAGTTAAAATATAGGTCCTGATTTTCATTATAAATACAGTTTTGGGCAAGTGTTTTTACTGTTTTGAATCTTGGTTTCCTCATCTGTAAAACTGCTTGTGTTGTTGGGAGGATTAGAAATAGTAGCATGTTAAAGTGCTGAGAGGGATGTACTTACTAGGCAAAGTGGAATTTTCATTGTTCCCTCCTTTTTGCCTTTCTCCTTTTATCACTCCTCTTGATTCTTCTCTCTGTCTTGAGTAGAGAAATGGTCTTAGAAAAGACTTATCTGGCAAGTGGAAATAGCAACCACTCAGCCTGGTTATCCAGTTTCCCTCTGGACTCTTTTGCCCTATATTCTGGGATTTCAGCATTGAAACTGGGGCACTAACTCTGGGTGCTTGATTGCAAGTAACAGTTTGGGAAGCAGTTAACCTCAGGCCCACTGCTGCTTTTCAGTGGCCACAGTCTAGGGGATGTGGACTGGGAATTGGATCTCATGCGGATTGTCACTGCAGAGTTATTTCTGAATCTTCTAGCTTTACAAATCATTTGGTACCCAGCTGTTATGCTGTGTGATTCATGGTTATGGGTGCCTTGCTTCAAACGCTTGTCAGCAGTTTCTTCACTGTGGTTGCCTTGTGATTCAGTTGTTTTCAGTGTAGTGTGCATCTCCTCACATTCATTTGGGCTCTGCCTCCACCAACTTCTGTAATGGAACAAATGAGTCAGTGTCTAATGGTGCCGACTTGCCATCCAATTACTTCATTTCCTCTGGTGGGTGGGCGCCAGGGAAGATGGTGCTGCTGGTTCACAGAGGGGGCTGCCTGTCCTGCTGCCAATCTGCCCTGAGAAGGAGGAAAGAATGGCTACATTTCCCAGAATGAATATTCAGGAAGTGTTCAGGATAGACAAGGCCAAAGAGAAGGGCAATCTTGTTCAGTAGGTGGCAGTGTGTGGTCTGGTTTGAAGAAGCACTGCAAATTCTTGCATGTATTTGCAGTGCTTTTCCCTGATGCCTTTGACAGCTATGACTTGAGAGATTTTATCCTGAGTATTTTAGTACCTTTTGTGAAGTGCTCTTTTCAAAAAAAAAAAAAAAAAAAAGAAAAGAAAAGAAAACCTTCATTTCTTTAGAAACTTCTCTTGGTGGTAGGTGGCATATGCTTGTGACAAGTACTGTGATCTGAAGCTTTTGGGAGCTCAGTGGCTAATTACTCTTAGTTGGACATTTTGCCAGGTAGTCTGGACTTCCGTTTCCAAGCTATGGTGAAGGAGTTCTTTTCTCATGGATGTGGTCATTATTTCACTTTCTTTATCAGTGGGGGGGTTCTTCTGCAACCTCTAGATCTTACTGGTTTCTCTGATGGGGAGGGAGGATCCTAAGAAGGCTTCTCTTCTGCGTGAAACCTATGCAGGAAGAAAACAATATGCTCAACTAGATTACAGGCAGTGTTATCTCTGGGAATATGGGTGACTCTTTGGCTGCAATTAAGAGGCCGTAGCAAGGGCTTGAATTTGCTTGACTCCTTGTTTGAGAAGCTTTTCAAAATTATAAATACTTCATGTAGAGACTGAGTTTGAAACCTTGGAGTCTCTGTTTACCTGACTCTGGTCCTTGTTGCCCATCTTCTGCCCAAATGCTTATAGATTTGTGCTCATGATTGCCAGGAAGCCAGGGTGAGATTGTAGCTGCTGAGGTCAAATTCCTAACTTAAAACAGGAGAAGGATATTTTCTAAATAAGTGTAGTTGATTTTTTTTGTTATTCACAATAGTTATGTTTTATAAGGTTGCCACAAAAAGCAAATTGTGAAGTTCCTGTGCATTGATGCATCAACTGATCAATACAAAACTTTATATCTAGCTATCCATCCAGTTATATCATTTTATTTATTTTTTTCAAAAAAAGATTTATTTATTTATTTATTTATACAAACACTGGGTACAGTCAGAAGTGCAGGAGGGTGAGAGAATTCACCAGAGCCAGAGCGGGGAGCAGAGCAGGCAGAAGGAGCTAAGTACACTGCTGAAGGGAGCAGCGGGTGGCAGGAGAGGTCTGCGTGCCATGCGGGACCCTCCTCTGGTGGCCGGGGAGCAGCCGGGGATTGAACCAGCGCTGCAGAGGCTGCGGGCAGCTTCGCAACCCAGCGATCAACCGCTGCGCCACCAGGGAGGCCCCCAGTTATATCATTTTAAAGACATCTTAGTTAATATATATGTTTATTTGTTAACATTGAACTCATAGCCCTTAGCTCTATATGTAACTCATCCCTTAATGAAACTTATCTAATACATGTATTTTCTCTGAAGGCACATCATTGTCTCTTGTGTATCGAAACATCAGACGCACTTCAGCCCTATGCTTGGGGGTCATTTTAAATAGGAAAACCACTGAGAAAAACAGGAATATATAGAAAATGTAGTATTAAATAGACTGTGAAAAGTGCATTTTATAGTGTGAGAACTGAAACAAGAAGGCAGTATATTTCCTTGTTCTATAGCAACTGAATGTGCACATTGGGGAGACTCAATTTTTCTACAGTCTGCATATGTGCATGCCTGTGAATTACCATGAAAGCACTATGAATATAGATCTGGGGGTTGGTTACAAGTAAATATAAGGGAGTAGGCATTTTTGCAACAAAGAATTTAATAAATATGGAAGATCAACTCTATTTGCTTGATGATGGGTATAAAGTATTCCCTATATTTTAACTACAAGAAAAATTTTTTTCAACTGAGATAACATTATAATGCTGTATAGGTTCTAAAATTTCATTTTCTCACCAGATCTACCACCAAATGTCCATTTACCACCCACCACCACCAGTCAGCCCCTTCCACCCAGTCTCTCCTCCTTTTCTGGTAACTACAATTCTGTCATCAGTTTAAGGGCTTACTTGTTTTGTTTTTGTTTTCTGTATATCCCACAAATCAGTGAAAGGGTCTAGTTATGCAAAAGGCAAGCTTTCATCATTTTTTATGGCTGAGTAGCTTTCCATTGTGTGTGTATATGTGTGTGCGTGTATACCACATCTTTTTTTTATTCATTCCAATTTTGTGATGCTTCAAAAAAAGCAGTATCATTGAGATATAATTCACATACCATCCAATTTACCAGTTTAAAGTATAAAATTCAATGTATGCCATATCATCTTCTTCCATCCATCTATCCACAGGGACAGATGTCTGGGTTGTTTCCATGTTGTGGCTGTTGTGAATGGTGCTATAATGAACATAGGAGTGTATATATCTTTGTGCTTTCAAGTTAGTACTTTCATATTCTTTGGGTAAATATCCAGAAGTGTGATGATCATATTGTAGTTTTATTTTTTCACTTTTTTGAGGAGGCTTTATACCATTTTCCATTTTGTGGAGAGTGTTCTCTTCTCTCCAGATCTTGTTTCTTGTCTTTTGCATAATAGTCATTGTGACACATGTTTGGTGATGTGTGGTGAAATGTCATTGAGAATTCTTAGTGTTGTCTACATTAGTCAAAATGGTAAACCAGGCCGATATGTTTAGAGGTCAATAGTTGTATCATGAGGCTTGGGTTCTAAGTAGCTGACAAGTGAGAGCAGTCTACTTTAAATAGAATGGACCTGCTAGTTTTTAAAATATATATTAGTAATTTATTGGACAACAATTCTATCGACTAATTAGGTAGGTTAAAAATAGAGTTGGAGTAGGAAAATTCAAATCACATTCAGAAACTCAAGCAAACTGTTACATATATACATCTATGGTCGCTATTGTAGCTTAAACTTCAGAGTTAAGGATAATGACCTGAGCTTTAATGGTCAACCTTCACTAAGTCAGAAAGCGTTTCTGTTCCTCTTCTTGTCTGTACAAGGGAACTAAAAACACAGTGCTGTCTTATCATCGCACTTCTCACTTGTCACTTGCTAATTGTCAATAAAGAAAATACTTCCGTTAGCCAGAAGCTTGTGACTTCTTAAGATAACCCCATTTTTCTGCTGGATAATAATAACTCTTAGAAATATGTTTATTTTTGGCTAGATTCTGATGTCCTGTAAGTTCTACCCCTAGAGCTAAATGGAATATTAGAATGACATCTTTTCCGTATGATTACCCTTTATACATCTTTATATGCAGCACTGAAGTCATTTATCTTTTCCTCCACCAATTATTTCATGCATTTATTCAACAAACATTTATTGAGTACGTACTATATTGCTAGGCATTGTGGTGGAAACTTGGGCTATACGGGTTATTAAAAGACAGTCTGTGAATTCATGGGCCTTATATCCACCTGAGTCTTTTTCTTTCACGTTGAATATATTTAGTATCTCAACTTTTCCACACTTGTCATGATTGGGAGTCCCCCTCACAGCCTTAGACATCTTCTTCTGGACATATTATCATTTTCCTCTAGGAGTGTGGGTCTGAAATCAGGAGTTATCTGAAAGATGTTTGACTTCCCTGGGTTTGAATAGCAGGTCTGTGCTTATTGTTTTATATTGATTCAGCTAACTCTTTGGATCTCCATTTCTTCTTTATAAAATGGGGGCAATAATTATATTGATAGACCTTTGTGAGCATTAAACAAGTTGATATACATATCAAGTACTTAGCCATTATAGTACCTGGCATATGTCTAATGAACAAAATGTTATTTATATTTGTTAAACAGCCTGAGATAGTATTAGCATTTTTGGCAGATAGATTTCACTGTTACTGCCTCCTGAAGTTGCAATTACCCTAAACCCCCAAGTCATTTTCTCTGTCTTTTTGGGAAAATACTTCTTCTATCTTCCAGAGCTACACTCAGATGTCAAACCTCAATCAACCTCTTTGATACACATTTTGACCAACTCTGTCTATTTGAATGGCTTGTATGTCATCTTCCTGAGAGATGGATGTAATTTCAGTGCCAGGATCGATGTCCTTGACTTGACTTTTTTTTATCTCTGGATTTGCTGTGAATACGGAAATGTGACTTGTGGCTTTAGAATCTTTCTATAGACGAGCACATTATAAATGTAACCTTTCAAGTCATAGTGTAAAATGTTGCCCATTCTATTTGTGCATTTCTTTATTACATTTAATAAGTCTTTGATGAATATGCCTTTACAAGGTGAGTGTCGTACAAAATTAATCCCATTCCTTAATGTGATGCAGCTTGTGAGAGTGTGGCTGCTTTTGTCTGCTCCATCATTTTATTTTAGGACTTTACCTGGAATGTTATCCTGATTTTATTTCTTGGATGCACTCATAAACACACATATAATTTTCCTCCTCCCCTCATTGCTCTCCAGAAATCTTTGGTAATAATTCAGAGTCTGAGGACTCGTGAGTGGGAATGGGGTTAAAGAGATTTGAGCTATGACGTATATAGATTACACAAATGAATATAACCCCTGGACAGGCTTTTTTGTCAGTGTTTCTGGGCCAGACTTAAATCAGGAACATAGGAACTAGGGAGGTGGGAAGTTAGAAGCGATTTGGGAGCACTGGTGTGAGAGAATGTGATACAGAAGAAGAAACAGAGGTTAGAAAAGAGACCCAGAAACAAAGTTCATCTAATTATGTAGGGTCTGTTAACTCTTAGACCTGGGCAAGGGGTGTTACTGACCAGGGATCCATGCTCTCAAGATTCCCAATTCTGGCCCTTCTTTCGCCACCCCCCTTCCATAAGGAGAGGGCGTAATGCTGCAATGTGTTTACCCCTAAACCTGAGAGAAACACCAGGTGAAAGAAGTATAGTTCAGGGTGGCCAGCTAAAAATTACAACAAGCCATATTTATATATGCTGAATCTGGCCATTGCAATATAATCAGAACTTGGATTTATGGACTGGAACGTCCCCATTCATGTGCATGAGGTCATTTACTCTGTATGACAGAGCCTCGAGTGGGAAGAGAAGAGAACAGACTTGGCGCCCAGGACCACCTCTCTCTACTCTGACATACTCTAATAACTGTATGGAATCTGAGAATTCAAAATTTGAACCTTACCTTTGAAGTTGTTATAAATTATATTTTTCAAGGTAGGAGAATAGAACATATTTTATCTGAATATTTTTAAATTTTGATTTATATTTAAAAAATATGTAGACATCTGGTATGTGGGCCTCCGTTTATGCTCTTGTCTCAGGTTCCACAAATGCTGGTGGAAGGCCTTTATTAGTGACAACAGATTACTAAATGATGTGCTGTGCCAGTTGTGTTATGTCCAAAATCTTATTAATCCTCAATTTTCATAACAACTCTGAGATTGGCACTGTAAGTATCCCCACTTAATGGATAAGAAACTGAGCTTCAGCAATTTGATATAACTTATCCAAGGTCAAAGAAAGAGTAAATGGCAGAACTAGATTGAACCTCAAATTTTCATCTATCTGAATGCATATAACATGCATTGACTTCAGCCTGCTGCATCTGAATCCTATCTCTGGTACTTGCTTTCTCTTTGATCTTGTGTAAGTTATTAACCTAACAGCTTCTGTGCCTCAGTTTCTTAAGCTGAAAAATATAGGAATGCATGTGATGACAGTACCTAGACAACTGCCAGAAGGATTTAAAGCAAACTTGCATGTAAAGTGCTTAGTAAAATGCCCAGAAAATTGAAGGGCTCAACAAATGTTAGCAATTATTATTAATGGTAGAACTAGTAATAGCAGCAACAGCATTAAATTGAGATATATGAATAGTATGGGTACAGTATTTATCTATTCTTGTATAAAAAATTAACCCAAGAGTGACTTAAAACAACACACATTTATTTTTGCACTGTTTCTGTGGGTGAAAAATCTGGGCACAGCTTAGCTTGATCCTTTAGCTCAGTGTCTCTACCAGATTGTAGTCAGGCTCTATTGGGGAAGGACCTGCTTCTTAGATCACTCACGTGGCATTAGCAGTGCTCAGTTCCTTGTTGACTGTTTACTGGCAGTGTCCCCCACTTCCTTGACTCACGGGCCCCTCCATTGGGCAGCCCATCACATGGCCAACAAAGATGGAAGTCACAATCTTTTGTAACCTAATTGTGGAAGTGACATTTCATCACTTTTGCCATGTTCTGTTCATTAGAAACAAATTTCTAGGGAAGGAGATTACAAAAGGACAAGAATACCAGGAAGCAGCATTGTGGGGTTGGGGGACATCTTTAAAAGTCAGCTACCATGAGCAGACAGCATTATGTCAGGGTGTGTGAGGCCTACCACGAGCTGACAGCATTATGCTAGTGTGTGAGGCTCTATGGGATAAACATGACATATCTTCCAGGCAGCTTTACTATGTGGGAGATGAAACTTAAAAGTCAGAATGCACCCACACCATGTAATAGAAGGCAAAATTCACACAGATTAAAAATAAATAAAAGCAGGAAATTCTAAAAATGTCTTATGTTTGTGGCTACTGCAGTCTTTGACTATACTGCTCTTCCTGAATTTCTGTTGATTCTAAAGCAGTGATTCCCAGATTTAAAAAAAAAAAAAGAAGATTCATGTTCCCCAGCATTCTGCTGCTTCTGCAACAAGCTGAGCTGCTCATCTCATTTGCCTTGGCTCCTGGAGCTAAGGGAGATTGGGGAAATAAAGTGTCCGGCGCAGTGATCTTCAACCTTAGCTGGATATTAGAATCATCTTGGAAACTTGGCAAAATACTAAGCTCTGAACCTTTTCTTTAGATATTGTTAGCAAATAGTATCCAGGAGGAGTGATATCTTTTTCCATCTATTCGTTCATTGGAACAATGAATACTTGATTTGTTTGGTGCTCTTGGTATCTTTTTACTGCTCATAATAATGATAGTTAATATTCCATGTACTTGTGATATGCCTAGCAGATGTTGTACTAAGAGCTTTAGCTGTGATATATTCCTTAATATTCACAAAAATATTATTATCCAAATTCCACAAACAAGGAACAGGTAAGCCATGTTAATTTGTTTAAGGTTACAAAGCTTAGAAGCAATAGATAACTGTAGCAAATACTTATATAATGTTCACTTTCCCAAGCATGATTTACAGAATTATTTAATTGTCACATAACTGGGAACTGAGATACACAAAAATTAAGTGACTTGTCCAAGATCACACAGCTAGAATATAACAGTCAATATTTAAGCACAAGCTGTTTGGCTCCAGAGAGCATATTATTTCTGGTCAAACCCAAATAACTTAAACCTAGAATCTAAACCCCAAGCTTATAACAGTCATGCTACACTGTTTCAGAATACTGGCAACTAATTTTCTTTGAGCTATCATGTAAGGCTTTCATTTTCATTATTGTATTTAATATTTTTTAAAGATTTATTTATTTATTTATAAAAGCACTGGGTACAGTCAGAAACGCGGGAGGGTGAGAGAATTCACCAGAGCAGGGAACAGAACAGGCAGACTGACGAAGTACACTGCTGAGGGGAGCAGCGGGCACTGCAGGAGAGGTCTGTTGTACCATGTGGGACCCTCGCTGGCGGCCGGGGATCGAACCAGTGCTGCAGAGGCTGCGGGCAGCTTCGCAATCCAGCGCTCAACCACTTTGCCACCAGGGGAGGCCCTGTATTTAATCTTTATGAAGGTCTGGTATATTGACAGTACACAATACAAATAGGCAGTAAGGCCTTGCAGTTGTAAGGCCAAGTTTCCTCCCACATAGCTCTCAAATACACTCCCTACAGAAACTGAGTTCCTGGTCCACCTGTGTACTAGGTAGCTATGAAAATTTAGGCAATTAACTGAACCTAGTTTATTTTCCTAACATTCAAAAAGGAAATAATAATGTCTGTCTTGGCTACTTAAAAATCCCACTGAGAATATTAAGTCAAATTATGAATGTGAAATTATTCCACTAAAAATGTAAAGCACTAAACAAATTTGGGATATTTGTTATGACTTCTCTCTCACATTCACTGCTCTGAACAGGAAAATCACTGCCATGAAGTTATTTTAAGAGTAGATGTATCAAGAACTTGAGGGTTCTCCTTTAGCTAAATAAGGCGATAGCGCCTGGTTGTCTGAAGAGGTAGAGGAAGAAGCTAGAAACTGATAAGGCCCTGGGAAACTTGCTACCTAAACGTTCAGCGTCATGCTGAGAGGGAAGAGAAACTAATCTGGATTGGTTGCATAGATTAAATTTGGGACAGACGAGATGTCACTCCCAGAAGCTTAGCACATAGAAGCTAAGAAAAAGCCACAAGGGACCCTGGGTCTGTGGGGTTGGGAGAATTAACTGAACAAGTGAATAATGTCAATCCAGAAGTGAGAAAATGCAAGCAAATATCAGAGATGACTTATAAGTGATAGTAGGTCATGTTTTCAGTCCCACCAAGCAGGCTCAAGTCAGGGTCTGGAGATCTGTAAGAAGAGTTCTGACATTATGTCTGAAAATGAATGGAAGAGGTACTTTCTGAGACACTAATCTCGACACCAAGCACCTTCCAAATCTTAAAAAAATCCTGCCTTTGTCATCCTAGGAAGTGGGAAGGATCCAAAAATACCATAGTAATTCCTACCTGTAAGTCATTATGCATTCTAGTCCCTCCTGCTCAGATAGCCTCCATTCCTTCCTCTGTCAAAATAAATTGACTATACTGTAATACTTAGCTTAAATCCCTGCTTTATTCACTACAGCTTCCTTTGGCTAATTGAATTCTCAAGTTATACCCTTGGTATATAATGATTGCTAATTTGCTAATTTCCTGGTACACCATGTGAGATCATTCTGTGTAGGGTATACCTCAAATAAAAAATAAATCTTTCGGGCCTCCCCGGTGGCGCAGCGGTTGAGTGCTGGGTTGCCAAGCCGCCTGCAGACTCTGCAGCGATAGTTCGATCCCCGGCTACTCCCAGGCCGTGGGACGAGGGTACACATGGCGCGCAGACCTCTCCTGCCGCCCACTGCTCCCCTCAGCAGTGTACTTCGTCAGTCTGCCTGTTCTGCTCTCTGCTGTGGCTCTGGTGAATTCTCTCACCCTCCTGCGCCTCTGACTGTACCCAATGCTTGTATAAATAAATAAATAAATAAATCTTTAAAAAAAATAAAATGAATCTTTCTTGTTTTAGTTAGGGATTGTTTGGCTGCAAGTAACAAAACCTCCTCTTCACTCCTCCCCCACTCTCATAAGTTTACACATAATAGAATACCTTTCAAGGGCTTCCCTGGTGGCCTAGGGGTTAAGTCTCAGTGCTCTCACCTCAATGGCCTGAGTTTGATTCCTGGGACCCACATATGTTGCAGGAGACCTCTCCCGTCTCCCCTACTGCTCCCCTCAGCAGTGTATTTCAGTAGATCTGCCTGTTCTGCTCCCCACTATGTCTCTGGTGAATCTTCTCACCCCACACCTCTGGCTTACACCCCAGTTCTTGTATGCATAAATAAATAAATCTTAAAAAAATTGGAAGCACAAAGGAGTTTTACAATATGCAAGGGAGATAGAGACTAGACTCTTAGTATAAGGGAAAATAGTCATGCTCGATAGATACATGTATGCAATATTTGTTTTATTTTTCCTCTAGTCATTGATGGCATAGATAAGGCATGGCTAGGGAACCATCAGTTCAACTCCAATGTCAAAATGAAAATTCTGGCACAGGAAAAAGGAAGTATTCTGTTTAAACGATACTCAAGGTAGGGATTTGAAGACTCAAGAAAGAAACATTCTCCTGGGTTCTAGTCTTGGTTCTCACCTTCTCTTTCATCATGAGAGATGAGAAAATGTACATATTAAAGTGCGAAAGTCTCATAGCATCTTTAAGTTGTCTCATTTTACATCTCTGTGAAAAGGTACTTATAAATGAACTAGTATTTTCCATAAACTTTATGTTCTGTAACCCTCATAGTGTAAGTGGCCACCCGGCCTCTGTGGTAAACAGTTAACTCACTTTCCAGTAGTGCACACTACAATTTGAAGATATTTTGCTTACATTTTATAAAAAGCATAGCTTCTACACATTGATCCTGGTTCTGTTCACTGGAATAACCCCAAAATGACTTCACCCATTGTTATTACAATATAGTATAGTGGTTAAGAGGATGGGGTCTGGATTCAGACTCATGATTTCTGGGATTAAATCCTAATTCAGTCATCTTTTAGCTGCGTGGCATTGGAAAGTAACTTTAAGCTGAGAATCACCTCCTCATCTTCAAATGAGTATAATAGTAACTTCTTTAGAGGGTTAGAGTTTAATGAAGTGATGTATAAGTATTCAGAATAATTCCTTTCATCTAGTCAGTATTCAAAAAATGATTCCTGCTATTAACAGTACACACACCACTGAATAATAATATGATTTATTTCTTTCACTGATAGCACTATATACATTTTGAAAGAGTGATTCTTTCTGAGCCCTCTTTTATTCTCCAGGCTAGACATTTTCAGTAATTTCAACTCAGCTTCCTATGACATGGTTCCTAGATTCTTCTCAGTCCTGTTTTCTCTTGCTAGTTTAACAAATGTTTCTTCTTTGAGGTAAGAAAGTTCTGTATACATGTAGGATCCTCTTGTATATTACAAGGCAGTTGTCATCTCTGGCCCCTATCCACTAGATGTTAGTAGCTCTCTCCCAGGCATTGTGACAACCCAAATATCCCCAGCACACTTCCATATGCTCATTTGGGGAAATGGTGCCTCTAAATGAAAAATAACCATAATCAAACCCAGAATTCCTATGAAGAAGAATCACTCTACTTTTTGACATCAAATGCCAAATGTGTTCTTTTTTTGGCTTTGAAATGGCTAATAGTACATTTCCCTTAAAGCAATTTTAGTGGCAGTGTTGAGGAGCCACAGAACACTGTTGATTCAATTGAATTTATAGCTAATGGAAACTTCCAAAGCATGTGCATGTAGCAGATCTCCCTGTCATATACATTTGATTTTTTAAATATATTTTTCTTCCTTAATATATTTTTCAATTAATTTTTATTGTGGTACCATTGGTTTACAACACCACATGTGATTGAGAAGTATAGTTCATGTCTCTTCAGATATATGATACCACGGTACACCCACCAGCAAGGCACCATAGTCCACCATAGTCAATACCCTGCTCTCCACCTCTGTTAACCTCAATTCTGCAGCCAAACTTCTAGGGTTTGTTATTGGTCTGGCTCTTTCTGATATTTTATTTAGTTTCTCTACATCTCACATATATGTAAAACCATCCAGTATTTGTCTTTCTTCTTCTGACTTATTTTGCTTAGCATTATCCCTGCCAGTTCCATCCATGTTGCTGCAAATGGCAAAAGTTCATGCCGTTGATATTTTCAATAGCTAATTAGCATGATACTTTTACTCCTATTCTGTTTTGACTTATATTTTGACTCTTTCAACCAGTGTATTTGCTGTTCTTTCAAACTACTTGTTCTCTGGAATTTTGACCAATAGGTTCTCCACATCTTCAAGTCACTGATTGCCATGTTGTACAGGATAAGGTGAAGGGTAAGAGTCTTGTGTGCTAGTATAGATCTTCTTCCAGGTTGATAATGAATCATTAGTCAGCATACCAGTTAAGGTTGTGCCTTACTGTGCTGCTATCTAGACATTCTGCCTTTCTTCATCTTGCCCATGAAAATGTTATAAAGGTTTTTTTTTAAAGCATTGATACAATCAGGAATCACTCTGGCAGCAGATTTCCTGTGATCTGCCACTTCAAAGTATTTTGCATATAACTACCACCTCTAAGTAAACAGTTCTATTAACTATTAGAAGTTACATGGGTATAAGTGATTTAGCGTTTCATAAGTGATTTAAGGTTTAGCAATTTCATTGTTTCCAGCATTCATGAGGTATATCAAGATGAAACTTATATGATAGGTATTTGCTTGGTTTCAATCCTGGTTTTGGATGGAGTCTCTCACTTTAAGGTACCTGAGAAGGCTTGTATTCCCTCACCCCACCTCAAATCTCAATAAATCCTGAAATCCCTTGTCAATAGAAAGCCTATTATTCCACAAGAAAAGAGGGATGTTGAAATTCACCCACCATTTTGAAAAGAATGTGGTATCCTACTCTAAAGGAACTGTTCATGACATGGTTATTTCTTTTGAAAACAGATTTTGATGAAATGAGGGGAAAGAATGAAGATACTGGATCCCTGTTTAGGGGCAAGATTGACTTTACAGGGTAGGAAAGCAGGAAGAACAAAAGTGTAGAACGGGGAGAATGAAACCTTAGAATATTTTTTTATTTGGCAGTTCAGGCCTTGGAACAACTCTGTCCTCTGCCAAATGCCTCACAGAATCTGAGATTTCTACCTATTAGAATTACTTCATGAAGGTGTTTTAAAAACATGTGCATTTTCACAGTGTTAGAGATATCTGTCTAATTCTGACCTATAGTCTCCTAGCAGAAAACAGGTGGGGGAGCCAGAGGGCTTCATGGGAAGCCAAAGGATGGGCAATAGAGGTTCAGTGGCGTCAGGGGTGCTGTTGGGTTGTGGGATTCCGAAGGGGCTAAGGAGATCTTGTAATAGGAGCAACTGTCTCCTGCAGACACATGTTATCTAATTTGTAATTTCGGGCTTTTGTCTAGAGCATGACTATCCATATGGACAGAGCCTGCACCTTTCCTTCCCTTTAGGACACAGGCCTAGGCCTGAAAGTTCCCCCAAAGGGAAGCTTTTGTAGGTTTCTGTACAATGCATGATCAATGATATGGTTTTTGCATACATCTCTCTAGAGGCTGAATGTTGATGAATTTGGCCGCACTTCTTGTGATACATGCAGCATTTAATAATTATCCTGTGTGTCTTTTTCCTTTCCATCTTGAATTTTGAGAGCTCTGGATCCTAATCACTAGACTACAAGGGAGCGTCTTCATCTTGAATTTTGAAATGTAAGTTGGCCGGATGGCTGAGTGACAAAGTGGAGTTTTACGTTCTTGAGCAATGCTTGAGGGAATATTATTTGGCCCCCATCTCTTCTACACTCTTCTTCCTTGCTCTAGTTTTCGGTTTCCTCAGCTGTTTTAGCTGCTGTGGCTGAATTCCAGCTAAAGGAGCTGTAAATGAACCTCTAGTAGGTAAAATAAAAATAGTGGTGAGCTTGGCATAGAACCCAGGTCTCCTAACCCCAGTTCATGGCTCTTCCTCTGGCACTGTTTTGTTGGGAACATTTATGGGGATGTTTCTGCTGAGTGCCTTCATTGTCTTCAGTATCTTGCCTAGTGACATTGCTGCATGATGGTACATGACAGGCAACCAAGAATGATGGCAGAATGACTTATTGACTAGATAGCCATTTTCTCCCTATTCTTTGATACCCCCCACCTCCCTAAAAAAGGTTAGGTTTATTAGAAGAAAGGAAGGGAGAAGAGGACACTTGCACCAACACGCACGGGCAGAAAGAACTGCCCTGAAAGGAAGTAGATCGTTAAAAGAAACACCTGCATAGACACAGGTGGGTTTCTTGGGACGAATGAGTTACCGATATTTTTTGTGACATGCTTGATGCAAAGGAAACTAAGTTGAATTTCCATTCTCTTGCATTTCACTCTTTTCATCTGGCTAAATAATAACCACCTTCATCCTGTGCATATACTTCAGGCTACTCCTGGGCTGGGTAAGGTTCATCATTTACTGATCTCCTACCCTAGCAGTACCTCAAATTCCAGTCTTTCTCTTTCCCAAGCAGAATGCTACACAAGAATCAGTAAGTCCACTTTGCTAAAGAATCACTGAGAGTTCATGGGTTAATACAGTCTTATTATGTGAATTTTAACAATGGGCTGCCAAAAGAAGTAGCTTAACTGAAGGCGTCTGAACCCTCGAGGCTTGATAAAAATACGTGTATTTCTAGTACCAACCACTGCTTTTCCATATTAGAAACTTAAGGGGTTGGGACTTGAGAATCTGCATTTTAATAAAATCATCAGGGGATTATGAAACATACTAAGAGTTGAAAATTACTAATCTATATTGTGCTTAGAATTAAAATATTTGTTGCAAGTGTGTTAACATTTACATGTTACAGGTAAGAGTGATAATTGTTGCACTGGTAGATGATATCTTTCCTTTAAAATTACATTTTATGTGTCATTGTTCCCCCAACCCATCCATACATTGGACAAGAATCTTTGTCTGAATGTAGATTTATCTTAAGAATCATGGAATTCTTCTCTTATATACTGTGACCCCCTCTAATGATTTTTCTCTAGAAAACTTTTCATATTCCTATGTCTAATTACACTGCATGACATATACTGCATTCAATAAATATCCATTTAATGTATAGCTGTGTGTTTCACAAGGTAGAAAACATTCCATTTTACCACAAAAAGGAACCCAATTCATTTCTCTATGATTTGAAAGAAGCCAAGGTATGAAAGAAAGAGGGAGATTGGTAGGTAAATGTGAAAGTCTTCAAAAGATGACTATATTTTATTTCCCATCTTGTAGTCTTTTTTTTCCTCTCTGGGGAGATTCATTCTTCATGGGTGTCCTGGAAAGTGAGATAGGAAATAGAAGAAAATAAGAATAGATTATAAGGATGTTTTTCCCTTGGGCTCCATTGTAATCTTTTCACTTGGGCAGATGTATTAAAACTCAGGTATCTGGATTCACTGAAGAGATACATAGTAAGTAAAAATATGACTCAGATGCCATGTTGCAGCCACAGGGGTTACTTCTTGCCTGTTCTCAGAATTGGTGCCATAACTTATCTATTGAATTTAATTTTCAGGCAGTGGCTAGACTATATCACTACAGAGAAGCTAGGCTCAGTTAAGTAAGGAGTCTCCGTTCCCGATGTAAACTGGCCATGTTGCTATTTTGCAAGGGTGATTGGTGATACCAAAGTCACACCCTTCATTCGACCTCATTTGCAAGATTGGGCTATGCTTAATACTCTCCCAGCCATTACCCATCAAATAATATGATTGACTTTGAATTTGTAAGAAATATTTCTCTAAATTTTGTGTATTTAGTAGAACCTTCAAAATTCTCTACTGGATGCATTTACTGGGATTCTAGAGTGATCCATTCCAAAATACTCATTTTGACCAAGGACGTGAAACTGGTGATTGTCCTGGTTGATGCAGGAAAGGAAGCAATAGTATGTGTTTAGCAAAGCTAAGTTGGAGAATGTAACCCATTTTCAAAGAGATTGGTCCTTTGGAAAATTCAATCATTTATATCTTCATTGAGCTGGAAGGGATCATGCTCAATGAAATAAGCCAGAAAGAAAAAGAAAAATACCGGATGGCCTCACTCATAGCAGAAATTTAGAAAACCTAAATAAGAGACCAGGAAAAAGACATTATAATAAAGTAAAAATCAAAACCAACAAGCAACTATAAACCAGAGACACACTGGGGGGAGGAGAGGAAGGATTAATGTCAAAATAAGGGGGGTGGGTGGGAATTGTATGGGGAATATAACCAAGATGAAAATGCATGCATTGTGCAAAAATGAAAAATGAAGTAAAAATATATTTTAAAAAACCTAATTAAAATGTTTCATGTAACTTGATTTTAAAAAGCATAAATTCTCAGTTGATTTTTTATAGACATCTGAAAGGGTCATCATTATTAACTTTATTTTCAGTGGCAAATGGGGATAGGTAAGGTAAATAAATCATAGGGACTCTTTAAAAAACTTTTTAAATCATGAATGGCAGAGAAATAGACTGGTATTGGTAGTGTCCATGTTTTTTCTTTATCATTAGTTACAGGCAAGGATCCATGCTTGTACTCTTCTTACAAAGCAGAAGCATTGCTCTGTTACAAGTAGACAAACTCATTTGAACTTTGGGGACGAGTAATTCTGCTTCTTAATGAGACTAATAAAGTGGTAGGTTATTTATGTAATTTTATACTCATCACACTTCTAAAGTATCGCCCATTTTCTTCACTATCACCACCATTATCTTCCTGAACTTAATTGTTTCACATCTGAGAAGGAGCAGTCTGCCCTACTCTCACTGTGATTCTGCCCTCCTTTCTGTGGCTGATAATATTTGTATGAACATCAGATTTTCTAGGAATTGTAGAGTTAAGAATTACAAAGACTAAATTAGTTGGATATTGAGTCAGGAGCACACAGACATTGGTTAGCAGAAAAATAATAGGGTGCGTGTGTGCACACCCACACACACATAGACACACAGAGGCTGCCTATGACTTTCTAGTTATTTCTTGCAGTGGGCTTTTATGAGACTGTCTTGTATTTGTAAAATCAATCCCCTTTTCTCATTTTCTAAAATAAATATTGTCAGCCAGTCTACACTCCTTGCAACCTATAATCTATGAGTAGAAATGACTTGAACTTTGGTACATGAAAGTTTATAGTGCATTTCCAAAAGGTTTTCATATCTTATCTCTCTTGTCCATTTCATAATCCCATTCAAAAATAGGGTGGGAGTAAGAATTGTTTTGAAAACTAAAGAAACCGAGGCCTCAAATTGGAAATATGCTTGTATTAAGTCACACAGCTAGGTAGAGGCAAAGCCTAGCCTAAAACCCATGTCTTCTGGTTCCTACGCCTAGTGGTTGGTATTTACCAATTATCAAACAATTGTATTTATCCAATAATTATTTTATGTTGATAACATCCAAGGGGGAATGGGTGAGTCTAGTAAGAAACGATGAAAAAGTAGCTAGTATTTTTTTAATAGGAATGAATATTCTGAAGGAACCTAACAAAAGAAAGCCCTTGGAATCTCTAGGGAATATTCCTATTTGAATCTCTTCACTTAAACAAAGGAAGTGTATTATCCCCCTTGTACCTCTACAAGAGTGCAAATCAGACCTTGCATTGAGAATGCTTACCCTACCTCACCTTTCTGCAGCTGCTGCCAGTGGAGGTGCCTATTATGTGGCTCAATTTGTTGATTTCTACCTCAAAGTTTAAAAAATAAAATTGCCCCTGGGGTGAAACTGATTGCCAACTCAACTAGAAGTGACTTTTACTGGCAAATTAGAAAGCTCTGAAGATCATCTTTTAGAATCAGAGTGCTGACAGGATCTAGAGTCTAATGGAATATTTAGAGCTGCAAATAGATGTATCCCTTTTAACTTTCACTGTTAAGCAGTTGCAACCTCTTCAAGCAAGGTCCGATAGGGCAAGGTTTTAAAGAATCACATATGCTAGTAGGAAGCCAGAGCGTAGTGGCAAAGAATTACATATGTTTCAGTAGCTCTGTCCTTTGTTTTTGAAGTAGTGACAGATTTCTCTTTTGATAAACAAATAATGAGATATGTGTGTTGGGGGGATAGGGGTGGTTTTAAGTATTGCTTTATGATGCATTATAGGTATTAAACAGACCAGAAAGTGCATCCTGTCTTAAGAACATATGGGTTCCACTCAATATTTCCTGTGGTCTCTGAAGGTTTTGGTTGTCCATTAAAATTAAGGAGAACCAATGAGAGTGTGGAACATAGTCCTTTTGTCCTGTGCCTTTTTTTAAAAAAATAAACCAAGTAGAATGGAAGAGTGATGCTGACGAAAAAGCCACCTTAGATATAAGGTGCAGTGAGGAAATCTGGATTGTAAAAGCGTGGGTGGATTGTAAAAGTGTGGGTGTCAAAGAGGTGTTAGTGGGCAGACTGAAGCCTGCACACTCCAGATGGTTTCTGCCACCCACCACATAAAGACAAATATGCTCTTAGTGTGAAAGACCCATGGAAAAGAAGTTGAATAGAATTAATGTGCAGTAGAGAGAAGAGAAAGGGCATAGTATGCAAATGAAGCACCCAAAGTTACCCATCCCCTCATCGGTAAATGCCTATTCAAACTGGATTAGCC
Source organism: Talpa occidentalis (assembly GCF_014898055.3). Taxonomy (NCBI): domain Eukaryota; kingdom Metazoa; phylum Chordata; class Mammalia; order Eulipotyphla; family Talpidae; genus Talpa; species Talpa occidentalis. Next base: position 19,747,490 of record NW_023601543.1, on the reverse strand, counting down.
CAAAGTGGGGCCCCTGAAAGCTTGCTACAAGTCTAAGGCACCTTCTGGTAGGGCCCCATAAGAAAGGGGTAGAAGGGACTAGGAAAGTCTGGAGGTAGAAGAGCAAAATCAAAACACAATTCAAGATTAAAGGCTGCCATTGTCAGCCTCCCCAGCCGTCTCCCACCCACATCTTTCACGTGTCTCTTTTCACGCCCCCGAAGTTCCTGGTACAAGTCCAAGAAGCAAGCGCAGCTTCTTCACATGCCTCTCTGCTCCATGTGTCTCCTCCAACGCTCCTCTTCCTCCTTCCTTCCTCTCCCAAGTCCACTGCCCAGTCTTTTCTAGCCTCTCCTTTCTGCTCAGCTCCCCCTTCCTTGGGTGGGACAGGGAACCTGGGACTCCCCCTTTCTATGGGGATTACACTATTACAGAAGAAGAGGTGGCTACTGTACTCACTTCAGACTTGTCGAAGAGATGTTATTGATATCACATTAATCAATTTCCATGGAGCTTACATTTACTTATTAAGAGGAGACGATAACTTTACTGTGGGAAAATCAAACCTGTCAGTTTTGTGCTTAGAAAGAGGGAATGACCATTAATAAATAGTCTCGTTTTCTGAAGCAAATCATAAGTACATCAGGAACTTCCAAGACCAAAGGACTATTGAAGTTTTCCCTGGTAAACTGATTGCAAATATCTTTTTCAGTCAATTTGATTGATTACAGTATACACACATTGAAGTACACTTCAGGCAGCCAGTTTATCTGAAGTCTTGCTGTTAAGTCTGTTGTGAAATAATTTAATATTTAACCCCCAGAGAATTCTGAATTGTTCTTGGAAAGCAGTAAGCTTTAGTAATATATAGGTTTCACCGCTTCCTGGAAAGTAGAACATTCCCATTTAGTATGTCTTGGTAAGTTATCTTATCTTTGTCTAGGTCCTGTTCAGAACTAAGGCTGTAGTCAAAGGAAATGTGGCCCAGTCTTTGACACCTGGGAATTTGGTAGCTATGTGAATAAAATGTGGATTTTTTAAAAAAAGATTCATTTATTTATGCACACAAGAATTGGGGTACAGGCCAGAGGTGTGGGAGGTGAGAGGATTCACCAGAGACAAAGTGGGAAACAAAACAGGCAGACTGACTGAAATACACTGCTGAGGGGAGCAGCAGGTGAGTTCAGGAGCGGTCTGCTGCGCCATGTGGGTTGCTCCTTGGCCAGCCCGGGATTGACCTTGTGTTGCAGAAGCTGCGGATAGCTTCCTAGTGCTGTGCTTAATCCCTTATGCCACCAGGGAGGCCCCCAAATGTGGATATTTAAAGAAAATGAAGGCCCTAGAAAAGTGTGAATGTCCTCTCTGAGCAGCAAATAGTAGAAGAAGAGAAGGACCGTTGAGATGGATTTGATACATTAGTATAGGTAGGAAGTGAGTTTAGGGAAGCTGCATTCTTCTTCCCCTAGCTGACCCTTCTCTTGAGTACCTAGATGGTCTAATTCTTCACTTGCTTGTTTGCTTGTACACAGCAGTGTGACTCTATTGTAAAATGTGCTGGGACCTCTCCTCCCAGGTCTAGCAGACAAGAGAGCAAAGTCATCTGCATAGACTAGAAGTGTGTGAAGCAGCTAGGCAAGAATCTACCTCCTGTGGTTAAAGGCAGCCTTTTCAACCCCCACTAATGAGCAAGGAGCCAGAGAAAAGATTTATATAGTGGCTACCCAGGCTATGCTTCTCCATAGTCCTTTCCCTTAGTTGGAGATTAAACCCAGCGTTTGCCTTCCTCTGCACACAGATAGAATCAACTTTATCTTTAGACCAAAATAACTTAGGACAAGAAACCCCTCCTGTTGGGATAATTGCCGAGGCTCACTCACAGTTCTTTATGTATATAAACTAAACTTAAACTTGCCTTTATTAAACAGTTCTTACAGAGTAAATTCTGCTGACTGCTTCCTGGGCTCAAATCCTCACTTAAATTGTCTAATGAACTCTTTGTCTTTCAGTCATTGAGAATTTTATTCCAGTTAACAGTTTGTTCACTGTATTATTGTTCTACTTCCAATTTACTGTTGATAGCACTTTTACTAATTGCAGGTGTCTGTGAGAGCAGGAGATACTTCTGTGGCTTGCTCTAATTTTCTATGTGCTGTTTCCTGCTACATGGACATTCTTAAATTATATTGTTTGGACCTGTGCTCAATCAGTGTATATCTGCTGTGAATAACCCAAGGCATGAGTGTTGTTGGAATCATATATACTTGGAATGTAACTCATAGTTTGACTATGTTTGTGTGTTTGAGTGTAAGAGTGACTTGTACAGATCATTCTCTGTACAATTCAATAATTTAATAATCTGTAAATCCTACTTTCAATGCTGAGTAGGAAATCCAGATGCATGTCAAAGCAGTGAAAAAATTATAAACCATTTTATAATTTGAAAGGATATTTAAACATGTTGGACAGTTCCTGAAAATTCCTCATTAGCAGGCTGAGCCTGCTGGGCCAGGTACAGAGACAAAACAGTAAATTTCTTATTATCTCTACCCACTGGAGAACATTGGCAGAGTTAATCTAAAAGTAACAGATAACCTGGGTATTTCTGATACTTATGTATGAGAATTGTGTTTTTATTGAAGCCAATAGAAATACCAGTTGCCTTATCTCTGAGCACAAGCCCATAGGCTATCGAGAACTCATCATTAAGGAATTTACCACTCCCCTTATTAGTCCACAGAGTGGTTATTTGTTATCAAAATACTGATTTTGAGACCTGACATTATTCCATGTGACACCTGAGTCTATATTGCCTTATAATATTCTTTTATTTCAAGGACATGTGATTTATTGCTTTAACTAGATTATGTGACTTTAAAAACAAATCTTTTTTCAATTAAATGAAGCAGTCATTTATTGAGAAAAAATTATGTGATGATTATTTTGCTTTATCACATATAATTTCTCATTGACTTCCCAGAACATTCATGTGAAATGGAGTCTTTATTACCATTTTACAGATGAAAAGCTGAGAGCTTAAGTAAACTTGTTTAAGATCACACTACCACTTAGTGATGAACTGGTATTAAAAGCCAGGCATTTCTATCACTCATGACTGCTTTTTTATTTTTGGTCTCCCTCTGTCCTTTTATCTTGTTCTGTGATTTCTGCAAATGTCTGGGAGAATATGTCCATTCCCTGTGTCTTTTTTGAGGAGAAGTGACCCAGAATCTCTGTTAGTTTGCAGCATTAGAGAGGAATCACAATACTTTAACTGGAACCAAGAGGAGCCAAATCCCCACTGTGACTTATGGAGAAATCTGGAAATTCTTGTGATGCTTTCACTATTCCTTGGCGTACACTAGAAGGAGATATGGGAAGCACACTTTGCATCTCTAACTTCATCTGTGAATTCTGAAATGTGCATAGAATATGGTATGATTGTCAGGAGAGCAAAGAGGTAGCCATTTCTCCATGGGCACTAAGCTGTCTTGTCCATTTTACACCAGCCACTCATTTTCCAGAAATGAAACTGTGTTTGCTTCGGCAGCACATATACTAAAACAGAAATGAAACTGTCATTTTTTAATTTTTACAATTTAAAATGCAAACTCATTTATGTTAACTTTTCAGCTATAAAATTCACTTTTATTCTTTCACTGGAGTACTAGTATCTTGACCAGGAGAAAAAGATCTCATTAAAAACAAAAATGATATGCAATGTCTATTAATCAATTGGATGCAACTACTTTATACCCTGAATGCAGAATGTTGAAATGTATCTCTTAAAGATCAATATTGTTTCTAAGTAACTAAAGGTAAATCAATACCAGCTCCACATTTCACTCTGGTAGCAGATCATTACATTCTAGTGTTTCTAGGCAGTAACGACAAATACAGACTGCCCAGAAATAGTTTTCAGAGTAAATTTTTTCCCATTTGCCTTTTGAGATGTTGATTTGTGCTTTTGGTATATAGTGAGATCCTTCTGTAATATTACTCTTGAGGGAAGGCAAATCCTTCAGGGGAATTGTAATTAGACTTTTGTTGTATAGTGTTCTTAAGTCTCAAAGGGCTTAATTAGACCTATATGTGTACAAAATCATGTAAAATAGGGTTTAACTGTATTATGCATTATTGAATTCTGCTTACTCAGTTTTAGTACATACTAAACTTAGGGAATTAATGATTTCCCTGTTAAATGTTTAAGGACAAAAGCAAAAATTCTTAACCAAAGCATTACTGCATTTCAGGACTGAAGAAAATCCTAAAGGTATATGTGAGACTTGGATCAGTCCCTATATACAGGATCCCCACAAAACTAATCCAATTTTCGATTGGATTAAATCAAGCATAAACTATAGAGGGAAGGGTGTTGAACCATTGAGTTTCTTGGTAAGAAATAGATGACATCCTCTGAAGACAAATTTGAAAGAAATTTAATTAAGTGCAATTTACAGAGATATGGGAAGGGATATAGATACTAACAAGAAATAATAAAGCACTCAGAGGCAAGCGATAATTTGGAAGCATTACCTTTCTTTGGTAAGAAAAATGGGGGAGAGAACATTTTCTGGAACTCTAAGAAGGTAGCTTCGAGAGAGGATCTACTGATGTAAACTGTAACTCTGGGGAGAGAAACACAACTATATCCGACTGAGATGCAACAGACATGAGTAGAAGAAGAATAAAGTATCCTCCTCTGCCTTCTCATTTCCCCTGTCCAGTGATTTCCATAGGCTCCAAACAACTGAAAGCCACAGGACAAGGGAACCCAGTTGCTAGAGTACAATAGAGGTCAGACTTGTAGGTACCAAGCAGAGTAGAGAGTGGATGAGAAGAGGTAAACAGAAAATATTCAGCATGGAGATGGAGATGATTGTTCCTTTCTACTTCAATCCACTCAAGCATTCCTAGAATGAAATCATTAGTTCCGAACAAAAAAAGCCATAGTCAAGCAAATGTGTTCAAAGCAAGAAAACACATTATTGGGGAGGAAGCTAATCTTCCTATACCCATCTAGGCCCTTTTGTCTGAAAAAAAAAAAAAAAAAAAAAAAAACAACAACTGAGAGTAACAAGAGAAAAAACAAAATGCACATGGTGGGGGGGTGTCTTTAGTTCATTCAAGTTATTATTTATTTTTTAAAATATTTATGCATACAAGAACTGGGGTACATGCCAGAGGGGTGGGGGTGAGAGGATTCACCAGAGACAGAGTGGGGAACAGAACAGGTGGATTGACTGAAATACACTGCTGAGTGGAGCAGCAGGTGAGTCAGGAGAGGTCTCCTACCCCATGTGGGTAGCTCCCTGGCCAGGGATTGAACTTGTGCTACAGTGGCTGCGGATAGTGTCATAGGTTGCATCTTAACCCCTTGTGCCACCAGGGAGGCCCAGTTAAGAGTTTTTAGATGGGAGTAATACAATTTGGGATAAAAACAGATCAAAAGAAACTTTGAAATTAAAAGAAGGAATTTTTCAGGGTTATCTATATATGCATCAAAAACAGACCTATCAATCCCTGCAACCATGTGATATCCATAGAAAGGGGAGGTTTCAGGTTCCTTGCCCAACCCAAGAAAGGGTGGTGCTGAGCAGCAAGGGCAAACTAGAAAAGACTGGGAGAAAGTCTGAGAATGGAGAAAGAAGAAAAAGAAGGAATGAGACCTGTAGGAGGCACTTGTAGCAGAGACATGAAGAAGTTGCACTTGCTTCTTGGCCTTGGAATTCTATCAGGGACTTGGGAAATGTGGAAGGAAACACGTGAATTGGATGTGGGTGAGAGACAGGTGGGGAGGCTGACAATGCAGTCTTTATCTAGACTTGAGTTTTGATTTTGCTCTTTTTCTTCCAGACTTTCCTGGCTCCTTCTGCCCCTTTCCTGTGGTTCCCCACCCAGAAGGTGCCTTAAACTTGTGGCAGGCTTTTGGGCTTTAGTGGTCCTGCTTTGGGCCAACCTTGTTTGGGCATTTACCCACAAGAGGATGGGTAACTTTGGGTGCTTCATTAGGAAACTATATTTTTTCTTTTCTCTCTACTGCACACTAATTCTGTTCAGGTTCTTCTCTATTGGTACTCTAATGCACTAGAGTATGTTTGCCTTTATGTCGTGAATGGTAGAACCATTTTAGAACAGGCAGATTTAGGGGTCTTGGGATGCCCCTCATTCTGCTCACTGACAGATTTGGCGTCCAACCACCCTCATTCTGCCTGCTAACAGCCCTAATCTAGGGTGATAGAGCTAGTCTCTCAGTCACCTCCAAAGACCAGGAGAGGAGTTATTTCCTGGTTTTTAGGGAGATAGATAATTAGGCAAAACATCATCTTTGAATCTTCTGTCCTTCAATTTCCTTCAATTCAAAATATCAGCTTTTCACCTTGGCACATCCTAGGGCAGCTTTGCTCTGGGTCCTGATATAATACAATAAGAAAACTCAAAAGCATTCCATATAAAAATATTTAGAAGGAAGTAGGACTGTTAGTGCTAGTATAGATTTGAAGGTCAATATAACATGGTTGTCAAGAGCATAGAACCTGGAGCTAGCTCTAATTGACTTAACTGCATGACCTTAGGCAAGCCACTTCCTTTTGCTTCAGTTCCTACAGTAGTAAACTTGTCCATAATTATAATAATAGTATCTGATGGAGGGTAATAGTAGAAAATTTGGGATGGAAGCATCACTATACCAAAAACTGGAGATCGGGGTGGAAATGATTAACATAGTCTTTAAACCAGCCATAGAAATGAAAAATCCTTAGACACAGAAACTCCTTAGGTTCTGCTGACTGGCACAGACTAGATGTGGGGCTATGGAGAGTGAGTACCAGTCCTTACAAATTAATCCAACCACACTCTAAAAGTAAGGGGGGGTTGCAACTGTATGGGGAATATAAAAATAAAATTTATTATTAAAATAAAAAAAATAAAAGTGATTAACAATAGATAACAATTCCACCAAGAAATGCACTCCCTAGAAGAACACTGTATCATTACAATTCCTGCACTGGCAAAATGCAGCCTTCTTCTCAAGACTGCCCATTTTTTTCTACACAGGTGTTTCTCTTTTTCCTAACAAACTTTGTAAACTTTGCCTGCCTGTGTCTGTGCCAATATCCTCCTCTTCTGGGTAAATGTGCCCTGTTCCAGTGAATGGGAACTTTGCGGAAACCTTTCTCAGGTGACTGAAGGACCCAGCTCACTGAACCCAACAACTCATCAAAATGATACAAGTGTCTGCCTTAGATAGGGTTGATATGAGAACTAAGTGATGTAATACTCAAAGCACCTCAAACAATGCTTGGTACATAGTAAATTGTTATATAATGAAGGAAATTCATGGTAGACAAATTTCAGTGGTGTGTGTGCTGACACAGTTGAATGAAGTCCAGTGATTGAAAACACCAAGACAACAGATTTTCATTCAGTATAACAATAAATTGTCTCATAGGTATAATGAAAAGTGATCTTATCTGGGTTTTCCATTTTTAAGGTGTTTAAATTTAGACAAAATGACAAGTAACATCATATAGAGATTCAAGCATATGTTGGGAGGTTGGTGTAGAAGACATTCAGAATCCATTCCTGTCCTGACAGGTCTGATTGTTCAACAAGATCATGTGCATTGTCACTGGAAGTGTAGCTCAGCCTCTGTATTAAAGAGTCAAGAATTGCCATGTAGGCTACAGATTGCCCAGATGTCATTCTTGACCTTTTAGGTAGTACATGAAATAGCACATTCTGAAATCTTACAGTGATTATATTATGTTCCTCACTCTCCATCATTTGCAACCATCTCTCCCTCTAATTCCATTTCCTTCAATGAAAATAAATGGAGTAATTATCAGTTTGCTGTTTAAGATTGTAATCTTATAGAGTCTTTTAGTTATATGACTTAGATTAAATATTTTAGTTCAATCGCCTACCAGACTTGTGATATGGGACAGATTATTTAACCTCTTAGAGCCTGAGTTGTCTGCACTGTAAAATATAGATAATAATAATGTCTTTTACCTCACGGGCTCATTCAAAATATTAAATCAGATGTTTTTTGGGAAGTTCCTGGTATATTATAAACATTGGATATATATTACAACTGGATGTAATATATTTAACATGTGTTAGTGATATGTTTTGGACTGCTTTTTTTTTTTAATAGAGGCATGTTTTTCATTTATTTATTTTGTTTGTTTGTTTGTTTGTTTGTTTTGTTTATACATGCACTGGGTACAGTCAGAAGCGCGGGAGGGTGAGAGAATTCACCAGAGCCAGAGCGGGGAGCAGAACAGGCAGAAGGACCGAAGTCCACTGCTGAGGGGAGCAGCGGGCGGCAGGAGAGGTCTGCGCGCCATGTGGGACCCTCCTCTGGTGGCCGGGGAGCAGCCGGGGATCGAACCGGCACTGCAGCAGCGGCAGCTTCGCAACCCAGCGCTCAACCGCTGCGCCACCTGGGAGGCCCTGTTTTGGACTGCTTTTATTGTGAATCTTGTTCCTTGGATGCTTGGTTACTTTGGGTACAGCAGGTTTTCACATCACACTTCCCTCGACAGGAGCCTGTGTTTTCCAATTAATCCTGGAGGATTTCTGCAGGGATTGTAAAGTTGCTGAGGGGAAATTAAAAAGGGCAATCTTTCAGTGAGAGACATCTTCCGCCTAGGCTATCCCCACATCAAAGCAAGTCATGAGGAACTGATTGCAGCAGAAAAGTAGTCCTGGGTAGTTTCTCTACTTGTTTCCCTGAAACTTGGTTCAAGATTGGATTCTTGCCCCTCAAAAGCCATGTATGAAGCTTAAATATGGATTTTCATATGAATCAGACTTTAGAAGTCAGAATAGCCAGCTGCAGAACGTCTGGGTGCTCTTTGATCTGTGGAACAAGAGCTCACAATAAAGGAATATAAATGCCACCTTCCCAGGCTTTGTCTATATAATGAAAGGAGTTTTCAAACTTCTTTTAGTTACAAATAATATCAGTTAGCATTTTTGACAGAGCTGAATGTAAATAGCAATTCTGCAGTAGGCTGGAGCCAGTTGATTGACCATTGTATGAAGGCTACTAGCTTCTACTTGAGGGAGGAGGAAAAACAGGCCCTCTTGTTTGGCATTCTGTTTGGTCCTTACTGGAGATATTCAGACTCATCTTCTCACCACTCTTTTCATCTACCCACCCTCAAATGCAAACCACTTTTTAAGGGTGGTATCTCAAATGCTAGGATGACAAGGTAAGAAAGCTTAAGGTAGGATGACAGATTCATTCCAGTTTTAACCCTGAAAGTCAGTGTCCTGGGAACCAGTGATTCTTGGGCAAACCATGATAGTTGCTCATTATGTGGGGAAACATGAATCAAGAAACCACAGGTGAAGTTCCCTGTGAAAAACCTTGACAGAGTGAAGGGCAGTGTCTCCATATCAATAAACCCCCTAGATCATGGTGAAACAAAGTTCTCCAGACTTCATGAATTAGCTGAAACACACCAATTGGAGCCTCATAGTATGAAGCATAATATATCAGGTGACCCTGATCATTAGTGTAGCTTGTTAGTTACTGCCATTGTCCACTTTGGACTCAACAGGACAAATAGCAAAGACAAAATACCTGTCACTTCCCTTTATTATCTCCTTGATCCATACCGAAGGTAGGAGTCAGCAACTCTGGCCTGGAAACCAAATCCAGTATGCTGTGTATTCTTCTATAACCTGTGAGCTAGGAGTAGTTTTTACATCTTTAAATTGTTGAAAACAAAACAAAAAAAAAATGAAAGAATAGTATTTTGTGATATGGAAATTATATAACATTCAAATTAGTGTCCCTAAATAAATTCTTATTGAAACACCATTCCATTATATATGTGGCCTATGGCTGACTTCCTGCTATAATGGCAGAGCTGAGTAATTACACCAGACATTGTATGGCCCTCAAAACCTAAACATTTATTATTTGATCCTTTATAAATGATGTTGACCCCTAGCCTGGAGGTACTAATCCTGTGTATAGAACATGGACATGAGAAAGCTCACAATTTTTTTAAGATTTATTTATTTATGCATACAAGAGCTGGGGTACAGGCTAGAAATGTTGGGGGTGTGTGTGAGAGGATTCACCAGGGACAGAGTGGGGAACAGAATAGGCAGATTGACCGAAGTACACTGCTGAGGGGAGCAGTGGGTGAGTCAGGAGAGGTATGGTGCGCCATGTGGGTTGCTCCCCGGCTGGCTGGGATCGAACTCGTGCTACAGAGGCTGCGGATTGCTTCGTAGTGCACTGCTTAACCCCTTGCACCACCAGGGAGGCCTGAGAAAGCTCACAATTATGGGAAAACATAATCGTAAGTGCTGTGTTTTAAATCAAACAATAACAGCAAACAAAAGTGGTGGCAGTAATTGTAAGTCACATGACATTTATAAAAGTTAAGAAAAACCCTTAATTGTATTTCTAATCATATTCTTTTTAGATATTTTAATCATGACTATGATCAATAGCCATTATCACTGATAATTAAAAACTACAGACATTAAGATTCATATTTTAGCTGACAATATTTGCATACATACACACACATATCCCCCACCAGGTCAAATGATAGTAAAGATGTGGTGTAATTTTTTTCACTGTGTGTCTCAGGGTTTTCCAGTAACAGTTCTGACACAAAACTGTGGTTCTATTTTTTCCTGCAAATCAGTGAGATGGAAGATTTTTGTCCCTTGCTGTTTTCTCCCTAGCCTCTTTCTCCCCCTCCCGTAGTACCATTACCTGCTATGCAGAAATGATGAGCTCAGAAGTATTCAGTTAAGATGTTCCTGTCAGTGTTGCTTTAATAAATCAACACTGGAAATTAAATGATTAATTTTTCAAAACATTGAATAGCAAAGAAGTACCTGAAGAAAGATGAGGGGAATAGGAAATTAGCACCTAAGAAATATTTACCCTTCATGGTAGCCCTTGTATAACATTGCAGCCAGAGATTCTACCATTTGTTACAGAATAAAATAGCAAAGAAAAAAGGTTGCTGTACATCATTTTCAGAGCTGCCTTGGGTGCTGGCAGGTGAACAATTGAGCAGAAACCTAGACAGTGAGTGGGTTAGGGCAAAGGCTATTGCAGTGAAATATGGAAGAGGTTCAAGTATTCTCATCATACTGAAAAAACGGTGATTAGGAGCAGGGGTTTTGGGGTCAAAGGAAATTGGGCTAGAATCATGGTGTTGCCATTTACTGAGGGGTTCTTAATGAGATTATTCAATTTTACTGGGGTTTGGTATCCTCATTTGTGAAACGGAGATAATAAAATTGTTAGAGAGACACATCCATAAAAGGGGGAAGTGCCATGTACCTGGCCCTGGCCACCATGCAGTCAGTAGCTACCAGAACTAGGGAGCACTGCTCAGCTGGCAGATGAATCTGCATAACTGGGATGACAGGGGGTTTCCAGGGAAGAAGAAAGAGGGGCTCTCTTGTTCCCGTGGTCTTATTTTCACCCTGTTAGTGCTGGGAAGGAAATATGGAAAGAAACATGGAAGAGAGACATGTAGAGACACTTGATGTGGTCTCTCTTTTTGTCCCAGCTTTTTGGGACCTTCTTCAGAACCCCTTTCCTATGGTTCCCTGCCAGAACGTACCTTACACTGTGGCAAAGCTTTTGGGTCACAGCAGCCCTGCTTCAGGCCAACTTTTATTGGCTAGATATTTGCCCATGCAGGGATGGGTAAGTTTGGGTGTTTTATTGGAAAACTATTATTAGTAAAAATATCCTTTCATCTCCTCCCTCTATGCACAATAACCCTATTAAAGTTCTTTCACATTACGAGTATACTTTGAGTATGCTTTGTCTTTGTGCACACGGATGACCAGACCCCTTCACAGCATGCAACTTTGGGAGTCCCGTGGTGTCCTTGGTCACACATTAACAAAACTGCTTCCTTTATGGAGCCCTGTTGTAAGGGTTGAATGAGATGTCTATAAATGTGCTTAGCACTGGACACAGCAAAATTACTCAATATATGTTTATTATTTTTGTTTTTGGTATGACTACTAAGTAAAAGGATATGTGAAATCATCACAAAGCTAGCCAATACTTTTTGTGACAAATTTTCTGTCTACTCATAATGAGTAGGAGACCAGTGCTTTAATCTGATTAATACTAATAATGACAGCACCAACACAATGTCAATATTTATTAGGCTATTGCTAAGTGTTTAACACAACAACCCTAGTTAGGCAAATGCTATCATTCCTGTTTTAAATATGGGGAGAGTGGGGTTTAAAAAAATTTGACGGGCCTCCCCTGGTGGTGCAGCGGTTGTGCGCTGGGTTGCGAAGCTGCCCGCAGCCTCTTAATTGCCAGTTCAATCCCTGGCCACCGGCAAGGGTCCCACATGGCGCGGCAGACCTCTCCTGCCGCCCGTTGCTCCCCTCAGCAGTGTGTTTCGTCAGTCTGCCTGTTCTGTTCTCCACTCTGTCTCTGGTGAATCCTCTCACCCTCCTGTGCTTCTAACTGTACCCAGTGCTTGAATTAAAAAAAAAAAAAAAGTTTTGGCTACCTGAATAAAGTACCAAAGCTAGCAAGTGAGCCTTCATGCTTAACCATGGGACTAAGTGCCTTCCTGGTTCTGCAATTAACTAGCTCTTTGACCAGGAGCATGCATGCAGGGTACCCATATGCTCAACAGTTGTCCTTTTCATATTGGCTCTATGCAGTGAATAACCTGCACAATCATATAGGTGGTTGTGAGGAAGTTCCTTGACTTGCCTGGGTTTTGGTTTCTTTGTCACTAAAATGAAAGGTTTGAAATTGATTAGTCACCAGGCTTCCAATAGCTGAGAGTCTAGTGTGAATGTGTGGATAATTAAAAAATAATGTCTAATTTTCTTTGGAAAGTAGTATACGTATATTTGAATTTGTGTTTATCTGATGAAAGGAATTCCTAGAATAAACAAAATAAGGACACAGCCCTGGGGAGTCCTGGAGTTATAAAATTAGGAAGCTGAATTGCCTTTTCTTTATGCTTTCCTGCTCAGGTTCTCCATGTCATGAAGAGACAGTTCATATCAGCAGCTCTCAATGGTCCCCAGGAGTAGGGATGTGGTGAAGTGAATAGATTTGAAGTACTTTTTTTGGCTATGATGTGCACTGCATAGAAATTAAGTGTAATCAGCACCATAGATTCAAAAGCAGATATTTGAATAAATTAGGTATTGTCTACAAAACCCCATTTTAAGGAAACAATTAAGCAAGCAAGAATGGTATGTGATACCCATTGATAAATTAAAGACACAACTTTATTGACAGTATTGTGGATCTACATATATGCGCAAATATGTTAGAGTGCAGTATTGGGATTTTGCTATCACTATATTAGAATGCAAAGCTGTTTCCTCTTAGACACTTTGCTGGCCTTCAGTTAAATGATGCTTTCTATAATCATGCTTAAGTGAAAAATGGATTAACATGCCTGTTGTCTTGATCAATTGTATTCCACTCCTACATAGAATTCTTAATGAAATAGTTATGCATCACCATTTAAGATACATAGAGAAGTTAAAAAAATACAGTATTCTTATTCTTCTCTTCCTCCCACCCCACCAGCCTTCCTGCTAACTCTTCTTAGAATTATAATTTCTGTTTCTTAAATCATTGTTGACATTTTTCCATTGTAAAAACCATCAAACTTTCAAACGAATTTAAAAACTTTTAATGTTATTTAATGAAAAAGCGTCACATTGTCATGTATGGAATCGGTCGACATTTACTGCTTGTCCATCATATTAAAGGAAAAACACCATTATCGGAAAATCCTCAAATCCATACTTGAGTAAGAGTGTCTGTCACTAAATTAAAGGATATTTTCTCCACTCAGATATAAAAAGATCTATTGAGATATATATGTGAGTGTGTGTGCGTGTGTGTGTTCATGCCAAAGCAATACTCAGTTACATTCTTTACATAACCCCATAAAAATTAATTCAATTGCTAATCATCCCTAATGCAAGGCACTTCAAATCACCCCCCACAAAACATACATGTAAAGTAGAATTACAATTTCTCTCCATTACCTGGATGTTTTCACGGCTCTGGTATCCCTGGACCCTTACTAAGTGTCACAGTCTTTCTTCTGTAACCAGTCAAATAAGCTCACCTGTAAGAAAGATAACAGCTAATCAAATGCCAGGAATTTCTAACATTTCTTACACTTTCTAGCAACCACTTGTTCCTTACTCTAGTCATACTGGGTTATTCATCATTTCTTGGTGCTACCCTTCATCTTCTTGCCTTAGAGCTTTTGGTTACACTGATTTCCTTTCCTTGAAATTCCTCAACCCTCTGCTAATTTCTTTCTGTCACTCTCCTTTCAAAGCTCAATGCAAAACATACTTACTCTAATAAGTCTTCCTCAGAACTCTCTTCTCCACTTCTACATTCCCACAGCATTTTGCTTATACTTTAGTTATAACTACAGTGACTGCATTTGCTGAACTCTAAAATCAGGACACATGCTTTGGAAACTATAAGTATACTTATAGGAACAATGTGATAGATTATTTGAAATCAAGATGGTTCTAGAAAATTCAGAGAGCATGTTTGCCTTAATTGTAGCATTCATTACAGTCTGCCTTATGTTGTGTTAATTATATATTTGTTTGGATTCTTTCTGATGTTGTGAGCAAGAATTGTGTCATCTGCATCCCTATATTACCCCACACCTGTCAGAGTCCTTTGTTTACAGTAGGCATTCATTTTTTTATGCAGTCATCAACTATTTGTGAAGCTCATATGATGTGGCAGGCACTGCCGAGTGCTGGGATCAGATGAGGTACTTCCCACCATAAAATAAATCTTTACAGTACCCTAAGATTCATGCCATGTTAGGGTAGATCTAGAACACAAAAGAGGGGGCCCCTCACCTAGACTTGGGCAGTTAAGAAGGTCTTAGAGGAAGTGACTTATCAGAGAACTTAAGAATGAGAAAGATTTTACCAGGGAACCATGGGGCTTAGGCGCTTAGGGTAGAACAAACCATTTGTGAAAAGATCCAAAGGTGAGAGAAAGAGCAGCCTGTTGTAGATATTCAAATTTTTCCAGTCTCATTGGAGTATAGAAGTTTAATAGGGGATTGTTAGAAGTGCCCGAAAAGGGAAGCAGGTCACTGGACCGAGTGCCAGGGATATAGGTCTGAATAAGACAAGGCCTCTGCGTACTTGTAATAATTCATATTAAGGCACATCACCCTCCTGACGGCAAAGGAGGTTTACCATGAAGATGTGAAGTTAAAGTTGAAACCTAGTTCACTATGTGCTGAATGAATGAAATTAATAACATTCAGCTCTTTTCCTTTGTCTGCTTTTCTGAATGATGGCGTGAGGCAGAAAGTGTCACAGAATTAGAGTCAGTTATCTTCTCTCCTTACACAATTGTAGTTCTCCCTATATCTTTGCTCAGGGACTGGAAATTGAGAGATTGATTTCATAAGACATAATCTCTTTTTTCTTTCCAATCAGAAAACCGTTTCTTAGTCACTTTATTACTGGTTTGAAGCTTCTTCCTTCTCTTCTGATCAATATTTTAAACTGCGTCTGTAAAATGAAATTTACATCCAGGTGTTCCCTTAGCAACCATCACACAAAATCAAATACATCTGCTTTCAGAATCATTTCGTCTTCTGAAAAACCTTGTAGTTACCTAATCTTTGCTTATTAGCAAAATGGCTTTCTAAATGAGCTACTATCTCTTTCAAAAGAAAGCATTTTAAGAATCATATTTAAATGGAATTTATGAGGTTTATGTATAGAGATGTAAAGTGACTTCACCAAATCTTATTCATTTATATTTTGTCAATTAACAAGCTAATCAGTAAGCCTTTATTAGTACCTATAGGTGCTATGTTAGGTATTGTGGATTACAAAGATGTGGTCTGTTGCTCTTATAAAGCTTGTAATGTAATTTGACAGATGCTTCTAGCAATAACTGTAATGTAAGGTTTAAAGATGACAATGCACATTAAATGTGGGAATACACATACAAATATACACACACTCTCACACCCACATGTTTATTTTAATAGGATTTGTTAAAATGGTCTTAACATCTATTGGGTTGACTCTAAGTAATATCAGTCATCAATACGTTGCATAGGAATCTAGAAAAAAAAGTACCTTGGCAAACTATGGACTGCATTAAGTTGATGTACAGTTCACAGAGGATTTCTGGACTTTCATTTTGCCCTAAATGTGATGTTCTCACCCATGAAAAACATGGAAGACTACATGGACATTAATTGCTAAAAGATTACTGTGCTTAAAATAACATTTAAAATATTATATTTTCTTCAAAAAATGGAAGAAGGTAGAGTCTATTCCTGAATCCATATTATGGAGTTCTCTGTTAGAATCCATGTTCATGGGTTTTTCAGTCTTTTGTTGTCCTAGTCAGAATTCTGTTTTGTTGAATTGTCACACATCTAAATTGCTGGTGAGCTTAGCTGAGGCTATTACAGTAGTTATGCTCCATTTTCTCCAAGCAACTGTGCTTTGCTAGTATAGGTAGCTATACTATACTATACTATACTATACTATACTATACTATACTATACTATACTATACTATACTATACACTATAGAATAGTATATTATATTATACTATACACTATACTATATTATATTATACTGTACTATACTATACTATACTATACTATACTATACTATACTATACTATACTATATTAATACTAGACTAGACTGGCCTGTGTTTCCTCAGCATGCCCTCACTTTTTGTCATTATAATTAGGATGCATTTCTTACAATTATCTGCAGACCTCTGTGTAGTCTGGCACTATTGGACTTTCCAATCTCATTTCACACAACGCTGTCTTGTATTTTAAACTCCACCAAGACTAAACTACTCAAACAGAGAATGTTCTTTAAGGTTTCCAAGCCTTAACTTAAACTGTTCTTCATGCTTGGCTTGTTCTTCTGCAACTTTGTCAAATTAATCCATTTATTACTCAGGATTTAGCTCAATTACCCATTCCTCTAGGCAGCCTTTCTTTAACATTTGTCCCTATAATCATATCTGGCACCTCTGTCTCAGAATTTAAACTTGAATCAAATGCCCAGTTTTACACCTTGGGTCAATTCAATGCTCTTAATTGATCTTTGTGAATTCCCAACCTTACTTCCTCATGTTAGATATTGTCTCTATTTTAAGGTCCAGATTCTTAGGTTCTGCTTAGTGCTGAATAAGGAAACCAAACTTTTTTCTTTTGATGTAGTTTATAAAATATCTAGGGATGCCAAGCATATGGTGGTTATTTTTAATGGTTTCTAAATATTTGAAGAGTTTTGCAGAGAAATGATGTCCCTCATTGGGCAGGATGTTCCGTTTTACTAGTTCCCCTCCTCCTTGTGATCCTGTGCTCTGACATGTGATCTTCCTAGAATTATTCACTGTCTGGAAAATGTAGGATAATCATTTTCCATCCAATCGACCTATCCCTTGAATGTTACTTTTGTGAAGAGTGATCATTTAACTTCGTGTCCTTCAGAATTTAAGGAAATATATGAATCCTTACACATCTTTATTATATAACCTTTATGGTTATATTCAAATGGTATGCTTGTTTCTCTTCCACTGTAGGGAAAGAAAAGACTATTCTTTTGTTCACCATTATGTTTCTAGGATTTAGCACAGTGCTTGATACATAATATAACCTCAGTAAATGTATGGTCAATCATCTTTTTTTTTTAAAGATTTATTTATTTATACAAGCACTGGGGTACAGGCCAGAGGCACGGGAGGATGAGAGAATTCACCAGAGACAGAGCAGGGAGCAGAACAGGCTGACGGACCAAAGACACTGCTGAGGGGAGCAGCGGGCAAGACAGGAAAGGTCTGTGTTGCCATGTGGGAATCTCCCTGGTGGGCCAGGAATCGGACCAGGACTGCAGAGGCTGCAGACAGCTTCACAGCACTGTGCTCAACCCGCTGTGCCACTGGGGAGGCCCTGGTCAGTTATCTTTTGAACACATCTTGGAAAGCAATGAATTAGTGTTCATGCTAATGTATAAGTTTAGTTTCTGGGTAGATCATTTTGTTTGTTCAGTTCCATAGTCAAAGTTCATACCACAAGATATGCTAACTGGTATTTTGCAAGCAATTACTATATCCTGTGTTCCATAAAAAGCATAGGTTAAAAAGACTAATGAAAACTAACACTTTTCTAAGCAATTTATGTATATTAATTTGTGTTTGACAACAATGCCTATGGAATAGATGATGTTGTCATTTCAATTTACCATACATGGAAATTGATGTGCAATGAGGTTAAGCAACTTGTCCAAGATTACATATCTAGCAAGTAGAATAACTGCAACTTTTTAAAAAGATTTATTTGTTTATTTATTTATTAATGTATACTAGAGCTGGGGTGAAGGCCAGAGGTGCGGGGATGGGGTGTATGTTGAGATGATTCACCAGAGACAGAGTGGGAAGCGGAACAGGCAGATTGATTGAAATATACTGCTGCGGGGAGCAGTCGTCAAGACAGGAGAGGTCTGCTGTACTGTGTGGGTAGCTCCCTGGCTGGAGATCAAACTTGTGCTGCAGTGGCTGCAGATTGCTTTATAGTGCTGAGACTTAAACCCTTGCACCACCAGGGAGGTTAGTAAAAGAGCAGCAAATTAAACTCAAGAAATACAGAAGAAAGGAAATAAAAAGCAGAAATGAAATAGAAAGCAAAAAATATACAGTAGAAAAATTCAACAAAACAAAAGGTTGTTTGGGAAGACTAACAAAAATGTAGAAGCTCAACCAACATTTTCTAAGAGAGAGCTAGGAAATCACAAATAACGTGTATCAGCAATGAAAAAGAGAACATCCCAATATTTAATTTTATTATTTTATTTTATTTTTAAAAGATTTATTTATTTATACAAGACTGGGTACAGTCAGAAGTGTGGGAGGGTGTGCGAATTCACCAGAGCAGGGGACAGAACAGGCAGACTGAGGATATACACTGCTGAGGGGAGCAGCGGGTGTGGCAGGAGAGGTCTGTCGCACCATGTGGGACCCTCGCCGGTGGCCAGGGATCGAACTGGCACTGCAGAGGCTTCACAGTGCCTGGCAGCTTCCCAGCCCAGCGCTCAACCACTGCGCCACCAGGAGAGGCCCCCCAATATTTAAATTAAACAAGATATGAACAACCTTATAACAGTAAATTTGAAAATGTAGATGATGTAGATAAATTCTTAGGAAATTACAACCCTCCAAAGGTGACAGAAAAAAATATATAAGTTGTCTTTTATCTATTAACATAACTGTACTGTGTTATACTTACTATTGTGTTTTCTATTTTTTTTTTCTGATAGTAGCTTTACATATACAATTATATACAACAACAATTCCTCATATTTGTCCCTTTCAATGTCTATTAAAAAAGCCTTTGTTGGGCCTCCCCGGTGGCGCAGTGGTTGAGCGCTGGCTTGTGAAGCTGCCCGCAGCCTCTGCAGCGCCGGTTGGATCCCAGGCCACCGGGTGAGGGTCCAACATGGCGCGCAGACCTCTTCTGCCTCCTGCTGCTCCCCTCAGCAGTGTACTTCGTCACTCTGCCTGCTCCGCTCCCTGCTCTGGCTCTAGTGAATTCTCTCACCCTCCCGCGCTTGTGACTGTACCCAGTGCTTGTATAAATAAATAAATCTTTAAAAAAATATGTTAAAAAAGGAAAAAAAAAAGCCTTTGTTGGACCTCCCCGGTGGCGCAGTGGGTTGAGTGCAGTGCTGTGAAGCTATACGCACCTTCTGCAGCGCGGGTTCAATTCCTGGTCCGCCAGGGAGAGTCCCACATGGTGCGGCAGACCTCTCCTGTCTCACCCACTGCTCCCCTCAGCAGTGCCTTCGGTCCATCTGCCTGTTTTGTTCCCCACTGTGTCTCTGGTGAATCTTCTCACCCTCCCATGCCTCTGGCCTGTACCCCAGTTCATGTATAAAAATAAATGAATCTTTAAATAAAAAGCCTTTGTTGCTATATCAGTAATAAATGGCACCTGGGAGCTTTCATATATATATATATATACACACACACACACATATATACAATTATATATATAATTCATATATATAAATTATATTTTATATTATTTATATTTATAATATGTACACATTTATAGCTGTGCAGAGCACTGGCATGAAAATCATCTTACAAATCCCTTTTTTCTTTGGTTATTTCCTTTGAGGTATATTTCCTACAATGGCATTACTAGGAGAAAAATTGTGAATTTTTTAAATTTTTTGCATACATGGTCAAATTACCCTTTTGCAAAGTGGAATCAATTTAGAGTCAATAGTAATGTATAAGTGCACCCACTTCCCCAAATTCTTGCAAACCGTGTTTGTTAGTTTAGTAGATAAGCAATAGAACCTTTAAGTTTTAATTTGTACTCATTTAATTGCTATTCACTGAAGATAGTTTTTCAGTTTCTTTTTATATAAACTGCCTGTTCATCTTCTTTGTTAAATCTTCTTTGTTAACTTATCAAGTAGAATCTGAATATTAGCCTGATATATGTGCATTAATTTTTTATTCAAGTTGGAAAGTGTGCTTTATCAGTTACATTTTTCTTATGAATTTTTCCCATTATGATGCTTGCTTTCGATGTTCATTTTATTACATTTCATACCTTAACAGATTTTTTTATTTTTAAGGCATTTGAATACATTTATCTTGTGTGTGGTGATAGCTTCTGTTTTTTTTTTTTTTAACAGTCAGAAATATATCTCCCTTCCATGACTGGATAAATGTGGCTTTTCATAGTGAGCTACCTCGTTCACTATCCAAGCTCTTTGAATCCTCACAGTTGGAACCACTTAACCTCTGCTTATACACTGAGCCTGAACTGGATCAATCCTTTTCTACTAACTTGGTTTCTGTCTGCCTCTTTCCTGGAATTGTGCTTAAACCTTGCATAGTGGTTCTTAAAGGGCTTCTGCTTTGATAATCTACGTAATGCTCTGATTCTTCTAAGTCTTGGACTTTGTGTTTCTCTCCCCTGTTTTTTTTTTTTTTCCAGGAACTTGAGTTCTGCATTTATTTAAATCTTCCATTCTTTACTCATTAATAAACTTATTCTGGCGATCTTTTGGTTGACTTCTTTCGATTTCCTAAGTATGTATTTATGCCATAAGCAAAAAATTATTTTTATTATCTTTCATTCCTAATTGTACCCTCATCTCAATTTTTTCTCACTGACAACCGTAATCAACATTCCATTAAAAGAGAGTGGTAATGAGGTAAAGAAAAAGAAACTAGTTTTTGTGGAGCTATGTTTTTGCCTGTTCTTGAATTTCAAGAGTAATTCCAATTATACTTCTCCATTAAGTATATTATTGATTCTGTTTTTTAAATGTGCCCTTTTCATGTTTGGAATTAAAACATTTAATTTTGTTAATCAAGAAAATATGTTGAATGTTACCAGTGTTTCTTGGAAGCTGTTGAAAAAATAATTTAAAGTTTTTCTTCCATTAACACATTCTATCCTGTATTCATGGGATAAATAATCATAATCATAGTTGATATTTTAAGAATTATGTTCTAGGGCCTCCCCTGGTGGTGCAGCGGTTAAGCGCTGGGTTACGAGGCTGCCTGCAGCCTCTGCAGCGCCAGTTCGATCCCCGGCCACAGGTGAGGGTCCCACAAAAAACAAATGAATTATGTTCTAGTTTTCTATTAAGATTTTATTCAGGCTACACACACATGGCTTGAATGATGTAATATATGAACAATCTATTATATGTACAAAGAAATATGTTGTTTTTTCAGAAAGGAGATAAGTCTAAAATTTGCTCAATGATATTTCCCTTTTCAATTTTTGGAATAAAACCGTATCTCCTTTATTCAATAACATGGATTATGTACCTTATTTTTTCATGTTTAAAAATAGTTTGAAACAAAGTCTGTTGTCAGGGTTTGAAAGAGTTTCTACTCAATCTATCAGTTCAGTTGATTTAAATTGTTACAGCATATGCATTATATATTTCTTGTGGTGCTGATTGAGTGTGTGTATGTGTTATAGTAGGAATTCAATGTTTTCTTTTTAAGTGATTACCATATTTGAAAATATCCAAGGGGATTTAATTTCCCTCTCTGTTGTTTAATTTTTTGACTACTTGTTATATTTTCAGCACTGTTTTAAGCTCTAAGGTTGAAACAGTAAAATAGGTACATAAAAAAGTCTTTCTCCTCATTTTTGGTACTTACTGACTAGTAGACAAGACAGATCCCAAAGCAGCAAGAAACTGTAGACTGTAATGACTATTATGAAGAAAAGAAATAAAACTGATGTGATAAAGAGTACTTGGCCATGGGGGTAGAGTGGTCTACTTTAGATAAAGTTATCATAATGTCGCTCAGAGAAGGTACCTTTAAGCTGAGCCATTGCAGAAGACAAGAGCGCCAGTCAAGGAAATGCCAAGGGAAGAAGCATTCTAAGAAGGGGAGGGAGAAATCAAGAGCCAAGACACTGAGATGTAAGAGGCTAAGGGATGAATGTGTCGCAAAAGGCAGGGAGGGATACCCCAATGGTTCTACATCCCAGAATGGCAAATGGGACTGTAAAAATGTGCAAATGGGACTGTACATATGGGACTGGTGGATTATGAATTCCTTGGAGGTGGGTGGATATATTACCCATGTTACATATATGTGGCTCATTTCTTTTAATTGCTAAGTAAACTGAGATTCCATTACACAATATATCACAATTTGTTTATGCACTAGTTGATAGGGCAATTGGTTTTCCCTCAGCTTTTGATAATTAGGAATAAATCCTCTGCATGTGTGGAAGTCCCTAGATGAATGACTCTGAAAGTTGAACAAATGGAAATGGTGACTGAGGATCTTGTGTATGAAGTATATGAATGAGAAGACAAGCATAATTGTAAAGGATGGAGCTATCAGGTATAAGGAAAGAAAGAACATAGGTGCATGTACATGTATATACGTACATAATATTCCAAATTCAATAAATATGTGTGTATTATGCATATATACACGTACATATACACAAACACATATATATCCATGAAACATGTGAAACGGACTCGTGAGGTGGAAACTAAAGCAGGAGTTGATGCTGCAATCTTGAAGCAGAATTTCTTCTTAAGAAAAATTTCAGTTTTGGGGCCTCCCCTTGGTGGCGCAGGCAGTTGAGTGCCGCGCTGTGAAGCTGTCCGCAGCCTGCAGCGCCGGTTCGATCCCGGCCAGCAAGGGTCCCACATGGCATGGCAGACCTCTCCCGCTGCTCCCCTCAGCAGTGTATTTCATCAGTCTGCCTGTTCTGTTCCCCGCTCTGTCTCTGGTGACTCCTCTCACCCTCCCACACATCTGGCCTGTACCCCGGTTCTTGTATAAAATAAATAAATCTTTAAAAGAATTTCAGTTTTTGCTCTTAATGCCTTTAACTGATTTGATGAAACACAGCTATGGTGAATGATAGTCTCCTTTAAAGTCAATTGATAGCAGAGGTTAGCCATGTCTACAAAATATTTTCATCTCACATGTTCTAGAAGATTACCATAACCTAGCCAGTTACATACAAGATTAACAATCAAAAGTGCTAAGTAAAAGAAATGGAATGTGAACACTTTGTTAACTGACTATAAAAACCTCCATTTGTAATCATTGTGATTCTGTCTTGTTTCTCTGTATCTGAATTTTCCTTTGCACATAGCCTATATAAATGTAATATATATGTTACATATAAAGTATATATAATATCTAAAATATGTATGTTCACGAATCAACAAACCAGTCCTCCGTTTGGAACTCAGCATCTTTGTTTGGTATTTCCACTGTTAACTAACTGCTTGTTTGACCTCAGGCTTTCCTGACCACCCAGATTTTTGGGGATTATTTTATTTTCCATTTCTCTATATATCTCTCTTCCTAGAAATGCCTGGTTTTTGACTTCTCAGTGCTTGTCATTAGATATAGTAAAACCTGATAGTGTTCCCTTATTCCCTTGCTTGGTTTTTCTTCCAGGACCCAGGGTTTCTTAAGGTTTCCTGACCTCTTTTAACCCAACCCACAGTTTAAGGTCTTAAGGATATCATTGTGGAAATCAATTATCATGGTGCAGGATTACTATTAACATGCAGGAGATTGGACTAAATCTGTACTGACCTTAGGGTTTTCCCTAGAATTTGCCTTGTTATTGCTGCTGCTTTTAATAAACCTCTGACACATACTTATCTTGCGATAATATTCTTTCTACTAAAATATGAACACAGGGGGAAAACAGTTTAATTGAAATGTCTGTTAGTTGGATTCCAATTAATTGAGATTTTATGGTATTTGTTTATGATAATGTATTAGTCATCCTGACACCATTTTATTTAATATCTGCTAAAATCATCCTTGAGAAGTGAATTAAAATAAATAATAGGAAGCCCATTGCCAGTCATTAATGCTTATGAATTAGAATGTAAATATGCCTGGTGGTAAATCAAACTTTCAACTTACCCAAACAGAGTGTAATACATTTCATGTACTATCACTTTTTCTTTAGTGTTTGGACATTACAAAAGCCTGTGCTGAGTCCTAAGAAATCAACGAGGAACTAAGCTTCCTTATGCCTTGCTTTACCTCTCCAGGCTGATTATTTCCTGGTAAGTGACATGATAACACAATCTGTGTATATTTATATTTAACAATTCATGCAAAAACTTTATCATTAAAAAAGGCAAAGAAAAATAAATACCTCCCAAAAGGCAAGTTTGGAGTGTTTGTAAGAAGGGTGAACTTCAGATAACACCTCATATATGTTGTATATAGCATTTTCATTATTGTTTTCCAAGGGACACTTCCTAAAAGCATTCCTTCAATAAACGTGGCCCACAGTATCATTCCCTGGCTCTGAATTATTTCAGCATTTACATAATTTTGAAATATTCACTTATTGTAAGATTTTGATGTGCAAATATGCCCACTATGTAGTGTCTGCTATTTAGCACACACTGTTTTGGGGCAATTGAGAATAAGCCAGCAAGTATAATCTTAGAGTCTTTATGCCTGTTCCTGCTGCCTCCACACAGGATCAAGCTCACCTTGTTCTTCTTACTAATATAGTTCCATCTTCAATCTACCTGACCCACTGAGCTCTGGATTTCTTCACAATTTGTTTTTGAAGAACTGCCTTATCTTGGGGTTTAGTGGAATCACAGAGAGTGGATTCTGACCTTTATTCTGCAATCTTTCCTGAAGAGCGTGCTTTATTTCATTTCCCTTCCTGCACTTCACACAGCAGATCTTCACAGAATCCTGTATGTAAGACAGTGAAGAATGGTAAAATGCTGGGCTCTGTATGCAGTTAAATCTTGGCTGTGTAACCCTTTACATACCAAGAGTATATGACTTTGAACAAGTTACTGAATCTTTTTGAACATTAGTTTCCTCATCGGTAAAATGAGAAAAACACCAGTTACACCAGAAGGAAGCTGTGAGGAATTTTAATATTATTTTGCAGGTAAGATGCCTACTATATAGTTTTCGACAAATGTTATCTATTATTATGTTATTGCATCTACCACAGAAGGCAGTGATGATTTTAAGGCTGAACATATTCAAATAGCATAAGGTAATGAACAGGATAATCAGTGCAGCCAGCCTTTCTTCTGCTCTTTTCTCCTCGTTAGCCCCAATTTTTGGATTTTTGAAGCCTCATACCTCTTTATCTTAGTTAGGTAGCATCTGGAATTAACTTGGGTTTCTGTTATCCTGTTGTGACTTTTTTGATGTAAAATGCTGCAAGAACTGCATTCTTCAAATAGCATCCAAACAGAGGCAGAACCACCAGGAACTCTGAGATTATATGTTCCCTGGAATATGAGAGATTTTAGTTAAATGGATGAGAGGGAAAGTAGCAATGGGTGTAGCTTGTCTGATTCAACCTTTATAGAGGTCTTTAAGTAGTCCCTGCCTAAGGGGATAACTAAGGTTTTTTTTTTTTTTTTGTAAGGGTTTAAGAAGTATACTTTATTATTATTATTTTTGATTAACTTTGCTTAATTAGGTAAATTCTAGTTGATCCCACATTTCTATCATGTTTTAAGGTCATGGTGTGACTGACAGAGAAAAAAGAATTTAAGGAAATTGAATTATTATTCTGTATTTGACACTGAGTAATTGGATGACCTTAGGTTGCACATTAAGGAATAACTAGGAATATTTTGGTTGAAGAAAGGAAGGTTCAGTTGGAACATGATGGTTGTCCTACAATATGTAACTTTTACTAAGTGCCTTTAAAATATAAGGACTAGGGCTAATCGATAGATGCTACAGTAAATATTTACCTTGACTTTAATGTTAAAATATTACAAAGAAATATTTTTTAAAGGAAATGTTTCCTTGAATGAGTTTCCTACAACTGGGATTTATTAAGTACCTGTAAGGATTGTTTTATGGGGAATTCAAATATCTGATGGAGAATTAGGCAACAAGAACTTTAGGGATATTTCTAATCTTGAGATTACATTTTTTGTCCTTTTACTGTTATGAACTGTTATTACACTTGTAAAATGAAAAACATGAACTATATAGATTGTATAGTTGCTTTCTACCTTTAACAGTCTACATTTTGACTAGTCACCAACATGTTGAGGAAGTGAAATGTAGATTGCTTTTTATTACTCTCTTCTGACACTCAGTTTTATTTCTTTTTATTACTCGCTTTGTGGGTCATGAGATAAGTCAATGCACAAATATGGAGATGAGGCCCAATGGTTTCTCCCTTGCATCTTCCTATGTCTGTCATTCCCCATTAGCATCGTAAGTCTCTTTAAAAAGTGTTGGGAGGAAAGTAGACTGGTCCAGCTCCTATGGAAAATGGTAAGGCGGGTTCTCAGAATATTAAAAATAGATCTATCATATGATCCAACAATTTCACTCCTAGGTATCTATATGAAGAATACAAAAACAGTAATCTGAAGGGATATATGTACTTCTGTATGCATTGTAGCACTATTTAAATAGTTAAATTATGGAAAAACCCTGTGTCCAACAACAGGCGGGTATATAAAGATGAGTGGAATAGTAATCAGTTATAAAAAAAGATGAAATCTAGGCCTCTCTGGTGGCGCAGGCGGTTGAGTGCAGTGCTGTGAAGCTGTCTACAGACTCTGCAGCGCCTGTTTGATCCCCACCAGCTGCGGAGATGCCCATATGGCGAGGCAGCCCTCTCCTGTTTTGCCCGCTGCTCCCCTCAGCAGTGTATTTCGTCAGTCTGCCTGTTCTGTTCCCCACTCTGTCTCTGGTGAATCCTCTCACCCTCCCACATATCTGGCCTATACCCCAGTTCTTGTATAAATAAAAAAAATAAATCTTAAAGATGAAATCTTGTCATTTGTAATGAACATGGGTAGGACTGAAGGGAATTGTGCTAAGTGTGTCAGTCAGAAAGAGAAAGACAAATATGGATGATTTCATGCATATTTGGAATATAAAGAAACTGAAACAAGTATATATAGGTGGATATGGTCTTCTGTTATAGGGTCAATATGTTTTTAACAGCTACTTTCTCTACTGAGAAGTTTTCTCTTGGTAATGTTTGGCTTCAAAGGTGCTTGACTAATGTTAGGGTTTCTTAAAGTCAGAATCCAAATAAATGAGACATTACTGTAAATATGTATGATGGGATTTTCCAGATCATAATCCATCCTACATAATAATTTTTCTTTCATATACTTTATTTATAATTAATTGGATACCAGTGTGGTTTTGTTAACTGGACACCAGTATGGTTTTGTTGTCAGGTTGTATGAAGTTCATAAATGTGCATATTTGGAAGTTAATGGAAAAAAAATAATAAACCCCAAATAACCCTAGACAACGCTAGAAATCTGACGAATGAGACTACTGAAGGGCAAGGGGGAGTAGTAGGGAACAAAGAGGGGGAAGTTGCCTAGTGGCTACGGTACAGAGGATTATGGACTCTGGTGGTGGGTATGGTGGAGCTATGAACTTAAATAACTAAATAATATACAGTGTTGTAAACCAACTTGACCTCAATAAAAAAATGCAAAAATAAACAACTTCATTGATTTTATTTTTTATTTAAAGATTTATTTATGCATACAAGAACTGGGGTACAGGCCAAAGATGTGGGGGGTGAGAGGGTTCACCAGAGACAGAGTAGGGAACAGAACAGGCAGACTGACTGAAATACACTGCTGAGGGGAGCAGCGGGCAAGACAGGAGAGGTCTGTTGTGCCATGTGGGTAGCTCTTTGGCCAGTCTGGGATTGAAGTACTGCTGCAGAGGCTGCAGATAGCTTCACAGTGCTGTGCTTGACCCTTTGCAACGCCAGGGAGGCCTAACAACTTCATTTTAGCATATTCCTTTCCTTCTGTAGTATTTCATGAATTGTGCTAGATATAGGGGAAAGCTAAATGTTTTATTTCTAGTATGGTAATTTATACATACCAGCACCTCAGAGCAATTCAAACCAATGCATTATTTGTATTTTCTGTATTTTCTCTTGAGGAAATTATTGTCAGGTCTTAAGTTGTATGTGAATTTCATCAAGTGGGAGAATAAGCTGTTATGTTCACCAAGTATAAGACTCACATGTGAACAATGGCTTCTTTGCACAGATATGGCATATATCTGTGAAGGAAATATTTTGGGGAAAAATAAAGAAAGGTTGAACTTCATAACTATCATTGTTCCTGTGGTCCATCTTCAAAGATTGCATTACAGGTGAAGTCAGGCCATTTAAGTTGAGAATTCCAGTACAGAATGAAGCTGTGAAGTCCTTTGTTGAAAATACAAGAAATAAGTGCCATTAAAAGCCTAAAATATAAAGCCTTTTCATTTCTTCCTTGATATCTGTCTGTTTCTCTTTTTCTCTATACCGCTCTCATTATGGTGTTTTAATTTACTATTTAATGCCATTCTAAGTAAAGAAAAATTAAAAATTTAAATTATTAGCATGGAATTTATCATTCATTTTTATATTTTACAATGCCAGTTTTAAGTGAATATGTATTTAACTTGTATGCATAATCATAAAAATTACATAATTTGTATTTTAAAGCTTATGCATGCATATGTATTTCCATCTTATGAGAAAAGTGAACACTTGCACAGAACAAACTCAACTTTTTTTTCATATCTTGATATATGCACATTCTATCAAGCCTGTCTAGCTTTCGCTTACTGATGAATAACGAAGGAGTGAAAGAAAAGAAATTGTGGGATGCCCCATTTTACCCTTTTTCTGTGTGATCGTTTTCAGCATAAATGAATGTCTAATGCTGGGAAATACTATGAATAAGAAAGAACATGATAAGATTTCTGTTCATGTTGCTTATAATGCCATTGCCTTCTCTCTATACTCTAAGTAGAGACCTTTGTCTTATAAAGCAGTTTCTTTTTGCCTGGTTTGTGCTTTATTTAAATGGAATTATTCGGTATGGACTCATTGACTTTCATTTACTATTATGTTTGTGAACGTCATATTTTTGTGTGCATTTGTAGTATATTCATCCTTTTAGCTGTGTAGCATTCCATTATGTGAATATGCTGTGATCTATCCATTCTACTCTTGATGTACATTTGGATAGTTTATAGATTTTGGAGAGAATGAATATGGGGGCCTGTGTTGGGAGATTACTATAAAAATTCAAATCTGAAATCGTAAGGGTTTGAAAGCATAGTTATATAGGAAAACCTAGTAAAATGGATCTTATTCAAATAGTAACTCCGACTTCACAAAAATTCCAAGGATACATTGGCACTGTGATTTTAATCTGGAACTGGTAGTTCAGAGGAAAGATGGCAGCATGTTGTGCACACACTGCAGATCATCAACCACACCCAAGAGAGCTAATGAATATTCACGTTTTCTACACCTCCCTTTTAACAGGTGGGTATAGGGCTATAAATGGAAGAGGAAAGAGAAGTATTTTTGTTTTCTCAGTATTAGAGCCAAGGACTGTTAGACTACTTGGGAGAAGTGTCCAGTTGGGCTCATCTCTTGAGATTTAGTGCTTTCTAAGAAAATAAAACCTTTCTTAGATTCCTGTTGTGCTTTCCTGAAGAATCTTTTTCCTACAATTATAATACAAATAATGATAGATATTCTGACAATGATGTTTAGACATGAAACCTGTAGCTAGAATTAATTTGTACCTCAACTAATTAAAAGCACTTTACATTTTCTGTTTCTCTTTCTTGCTGATGTCTAGTGCTAGAGCCTGGCTTCTACCAACTCAGATTTACTGAAGAGACAAATCAAATGGCCCAAGAAAGCATTTATCTCACCTGCCATTTGCTTTTTATACTGGTCAAGAAAAGATAAATGTTTTCCACTGTCTGATGCACACTAATTATGCCCTGTTCCTTTTGTCTCAAATGCCTGCTTTCCCCTGTGTAACTGGTGAACTAATATTCAATGTTATCTCACGTGTAAAGCTTTTCTTCACCCTTTTAGCCAACAAATCATTTTCTTCTCTTATTTTTATCATTTTAAAACTGAAATTCATTATAGATTCTATCATGTAATATTAGAGTTATGTAATTAAGGTCCCAGCCGTGAATTGTAGTTACCAAAACATTCAGAAACTTTTCCTTTTCTAGAGATCTTTTTGTATATATCTTATCCTAGGATAAGAATGTCTGGGAAATAACATATCACAGAGTTGAAAAGAATGAAGGCAATAAAATGAGTTTCCCAACCCTCAACATTAAGAGTTGCTTTCTGGGCCTAGTACGTTATCACTCAGATCTTGTGATTGGGTGACTGAAATAAGTTGTAACTAAAATTCTGAAGAACTGTTTTGTTTTTTTTAAAAGTAATCAAATGAACCCATGAGAGTTGAAGATATCAGCAACACTGGTGTCAGTATTGCCTTTGATATACTTTGGCATGGAGCATAGGTATCCATAGGTATAGACATCAGGCATAGGAGCATAGATGTAGACATTTGTGTCATTCTGGACGCATGTGTAAAGTTTTTCTTGACCCTTTTAGCCAAAATATCATTTTCTGGGCCTCCCCGGTGGTGCAGCAGGTTGAGCGCAGCGCTGTGAAGCTGTCCGCAGCCTCTGCAGTGCAGGTTCGATTCCTGGCCGGCCAGGGAGATTCCCACATGGCTTGGCAGACCTCTCCTGTCGCTCCTGCTACTCCCCATCAGCAGTGCACTTCAGTCCTTCTGCCTGTTCTGCTCCCCACTTTGTCTCTAGTGAATCCTCTCACCTTCCTGTGCCTCTGGCCTGTACCCCAGCTCTTGTATAAAAAATAAATCTTTTAAAAAATCATTTTCTTCAGTGCTGTTCCTGTGGTATGTCTGGTGGGCATCAAACATGTGATTGCCACTTTTAGTTTAGGCAGCAATTAGGCTTTATTTTTCTAACCAGAACAGGATAAGAGAAAAGTGTCATATGCGGCATGGTAGTTGAGGACATGGTAGTTGAGAATACCAGATTTCAGGGTCATTTGAGGTGCCCACTAATGGTCCAGAACTCTTTGGGGGAAAGTTTTAGGAAAGGAGGGACCAGTTTGGAGTTCTGCAGAGAGATCCACACAAAGACAGAGAAATTCATGTGATGTTGAAGGTGGACTTTGGCTGGCTTTTTACCCTCCTATCTCCTTTATCTATATGAGTGGGAGGTTTTCATGATAGGAACCTTGTAGATAAATTGTATCATTTTCTCACAATGTTTTATTTCATCTTCACCCTGGTTGGCACTCCTTATACTATGGATTTAGGGATTGGTTATGTGAGTTTGGCCAATGGAATTGTATGGATATAATATTTTGAAAATTCTGGGCCTAAGCTTAAGAGAAATCACTTGTTTCCACACATCCTTCTTGAACTTTTTATTTCTGCCATGGAATGAACATGCCTTGGTGTTCATCGCTTCTTTATCATAGGTGTAGGGATGAAAGCTGGAGTAGACCTGGGCCTAACCTGAAGCCTAGAATCTGGTATAGCTTGCATGAGTGCAGCTGAGATCAGTCAAACCCTTGCTCATCTACAGACCCTTGAAGATGAATAATAAACATTTGTTATAAAAGTCACTGAAATTTGAATTTGTTATATAGTATTATTGAACGACAAAGCTAATACAGATCATATCTTAGAATTTTTATATCTGTCACACCTAGCTTGGTGTGCCTAGCAACGACAAACACTTCATAAATAGTTGCCAAAAGAATAAAGAAGCTAAAAAAGTTGTATCTATTATATTGCCTTACCGACCTCAATGGTATTTCAGTTGTTAGAGCAAGGTAATTAGGGGTGTCAAATCAAGCATTAATGGATTAATTTTTAAAAAAAAGATTTATTTATGCATACAAGAACTGGGGTACAGGGCAGATGTGTGTGGGGTGATTGGATTCACCAGTCAGAGTGGGCAACAGAACAGGCAGACTGACTGAAATACACTGCTGAGGGGAGCAGTGGGAGGCAGACTGACTGAAATACACCTGAGGGGAGCAGTAGGTGAGACAGGAGAGGTTTGCTGCACCATATGGGTTGCTCCCTGGCTGCACTGAGAGTGAACTCATGCTGCAGAGGCTGAAGATAGCTTCATAATGCTGTACTTAACCCCTTGTGCCACCAGGGAGGTCCTGGATTAGTTTTCTTCACTTCAAAACCAAGGCAGATGTCTCAATAATACATATGCCTTTCAACCTAAAGATATCCTGACCTAAGGAAAAAATAAGAACCTAATACACAACATTACTTATTATTACCAAAAAACACTGCATATGTTTTGCTGCTGGTAGATCAGAACTATCTCTGCTTATAAAGATCTGCTCTGAATGAACCAAACAGTCCTTGCTATTTTGTCCTGTTGGTGTGTATTTTCAGACTAACTCTTGAACAACAGGGGTCTGGAGTTTGGATACCTGAAGGGTTCTGTGTGAGATAGAGGTGGTATGCATAGGGGTTGATAAGAAGCAAAGAGAGGCAGCAGAAGTGAAGGGGTGTTTTAAAGGAGGAAACCTTAAAGAAAAAATTTTGAGGATGGAAGAAGAAGGAATTACACATGGAATATGGGTATCCTTAGAGGCTATTATAGGCAGGGTAGTCTGGGGGTGGAAAAAGGGATGAAGTTTTGCAATAAGAGAGAGTCATGCAGGCAAACAGATGGACTTGTTGCTGAAAAGAGGGAGGACTTAGATCAATATGGGGGATCAGAGTAGCATGGATATCGTGGGTGAACAGCCAATAAGCCAACTATTCATGTTTAGGGGAAATACTACAGGCCTTTTTAAATTCTGAGACATTTTCTTTGAAAATAAAGAAAAAAAAACACATTAACATCTGATTTTCAGTGGTGCTCTAATCCTAG
Organism: Talpa occidentalis; assembly: GCF_014898055.3. NCBI lineage: Eukaryota > Metazoa > Chordata > Mammalia > Eulipotyphla > Talpidae > Talpa > Talpa occidentalis. Next base: position 19,714,175 of record NW_023601543.1, on the reverse strand, counting down.
TGAGAAGTCCTGCTTTCTGAAGTTAAAGGAGGACTTGAAACTTAGATAAAAACTGATTGATTTTCTTGCTGGGATAGAGCTTGGAATTAGATCTGATTAGCCTTTCGATTGCTTTAAAAGTATACAGAGCATTTTATTTTCTTATGTATCTTTGAGACTAAGGGAAAGGAAAGAAAAGTTGTGTCCTGAATCATAGAAGATATTTCTTTGGCTGTAAGATTCCTAAAATGAAATAATCATTTACCAGACCTGACAGATTGCTTGTCGGGGGGCTGAAAAACAGGTTCTTTCAAGACATTTTATTCCCTCTGCTTAATCACAGGATTTGGTACATGTTTATTTTTGTATGAAAAATAATTTTATTGGATTTAGTGATCAACCACAAGCAAAATACTTATTAATGAGAATTTGATTATTTGCTATTTTAATCAATAATACTTGAAACATAAGAAAGGAGTCAGATGTTATTTATTTTTGGCTTAGTTATTTCTTGAAAAAGCAATTAGTGATGCTTTGTTGTGGATGCATTTTGATCAAAAGTATAAAGTCTTACGGCTCAGTGGTAAATACCTTGAAGTTCATTAAGTTTAAAGCTACAGTTTGAGTATCCTGGCACAGTAAGTGTTGCAGGTTTTTTTTTTTTTCTTTTCTTTTTTGGAACATTGTTTAAGAGCTAGGCAAGTATCCAGGATCTTTTCCCTGAGTGTGTTGTTTCAGTTCAAGTTGACTCCAGGTGGCTTTGGTGAACACAGTTTCATTGATACTCTTACTTAAAAGCTTTGTACAGGTGTGACAGGACAGGGTTGGCTGTTTTCTTTCTTTCCTCCTTCCTTTTGTTCCTGTCCTTTCTCCTATTTTCTTTCTTCACTTTTTAATTCTAGAGGTTTGAATCTTGGCTTTAGTTCTCAAACTTCTCACTAGCTATTTCTCTGAAACTTACCCCTCTACTTGGCCTTCTGATTGTTGAACTATGATTTTAATTCTGAAGAGAATTCATTTTCATGAAGATAAGTCTGTTTTTAATTAAGTGAATATGGTCATATCTGCCATAGATAACAGATATAAGTGAAGGTATGTGCCATCATTAATTAGACCCCACATGTAAATAGTCAGGTTTATAATGCTAATGAATAAGGGTTTGATTTGCAAAATATGTCACTTTAGAAAATAACTCATAGTGTTTATAGAACTAAAGAATCGAAGTTTGAAAGGACCTTATAAATCATTACCCTGTGTCCTATGACTGAATTGCTTTACTAAATTCCTGCGAAGTGTTCATCTTCCTGACCTTGAATGCCTTAGTGACAGGAGACTCACTCTGACCTGAACAATCCCTCCTTTTCCAATATTATGCCAGTTCATTGTTTTAAATGACCAGATAGGTTCTTTATCCATTTATTCATTCACAACATTTACCCATTGCTTTCATTCTATTCATTGCTTTTGCTTAGCCTTTATAATAAAAGGAAGGTATCTAGCTGAAGAAGGTGTCATTTAAAAAAATTGTAGGTAAAACATTTGGAATGCAGAGAGGATACAGTATGTGATTTTCATAATATCTGATTAGAAATTAATGAATTCCTGATTCTTAGTCTCTTCACTTTTTATGATTTGAGTAAGAAGTTTCCACTTAAGTTCAACTTTTTTTTTTTTTTATAGAGGCATGTTATTTATTTATTTATTTGTTTGTTTGTTTGTTTTGTTTATACATGCACTGGGTACAGTCAGAAGCGCGGGAGGGTGAGAGAATTCACCAGAGCCAGAGCGGGGAGCAGAGCAGGCAGAAGGACCGAAGTACACTGCTGAGGGGAGCAGCGGGCGGCAGGAGAGGTCTGCGCGCCATGTGGGACCCTCCTCTGGTGGCCGGGGAGCAGCCGGGGATCAAACCGGCGCTGCAGAGGCCGCGGGCAGCTTCGCAACCCAGCGCTCAACCACTGCGCCACCAGGGAGGCCCCTCAACTTTTTTTTAAACATTATTTATGCATACAAGAACTGGGGTACAGGCCAGAGGTATGGGGAAGGGGTAAGAAGAGTCACCAGAGATGGAGTGGGGAACAGAACAGGCAGTCTGACTGAAATACACTGCTGCCTGGAGCAGTGGGCAAGACTGGAGAGGTCTGCTGCACCATGGGTATCTCCCTGGCTAGCCTGGGATTGAACAGAGGCTGTTTTGATTGCAGAGGCTGCAGATAGCTTCACCGTGCTGTGCTTAACCCCTAGAGCTACCAGGGAGGCCCTTATGATCAATTTTTTTTAGGGAAATATATCATGCAATATGAAATACAACAGAATATGAAAGCAACCTAGAGAATATAGAACTGAGGTTACAGTACAAAAAGAGTTCCAGCATCTTTCTTCTTTGCCTCCAATGTTTTCAAACTGTGTTTGCGATCATTATTCCTTCTATCTCTTTAGAGTAGCTTTGTTAGTCTGCTGTGAGAATGCAGAAAAAAGATAGAGATGTCCAAATATCTGACTGCTTTTTGAGCACTATTGATTTGGCATATTGATGGGCTATTATCTAAGAATGAAAAGGACATCATTCTTTTACTCCTTGGTGCCTCTCACCCCTGCCTGGAGCTCTAATACACTTTGTTCTTTCACTTTAAATTGTAGGTAGATAGGTAGTAGTTGAGTGTTCCCACTGGCTTTTAATCCTGGCAAGATGTCCAAGTGATTTGAAAGCAAAAGTAATTCTAGTTTAAGAATACCTGGCAGATGTCTCCTATCTGCAGCTGTATGACATAAACTTTGACCTTGACTCTTTCTCATTATTAGTAGTCACATTCACTCACCACCTCTGGTATATGATAATAATAATGGTGCTAGCTTTGGAGGAAATGAGTTTAGACCTGCTATGATTTTTCATATTTTGTGGGACAACTATACTTAAATTTTCCTTCACTATCCAATGATTCTTTTATATAGCTATGACAGCTAAAATGAGCTGTTTAGTTAGCTTGTATGTGTATTTATTTTTGCATGTGAAAAGAACTCATGTCACTACATTTCAGGAACAAGTAATTTAAATAATCTAATGTTGAAATTGCATGCTTGTTTTAACTGTTAAAATTAGTTTTCTTTTTGTGGAATTTTAGTTCCATTGTTAATCTGAATAAACTTAAAATGTTTTTTGTTTCAGTTACATACATCCTTGATTGGATTTTAAGGACATGCTCATGATGGGAAGAAACAAAGGAAAATAAATAGGATGACAAGGAATTTTTGGCTTAGATTGATCCCTAGTCCATAACTGAAAATTTTCCATTTTGCTTTTGTGTTTGTGTGTGAGTGTGTATGCATGCACTTGCATGTGCGTGTGTATAAGTTTCAATGTATTGTGAGGGAAATGCATTTTGTGGTGGGTGATTAGTCCGCAAAGACGGAGGCCCCTAGATTTTAAAGATATCCTTACTTTTTTTGCCTTTCGCATTGGCTTCTCAGTGACATTAAGCGCTGCTGATATTATACACATGTTTTACCAACTGTTTCTTCAAATACAAAGAGTCAAAACTATCTCCTGTGTTACAAATTAAACCATTGTTTAGGCTTGTGGGCACCATTGAACCTCAGTGTTCCAGAAAAAGTTTTGTTGTTTTCTTACATTTCCTAAGTTGAAATACAAAGATCTTCTTTTTACCTTTTTTCTTAAAGATTTATTTATTTATTTATTTATTTAATTTACACAAGCACTGGGTACAGTTAGAAGCGCGGGAGGGTGAGAGAATTCACCAGAGCCAGAGCTGGGAGCAGAGCAGGCAGAAGGACCGAAGTACACTGCTGAGGGGAGCAGCGGGTGGCAGGAGAGGTCTGCGCGCCATGTGGGACCCTCCCTGGTGGCCAGGGATCAAACCAGCACTGTAGTGGCTGCAGGCAGCTTCGCAACCCAGCGCTTAACCGCTGTGCCACCGGGGAGGCCCAGATCTTCTTTTTAAATTTAAGGTCCTTAAGGATGTTCATTTCAGTCTTTTACTTGTTTGGCTTCGCAGGCCAGCAGGTCTAACGGCCAAGTCTTTGAGTCTACCAGCTTTGCAACTGACAGAAATGTTGCGGATATGAGTTTTCTTCACATTTATGGCAACTGGAAAATTATATACAGATATGTTTGTATTTGTATATGTATTATGCATAACCTTCAAAATGGTTGATATCATTATTTAAGATGACTGAATCTCAGTCAAACAGAAGTTTCTGGAAAATTGACAAGGAAGATAAGAGGATGAAGACTATCTCAGTACACAATGACTTAAGACTAACAACATTAAATGTCAGCTAATAGTAAAAAAATTGAACGACAAAAATGTTTTTTATGAAAATTGTTTTATCTTTTAATGTAATCCATTGAGTTAAAAAGTTTAGCATGTTTAAATATACCTTCATGTAATCACATGACTCCCAATAAACAAAACTTCCAATAAAAAAAAAACTATATATGAAAGAAATTTGGAATATACTAGACTTTCACACATCTAGCCTCAAAGAATATCAACTTTTTCCAAATTCATTTCAAATTTTCAAATGGTGCTGTGATTAACTCAAATAGGCAGGCAGCTTTGGACTATGTTCCTTTGGTGGAGGGAGGCTGACTCATGTCAGTTCAAGAATAAAAATAGTGTGTACTAATATCCACAGAGTTTTTATACAAAGCATCCCCATCTTTGTCATCTTTTTCTTCCCTCTGTTCTTTTTAAATTAAGAGATTTGCTCTCTCCTGCCCTTTCCCAGAAATTTTTCGTGCATTGAATAGGCAGATGGTGGGTTGAGCTTTGAGAGTCCAAAAAGGGCATGTTCGTGCCTCAGCATTTTCTTTAGCTTGGTAGCACAGATGCCTGTTTGTGAATTGTAGCTAGTAAACCTTGACTTACTACAGTCAGATCTCAACTTTTAATATAATTCAACACTGTTTTTTAGAATTTCCTTTTATTAGTAAGTTCTTGTGTTAGTTGGCCTTCACTCTACCACAGCTGTTCACCCTTGCTTCATTGGCATATCCAGATCAGCACATAAAGGCAGCATATAAAGGAGACAGAGGTCACAGCATTCCTTAGCCAAATAAAGCTGCTGGACTGATTTCCAAGGAGTGGGGAGTCATGGTGCTACTGATGAGAAAATATATTATTGAGCAAATGAGTATAATAAAGATTCCAACAGAATTTCCAGCCCAGGTGCAATGAACACCCCAACGCAGGCATAATCAACAAGTTTGCTTACTTACAGCTCCTTTCCTTTCAAGATTCATGGCCAGGGCCTCAGCACTCTTATCTACAAGGTCGGGCAGCCGGCCAGCTGGTCTCTCTCTCCAAGGCCATCCTTGAATGCCTGCATCTTTCCCCACTAGCCTTGCCCCCCTTGTCTGGGGACTTTGCGGCAAATTGTTGTGCCCGCTGAAAAACGATGTTATCAATGTAACAGATATGGAGACAGTTGTGTATAAAAGGAACCTTTGGTCTTTAAATGGGTGCTCAGACCTTACAGGGCTACCCAGTCTGGGACCTCATGCATGAGTAATAAAACTTATCCTGACCTCACCATTCCTGAAGTACCGCTTGTTCTTCCTCTGCCTGGGTAAAAGGCTAGAATTTATTTCTACAATAGTACTGTTAGGTTCAGTTGTGATTATTTTTTTAGAAATGCGAGACAGGATTTGAAATGTGAAAATTTGATTCTTTACTAATCCTTACACCTCTGGACTTTATTCTTGATTTTTCCAGAAGAAATGATGAAGGAGAGGGAAGTCCTACACAAATGTTTCCTTCCCTTTGTGGCACGTCACCATAACTTTGCCCATTCTGTTTGGGTGTTAGCTTCAGGCATGTTCTTATATATTTATCTCTTTTTTAAAATTTATCTCTTATATTTTTCTTTTCCATTTAGATTTTTGGACAAATTGGAGAATTTAGTTAGAATAACCTAGAGAAGTTGACCAGTAAGATAGTTAAAGTGCCAGTTTAACCCTCCTTTAGTTTTTTCCTTGCTCAAATATTAGAAGCAAGACATTCTAAGATATTTTATTTTAAATTCATTTATTGTTATTAATGAGGTATCATTGCTTTATATCCTTGTTAGTATTTTGACTTGTGTAGGATAATTTGACTTGTGTAGGATAATTTTCCTATTGTGTAGGATAATTCTATGCTAAGAACTATACCAAACACCATCTTCCTTGAGGTTTGTCGTTTTCTGAGATTTTGTTTTATAAGAGATTCCCTCTAGAAATGATTTTTTATTTTAAATATTTTATTTTATATAATTCTTATACCATTTTTAATTTTTGCACAATGTATGCATTTTCATTATGGTTATATTCCCTATACAATTGCACCCCCCCTTATTTTGACACTAATCCTCTAGAAATGATTTTAATCTTTATTACCTCCTTCATTTTATCCTGTTGTATACTTAAATAGGTTTGGTTAAAAATAAGGTCTTCTTGGTGCTATATGTTCATATAGATAGTATTTTCTCATTTTCAGGATAGTGTAGTGTTTATAAGCTCAAACTTTTCAGTCCGATATCTCTGAATTACAGCTATTTTATTGACAAATGGTGTTTACTTAAGAAAGCTAATAAAAAAAAAACCTCTGTGCCTCAGTTTCCCCATTTCTAAATAGAGATAATATTTGTACTTACCTAATAGTGTTCTGAAGATAAAATGAATAGTTATATGTAAAGCACTTAGAACAGTATGTAGCTTTCAGTATCTTTATTTAAATATTTGTTTTTATCATCTTTTAGAGATAAGTTTTACTACTCTAATTCATTTTTTGGCTGATTTGCTTGTCACCTTCCAATAGAGCATGTGCTTGCTTGATTGTACTTTTTTTCATTATTGCTCTTCCCCTGATAAATTATAAGCTCTATGAAGACAGGAATTTTTACCTATTCTCTTCATTTCTGTACATTGTAGCTGCTCAATAACTATTTGTTAAATAAGCACATTTTAATCTGGCTTTCTCTTCGACTGCTCTGTTGAAATTGCTGTTATTAGTAACTGCAATCCTGCGAATTATCTTGACACCTCCTTCTCTCTTCCAACATTAAATCAATGATGACATTAGGTTAATTGTACTGCCAAGTGTCTCTCAACTCCTTCTGTGCCCTCCCAGATCCACTGCCTCTACCTTCTCTAGTCCTAGCCACTATTTGCTTCCTGATTCTTGCAATAGACTGCTAATTAATTTTCCTTTATCCATTTTTGCCTTCCCTTAACTCATTCTCCATATAATGGCAAAGATTTCTTATATGTAAATCAATATCATACTCTCCCAAGTTCCTATTGCCCTACAGAATAAGATGCAAAATCTTTCCAGAGTTTACATGAAACTGTGATATCTGGCCTTTTTGTTATTTAAAAATTAGCAATTACCATTTGACCCAAATCTTAGTTCTAATCCAAAGGATTGAAAACACACTGATGCATAAACTTGTACACAAAGTTCTTAGAAGCATTGTTCATGATTGCCATAATGTGGAAACAGTCCAAATGTCCATCAACTGGTGAATGGATAGACAAATATGATACTATCCATACAAGTAAATATTCAATTATAAAAAGAATGGAGTGCTGATGCATACTACAGCACAGAGGAACCTTGAAAATATTGTGCTAAGTGATAGAAGCCAGACTCATAAGGCCACATGTTGTATGATTCCATTAATTCTTTGACTTTTTACCTTAGCTATCTGAACATCAGCATGAATGCTTAAATATGGGGAGTATAGGTGATTTTCTGGTTAAAGTTGATTTTCTGGTTAAAGTTGAATGTTCCCAAATGTGGCCCTGGTTGCCTTTAGCCGTTCTCAGTCTGAGCAGTACTTTATAGTGTATCAATTTTCTTGGCATTTTTGATTTTCTTTTTTTTTCAGGGGTGGTGGTGGTAAATAAAAACATCAAAAATTACCCATGAGATGACATGAACTCATAATAATGTCATTTTTTGACATGTAATGTCCTGTCCCCCACCTCCATGGGAATCAGCAGTGAAACATTGTGGCAATAATAGGAGGCATAAATTATCATCATGATATGGGCATTCAGTGATATAAATGTTTAATAGGGGAATTTTTTATGCCTATTAAAAGATGCCTGGGGCCTCCCCGGTGGTGCAGGGGTTAAAGCCAGTGCTATCAAGCTGTCCCAGCCACTGCAGCATGAGTTCAATCCCTAGCCTGCCAGGGAGCAACCCACATGGCACAACAGACATCTCCTGTCTTGCTGGCTGCTCCCCTCAGCAGTGTATTTCTCACCCCCTGTACCTCTGGCTTACAGCCCAATTCTTATATGCATAAATAAAGCAAGCTTAAAAAATAAAAAAAATAGAAGATACCTAATATACTAGAATCACCTTTCAAATTCAGCTAGTATGTGAAAACTTGATGTCATAGAACCAAAATGAAGTTGAAAAGAGCAGGTTGAGTGCTTCTGTGAGTTGCATAACAGTAGTTTCTCTTCTTCCCCAAAGCTCACCATAAATGATTAAAAATCACCCCTCCAGGGTCTTGGCTTGAATCTCTTTCTTGTAACAGGAAGTTTGTGAGTAAAAGAACAGCTGCCCATCTGCTAGGAAAACGAAAGGAAATAAATCAGATGTACCCATTTTAAGCTGAATATCTGTATTATCTGATGTGTTTTTTTTTAAAAACTCTTTTTACCTTTGCTTAAACTAAATGAATATAATATTTATTTCCTATTTCTGGAGGCCAAAGCAAACAAAAGAAAACAAAACCCAACTCTACATATAATAACATTGCTGCATCTTAAAATGAATCAAGTTCAATGAAGTCCTTGAGTAACTATCAACTTGGCTTATTAATTGGTTATTCTGTTTACTTTTGACATATAAAAGCTTTATGTAATTAACTTATATGACTTGATGAGTTTGGAGGTAAGTATGCACACATGATACAGTTACTACAATCTGTGCTGTAAACTACTCATCACCTCCAAAAATGTCCTCTTACTCTTTTGTTATTTTGACTTTCTAGTGATAAAAACAATTAACATCAGATTTACTCTTCTGGCAAATTTTTCTTTATATAATATGCATTGCTCATTTTATGCACTGTTGTACAGTAGGTCTCGAGAGCTTAGCATCTTGCTTAGCCAAGTCTTATACCCTGGCTCATTAAAAAATATTTTGTGTTATTATGCAAGTAATATATGTTCATTTTAGACAATTAAAAATATCAGACAAGCAGAAAAAAATCACCATAGGCTATTCAGCCAGTTATAACCAGTGTTATTATTTTGTTGTGTGTACATGTCATGTGTAATTAGTAACAAAAGTTGCTATTAAAAAGTTACTATAGATCATATAGTAGATGTTTTTATAACTTGTTTTATTTAGTCAATGTCATATCATAAACATCTTTCCTTACCAATTAATACGTATATATAATAATGGCTACATAGTATTAACAATATATGATTTAAAACTATTGTAGGGCTTTTATGTGTTTTCCAAATTTTAGCATTATTTAAAAATAATGCACATTATTTATGTGTATTTATTTTTGAGGATAAGCTATCAGTCAAGATAGGCTAGGTTATGTTGTCATAGCAAACACCTAGATATCTCTGTCACTTTGAACAACAATTGTCTATTTCTAGTTCTCACTACAACTATACTACAGGTTGACAGGAGAGTTCTGATTAAGTAGAGACCAAAATTTACTGAGGCTCCATCATTTTCTGTCATTGCCCTATCAATGTATGCTCTCAAGAATACATTGGCAAGGAATGGGAATATAGAAAATTGCTTACTGACTCTTAAATGATTTTGCCTGGAAGTGAAACATAGATGTTCATATTTCACTGGCCAGATCTAGTCATATGGCTCCATTTAAAATCAAAGAGGTGGGGGAATGTCAGTGTTCTCATTTTCCCACAAGTAAAAGAAAACCTGATCTTCTAAATGCTGAATTAAATGCCGAAATAGCTATTAGACAGATTTTAGTATATGTGTTACCTATTTTAAGATTACTTTCTAGGAGGATTAGATTATAATATTTTATGTTCAAACCATCAATGATTAAGGAATTTTCTTACATTTTCCCTTCTTCAATCCATTAATGTAATTTTAAAATATCTGACAATTTAATGAATAAAAATGGCATCTATTTTTATTTAGTTGGAATGTCTTTCTTATTAAGAAAGTGACCATTTTTTTATGTTCAATGAATGTTTTCATTCATCTTGATGGTTTTAGAAGCAAGATTATAAAAACATGATTTTCAGTGCGATATAGCAATGTTTTCTTCAGAGTGAATGCACTAGTAGAATGCATTTTAAAAGACATAAATTGCTGTGAATTTGGGCCTCATTGACACTATTTTCTTGTCCTTCAAATTTAGGAAGCGATTGAGTTCATGAATACAATTAAATTTGGAATGAATATAGCTTTCTCAAAGAAGACATGGTAGAATATTTGAAAATTATGCTGATGTGCTTGGTGAAGAAATAGCAGATTCTCTATTTGTACTCAAATTTAGAAGTATATTAGTTTGGTAATTGCTTTGTGCAAAAGTTTCTTCTCCCTTTATAATATTTGGAGCATTTTCCTGATTAAAGCAATATTTCCTTCTTTTGATAATCCATGTGTATATAACCTTATCTTGGGTATATAAGTAGGAACACAGTAAACATGTGGTCAATTAAATTAATTGAAATGTAAAGGGAATCTGTTTTGTATGAATATCATTCATTCAATTTACATCAGGTATTTAGATTGGAAAGTGCTTCTTTGTTGAGAGAATTTCTAAGTAATTTGTAATCTTATCAAAGGCCTAGACCAAGGAAAAGGACAATGATATATATGTCCCTCTCTGTGTCTGTAGGTGAGGGGCTACATTGAAATAAAGTCTCCAAACCTGGGTATTTTATAGCCATTTTCCATCCCAAAATATTTTATAAAATACTTTTGATTGGGATCATTGAGATTAAACACTTTCTATTTATGATTTAGTGTCCACTGAGATGTTATGCTAAATGTCCCTAATCTTAGAAGTTAGGACTCCACGCTGAGGAATCAAGATAGACGTTACTACTTTGTACTGATTTTGACAATACCCAAAGTTAAAAGAAGTTAGAATTTTCATGTCCTAAATCATAAGATAATAAAATTATATATATATATATGTATATATATGTTGAGTCATAGGACATAGGACTTCTTAACTAATAAGGGAGTTGGGAATTAGACTATTGGAGTAATCATTTAAGGTGAGATTTGGGTATTTCTCTGTGCTCTTTAATAATAGAAAAAAACAGTTAAATACCCATCTCCCTAAGAGAGGGGGCTGGATCAAATAAAATTTTGCAGTCCTTACTGGCAATGAGACTTGCAGATTCTGTGTTGTCACCATATTCCAATTGTAAGCTAACTTTAATTCAGCATTTTGGCCTTTGATTTTTCCCACTTGTAGAGGTTGATCATAGATTTTAGGGTGGGATTGTCAGTTATTATATATTCACCATCTTAAAACTGTTGAGCCTCACTAGAAAGAAATATTAGGCATAATAAAATAGAAGCTATTATTCTTGTCCTCAAGGACCATACAGTTTATTTGAATGAGGACGAAAAAAATCACATTTGAAACAGAGGACAATTAGGCCAAATTTGGTGTGTTATTTCTCTAGTAGCCACTTATAAAAAATTTCTACCAGTATTAGGTAGAGTAAATGAATTGAGGAGGTAGGCCTTGAGGAAATTTCTCTGGATAGGAGGATTTAGATAAATTGAAATCAGAATCAGAGGGTATCACAAATAGGGGAACTAGATTTAACCAGAGGGGCCAGCGATCTATCCCTGAAAGTTTTCCTTGACTTAAATTTATACCAACACATTTTGTTTGCTCAATAACAAGTCTCTTATCCCAGGTGTTTTTATTATCCTCTGCGAGCTACTTTTCTCAATTAAGTAGTAAGAATATATCCCTGTGCAAAGAAACATAACACAGGGAACTTTGAAAAATCATTAGCAGGTATGCTCTGAGGATTGGTTTCTGTTTTATGTGAGTCTCTTTTATATTGTGTAGACCATCTCAGCTTACTTTTCTCCTCCTGACCCCATATGTCAAAGAATATGTAAGACTGATTAACTGGGACCTAAGAGAGAGAGAGAAAGAGAGAGAGAGAGAGAGAGAGAGAGAGAGAGAGAGAGAGAATATTTATGAGAATTTTAACTTACTTGGATGTGGGTAGAAACTGTGCTGTTGTTCCTAGAAAAGTCTTTGCTTTGATGAATTAATTCTTAGCTATTACTACTCTTACTTAGAAGTTTTTGATCTTATGAAGCTTTTCTTCATTCATATACAAAGTTCACTAGCAATAAGGTTGATCCATAAGGCCATTCTGGAGGATGCCAGCACGTCATAACAGTACTTGCAAGTCTCATATTCAAAACCCCATATCATGAAAGCAGTCTGACATATGTCTGCATATATGTCTATCTGTTTTTTTTCCATCCATGTTCTATTTAAACAGTAACATTTGTTTCTTTTTAAGACAATTTTATATTTTTCTAGGTTAATTGTTATATATTAGCTTTGCAAATGTGGACACCCTACCCATTAAACTCCAGAGTAGACATGCCCATCTGTCCAAACCCATTTTTCATTCTGAATCTACCATCTTAGAGTAGAAATGGATTGTGCTTTGATGCCAACAGACCTGAGTTTGAATCTTTGCTCCTCCATATATAAGGTGGGTTTTATGACCTTTCAGAAATCCCTCTCCTGTATATTGAGAACAATATGAGATTGTATTAAAAATGATCAGTATATGTCAATTGTTTGGTATGATAAGCAGATAACTGGGCACTCAAATCATTTTTTTTATGTCTAAATTACATGAATGGGGCCTCCCTGGTGGCGCAGCGGTTGAGCGCTGGGTTGCGAAGCTGCCCGTGGCCTCTGCGACGCCGGTTCGATCCCCGGCTGCTCCCCGGCCACCAGAGGAGGGTCCCACATGGCGCGCAGACCTCTCCTGCCGCCCGCTGCTCCCCTCAGCAGTGTACTTCGGTCCTTCTGCCTGCTCTGCTCCCCGCTCTGGCTCTGGTGAATTCTCTCACCCTCCCACGCTTCTGACTGTACCCAGTGCATGTATAAACAAAACAAACAAACAAACAAATAAATAAAAACATGCCTCTATAAAAAAAAATAAATAAATAAATTACATGAATGATTGTTTTTCTAGAGATGTAGTTTATGCTTATTTAATTTTTTATGAAGTCTTACTCAAGCTGTCAACATCTTAGTCACATGCTTATAGCTCCATATTTTGTTTACACTGCTATGTAGCCTTGTATTATTCTTGACTCATCCAGTTTTCCTTTTAACCTTCTTTTAGTGTTTTAATGATAGTTGAATATTTTATATAGTTCTGTAAGTTACAAACGTGACCTATTTTATGTAGTTAATACCCTATAATTTCTTTTTCAATTAGTCCACATTTATTATGCATTTATTTTCCCTTTCCTCCTTCCCCTTTTACACCTTTGGCCCTCTTTCTACCCCCTCTCCCTGTTACCTACAGAAACCTCACTTCATTTATTAATGTCCTAATTTTTATAAATATTTTGCTTTTTCAAATCATCTGTTATGTGAATGTCAAATATTAAGTGGTAGCATTTAAATGCTAAATATTTCACACATCTCATATTTCATTTCTGTCTGCATAAGTTCATTTGGCATGTACTTGAAAACAAAAATAGAAGTTCAGAGCATGTGCTTGAGATTTTTCTCTCTTTAAATATTTTTGAGGAAAGGGTATATTGGTAGATTTCTCATCATGAATACAAAAACTATTCAATGTTATCAATCCTTCATTATTTAACCCAGAAAGGTGGGAGGTGGCAGTAATTTCAAAATCAATTGTACCTGAATTACTTTTAATAATCTTCAATATCAAGCTGTGATGCCTTGGGCTTGGGCTTGAAATGTTTTTTTCAAACCTTCAAATGATTTTATTTCTGGCCCTCTTTTAGAATCTGCCCTTGGTTTTAGGGTGGGTGTTATGTTGTCTTTTCTGTATTGTGGTTTCTGTGAAATAACATAGTGCTTGTGAATATGATAGCTCAATAAATGAATTTCCTTATAAAGATGACCTCTGTGGCAAGTTAAAAAAAAACAAACTTTTAAAATATCCAATCATCTGGTACAATGATATGTCAAATAATGGTGGTAAAATGATTAGTTCTCTAAAGAATGATATTAAGGAAAAAGTATGTTTTGCATCTTTTGGATCATTTTTCAAAAGTACTCAAGTATTTGATACTAAAAATTATGGACTAAGAAGAAATAGGATTCCAGTTGTACCTTTCCTAGCCATCTATTTGCAGATTCATTCCAACCAAAATGAAACTTCAAGATGGATTCCTTTGAGGGCCTCCCCTGGTGGTGCAGGTGGTTGAGCGCAGCACTGTGAAGCTGCCCACAGCCTTGGCAGCACCAGTTTGATCCTGGCTGGCCGGCGAGGGTCCCACATGGCACCTCAGACCTCTCCTGTCGCGCCCGCTGCTCCCCTTAGCAGTGTATTATGTCAGTCTGCCTGTTCTGTTCCCCACTCTGTCTCTGGTGAATCCTCTCACCCTCCCACGCATCTGGCCTGTACCCCGAGTTCTTGGATAAATAAATAAATCTTTAAAAAAAAGATGGATTCGTTTGATATCCAAGGAATCATTTAGATGTCCAAGGAATCATTATAAAGTCTCATTTAGACTGTAGATACAGGGAATAAACATTATTCTTAACTTTAAGCCAGATCAAAATAGAAACATATATATATGTGTGTGTGTGTGTGTGTGTGTGTGTGTGTGTGTATAAAAATTCTTGTTTATAATCTGTTGTAACATTATCTGTTTCCTCATTATAAACCATTTTTTCATCATATTTCTGTTTGGGAAGTTCTGTTTTGTATACTCCAGTTTCCATATAACAATTTTAGTTGGATTTTATAAAGGGAAAGAAGTATATACTGAAGCAAAATTCAGTTTCTGAAGTAGTAACTGGGGGGGATGGTATGTAAAAATTTTGACAAAAAAGAGAAAACTATAGCTGATGCCATTTCTACATGTATAAAGGCTTTTCAAAGACAACAGACTATAAAATCAATCGAGATATAGTTAGTCAGTTTTTGTCCAAAGACATAATTATTTTAGTTATTTAATAGATATCCTTATGCACAAGAAAAGCAGATTGCTACTTACATATTTTAGATGTGGGGGACACTGAATGACCTACCTAATCAAAATTATCTCTCCCATTAACTATTAATTTTTCCTCAAATCCTCATAATAACAATATTATATTTGATCTATACATATATTAGTGAATAATATGTGTATATTAGAATAAGCTATCCACTTGTTAATAATGTAGTTACATTAAGCAGGTATGTGTTTATTAAACAAATTATTGTTAGGGAATAATTCCCAGAGGAATTATGTCCCAAAACAAGGATATTTAGGATAAAATAGAGGTATAGAGAATGGGCTGTTTTAGGATAGATAGGCTCAAATAAGCATGTCTTTTGTGACAAGATAAAAGATCAAGGAAGTGTGCTCCGGGCTGCCAGGTACAGGTGCCAAAGGGAAGATGAGTAGTGTGAAAGATTAACTTTTACTTGTATACGATCCTTTCTTTATGTAATTCCTTAAGGAACATAATAATCCCTCTGTGTAATGGATTTTGCCAAATTCTTTATAGTTTTGGGAACTTGCTTCTAGTCCAAAGATTATTATTTAAATGTAAATCTAATATTGATATGTATTGATTGAATCTTTTGAAGATATTTTCTTAGGATGGGAGAAATTTAGAGTTCGGAAGCCCTTAGAGATCATGCTGGCCTCCGTGGTTTTCAAATTGTATTCCCTGTTTTCAATTTTACTCCCTCTATAGGAGCAAAGAAAAGGAAAATAGTGATAACTCAAAATCCCTTGGTTCAGGTAAAGCAGATGTATTTCAATATGTTTTCTCTTACTATGTCTTTTGACAAGGTTTTATTTTTAAAAGACTTTGTATTGATTTTTTAAAAATGGTTTAAAAACCACGAATCTATTCTAATTCCTTTACAGATGGAGAATTTTTGAGTTAGAAAGAAATATCCTTATTTCAGAATCCTGGAGAAAGGCCAATTTACTTAAATTGGAATTTTAAAATACTGTTTAACTTTTATATATATCACATGTTAAAGAGTGATGTAAATGGGTGCTAATAAGCAGAATGAAGTAATTTATTGAAAAAATTAAAATTCAAACTGACTCTACATCAAGTAATAAACTACAATAAACAAAAGATCCTATTAGTATGCAGGAATTAATTATAGGAGCAGTTGAAAGCATATTGAAGGTATTCTTAATTTATTGAGTTTCGGCTTATGAAAGCTACTGATTTTAGACTTGAGTCATTCTTTTAAATGAGTCCTTGAAAATTTACAAAGAAAAGTATCCTTTGCAAAGTTGTGCTCATTAGGATTTTTAATATATCTGAATTACCAAATTTGTTTTCATGTTCACAGTCATATTTTCATTGTGCCTCATGAATGCCAAACACTCTGATGACTCTTGTTATTTTTCTCATGACTTTTCTTCTTAGAGTACCATTACCCTCCTGTTTACTTCTCTAAATCTTACTGTTCAAAATTTCACTTGTTTCATCTAATATAGGAAGTCTTCTCTGATTATTCTCTACAGTCTTGACCTTGTGGTAAATATTTGAGTTCTTTCAGTTCTGACAATGATATGAATATGTTTTAAGATTTACACTTCATAGTTGTAAATCATCAGAATTATCTAGTGTTCAAGTTGAAAATAAGTACCCTCATATTCAGTGTGAACTCGCTTAAGTGTGAAAAGAAAAAGTTGCTTTGCATTAAAACATGGTTATATTGTGTGGTTGGAAAGGATCATTGCTTTGTGTTTATATAGACAAGGTCTGGATTATGATTGGATTGCTAAACTAGGAAGTCTCACTAGAAAAGTAATTTTAAATCTTTTATTGAACATCATTTACCTTAGACTTTTAGAATTTCAGAAAAATATGACTTGACATGATTATTAAAATATTTGGAGTTAAGGGCCTCCCCGGTGGCTCAGCGGTTGAGCACTGGGTTGCGAAGCTTCCCGCAGCCTCTGTGGCGCCGGTTCGATCCCCGGCTGCTCCCCGGCCACAGGGCAAGGGTCCCACATGGCATGCAGACCTCTCCTGCCACCCGCTGCTCCCCTCAGCAGTGTATTTCGGTCCTTCTGCCTGCTCTGCTCCCTGCTCTGGCTCTGGTGAATTCTCTCACCATCCCGCGCTTCTGACTGTACCCAGTGCTTGTATAAATAAATAAATAAATAAATAAATAAATAAATAAATAAATAAATAAATAAATCTTAAAAAAAAAAAGAATTAAAAAAAATTTGGAGTTAAGAAGGTGCTTCCATCATCAAAGTAAACTCACATGTCTGTAGCATCTTTGTAGGGGTCAAGATGAGCCCTATGTCCTTGGAGCCATACCATCCCTCTATTGATCTATATTGGCTACGATAATAAAGGAACCCTCTGCTGGAGGAATACCACCCTTTTTTTGATATCTGTGTCTCCTGATTGGAGACAATGAGTCTAGGTGCCTTCTGACTGCTCAGAGTAAGAATGTTCTTTAATGGAACCTGATACCTCCATGAGGAGAATTCAAATGCAAGCCCTTAAGACCTCATGTTTCTGCTAAGAAGTCTTTCTCCTCTACTTCCGTACATATACCCACAGCTTACCTCTTTCCACTCACTATCTGCAGAACATGTGACTATTCTAAAATGTTCTTTATCTCTCTGTTTTAGTCATCACCAAGTTACACATAATTGCTTGTTTGCCCCCTGCTGTAGCCTGCATATCTTGCTACATAACACTTTTCTTATCCCATCTTGTGTCTTTCTAACTGCTCTTCACTGAGCCCTCTGGAATTCATGGTTAGTCACCATCAAAATCTTCCTGTATTGTCAACTGCTTCTTTGAATGCTCTTTTCCTTATTTAATTGAAAGTTGGATATCTTCTGAGGATTCTTTCACCTCTGTAGTTTGTTCATGTGATGGATGCTTCCTTTCTTATATAAATGAGCCTGGAGGTGGGTTAGATACTTTCCATTCTCCTTGCTGCTCCTTATACACCTGTGCCCTACCACATCAAAATTGCCCAGCATGAAATCTTACATCATTATACTCCTTGATAGTTATACAATTAACTTATAGATCACTTTCTGTCATTGCTTAAAGATTTTAGCAACTGACTCACTATCACACCCTCTAATGCTATTTCCATCACATCTCCTGATGACTTCATTATGAGTAATGATGATCCTTCTAATACCACTGACCTCAACTCCTTTTAATATCTGTTCCCCACTCTACCTTACAAACTTATTTCCTTAGTCAGCCTCCAAAATTTGTCATTCACAATTACTTTAATCCATCAGTAATCCCATTTTTAAACATTTCATTTTCTGAATGCCAACCCCCCACTGTCACCTTCTCCTGTCTTCCAGCTCAAAGCACATTTTAACTTCTGCAGAGATTCCAATCCATTGATACTATCACTATTTCACTGCCCCTCAAACCTCCTCAAGTGTTAACTTTTTATCCTGCTTAAATATCATGGGCAGTATTACAGTTTCTTATTTACTTCATCTTTTTTTTCCCATTTTGTTGTACTTTCTTGGCAAAACCACAACCATAATTAAATCTAACTCTCCCCTAATCCATATCAATGTCTATAATGCTGAACATGGTTGGAGGATAACACATAATCATGTTGTCTGTGCTTACCTTAAATTCATCATTATTTATCTTAAGTGAATCTGGCAGATTCATTTCCCTAATGTAGCAATTGCAGATGCAGAAATATAATTCAGTATACCTAAAACTTATATAGTGATAAAAACTAATGTTACTTCAATAAATATTAAAGAAAAAGATTTAAGGCAATGAGAACTTAAAATTTTACCCCACAGTTAACTTAAAAATTACAAAGAGAAAAATCTTAAACTGGCTCCTTTATGAAGGAGAAATCTGGTGATTAGTATTTTAATGAAATGACCAGTCTTCCTACTACTAATAATGGAATAACTAGGAATTTTGTGCCTTGATGCTTACATATGGGCAAAATGAAATACACAAAATCTCCTCTCAAATATTCTTGCCTAAAGTGGTTCAATCTGAATCTAGAGCCTCTACATATTAATGTAGAGGTGTAGGCTGGAGTTACAAATTAAATAGTACCACAAAAAAACCCAGTTAAATCCAGAATGTGGTATGTCCTGTATGACAATTGGCCTACATTCTTCAAAATGTCAATGTCATAAAGATGGTAGAAAGAATAGATTGAAGGAAATAAGCTGTATAAAAATCAAATAGAATATTTGAATCTTTATTGAAACTAAGATTTCAAAGTAACAGCTATAAAGTAATATTTGGGCACTATTGGATAACTGAGGTGGTCCTATTGGATCTCTTATTGAACCCTGATAGAATTGTCTGGTCTTGAATTTCACTGACTTTCTTTGAAATGTGAAGTGCATAGTATGTAGTTTTGTGTCATATTTCCTAATACCTAGATAATGGGAAAAACCGGGCTCATAGTCTGTTTTAACATTTGTTAACATTTTCTCATAAACAATTCTGCTTTCTAGGATATTCAAAGACATCAAAAAAGAACAACAAACCTTAGAGTTTGTTATATTATTTTCACTTCCATATATCATGTCTGCATTTGTTATTACCAACAACAAGTCATTATTGAGGACCTAATACACGCTGAGCACTACTTTTCTGTGGGAATAAAGCAGTGATCAGAACATAGCAATATTGCAGTTGGGGGCATGCAGTATGTAGAAAAATAAAGCAAAGAAGTGGAGTATGGTGTGCTGGAAAAAATGGTTTGCATTTTAAATAAAATGGCCTGGTAGACTTTTTCTAGCAAAGTGAATTTGAGCAAGGATCTGAAGTTATCTGAGAGAAGATTGTTCCTGGTGTAGATAATGTTTTTCAACAAGGAGGTACTGTGAGTAGAACAGAATGAACAGGAGAAAAATCATAGTAGGAAATGAAATCAGAGAAAAAGCAGGAAAAAGCAGGAACATTTAGGCTGCTATAGAACCTTTTAAGGATTTTGATTCTTACTCTAAATGAGATTGGGAGAGTGTGTATTTTTGCATAACGAAGTGACATGATCTGACTTAAGTTTCCACAGGAGTATTCTGGCTTTTGTAATGACAATATATTAAAAGCTGGCAAGTTTGGAAGCAGTGAGATTTGTTCCAAGGCTAATGCAATATTCCAGGTGTGAAATAATGGTAGCTTGTTTTCAGTAAGGGGAAACTGATATTTCATTTCCTAATAGGGCACATGTATCACCTATCTGCACCTTGCTGAGTAGGGGAAGAGGAAACTGTAAAGAGGGAGAAGGGTGAGAAGATGTGCTTAATCAATCAATTCACATTCTCATGGGTAGTGTGGCATAGGCAAGATGGACAATATAGAGCATGGTTCAGCTGGACCTGAGCTCTCTTGCTGCTGGACTATTCAAGATGGCTACCAGTCTACAGGGATGTAGGTTACTGCATGAGGGAGTAGAGTGGTTGAAGATATTGAACAGAACACAGACATCTCATGTTAGGGAACTCTCCAGTACAGTCTTTTGTACAAGTTTCTAAAAATCCCATGCATCCCATTTGATGCCTGACAGAGAATACACGGTTAGTCAGCATCTGGCGGAAAAAGTGACAACCAGCAAAGAGGGAATTATAAGTGTGGGCAATTAAGTAAAGACATTTGCCTTCTTCCACAGTTTCCCTTCCAGTCTCCCAACATTAGAGAAGATAGGTATTGAATAGAGAGAGAAGGGGGTGGAATCCCAGAATTAGACTACTAATTTCCCAACCCCTTGGTTCTGGAAAGGAAGGGTAATATAAGTAGAGTTCACTCCCTATCCACACTTCTCACTGTGAGTCCTTAGGCCATAACCCTGGTCAACTGAGGGTGGGGTGATTTGTGGACAGAGCATGTGAGTGACAGGGGAAGGACAGTTTATGTAGTTAAGTTGAATATGATATATAAATCTTAAACTGGCTTGACCTGTAATAGCTGAAAGTGACTGACTATATTTGAAATATGCCCAGGAGGCGACAAGGTATTGTAACTGGAATTGCTATAGGGTTAAGGAAAGCAGTGATTGTAGAAAATAGAGCCAGGGCCTCCTTGGTGGCGCAGGCAGTTGAGCGCAGCGCGGTGAAGCTGTTTGCAGCCTCTGCAGTGCTGGTTTGATCCCCACCGGCTGCAGCGATGCCCACATGGTGAGGCAGACCTCTCCTGACTCGCCCGCTGCTCCCTTCAGCAGTGTATTTCGTCAGTCTGCCTGTTCTGTTGCCCACTCTGTCTCTGGTGAATCCTCTCACCCTCCTGCACATCTGGCCTGTACCCCGGTTCTTGTATAAATAAATAAATCTTTAAAAAAAAAAAGAAAATAGAGCCAGTCAGTTCTAAATGTTTAATAAATTAATTGCAAAGGACTTATGTATAATTCACTTTGTATATGTTATACTTCATATTCACTGGTTTTATACACACATATATGGGAGAAAAAACAAAATATATATCAGAGTTAGAGAGTTTTATAATGTTTTCCATCTCACATGGGTAATAAGTTACACATTAGGGATTCAAATCTAGGCAGTGTGAATTCAGAACCCAAGTTCTGAATGACTGTTTTTAATAGAGTAGTGGAATGGGAATGAAGGATTCACTGCCGGCAAGCCATATAGTCCTGGTAGTTTCTTAGCATTTTGTTGTGCAGTTTCCCTCTCTTTAGCATATGGAGAATAAAAATTTCCTTACTCTTTTGGATGACTGTGGGAATAAAATGATATTATAAATGGAAAATAATTTGTGAAGAAAAGTATTATTATACTATATATATATATATATATATATATTTATATATATATATATATATCTTTGTAGTATCCTGTAATAATGAAAAGAGGAAGAACAGGTGTTTCAGGAAATGGGGCAGTATAACATCCCTCTTCTCTTAACTATTTCTTAAAACACCGTATTCCCACTTTTGGAGAACAAGTAAGAAATCCTTTACTTTCCTTGTGGGTTTAAGTCAGTCAATTGAAGATTGTAAATGACATAGAATGATAGTACTAGGGTGTTTCATGAGCCTAACAACATTCTTATTCCCTTTGAGAGTTCCTTAAGAGTGGCTGTCTTTGAGCTCTCAATTTTTAATAGGTCCCAAGCTTCTCATTCTCCTTGTATACAGCTAATTGGATCATAAGTTGTCCACACTTACTGACAATTAGTGATCTGTTCTCTCTCAATACTGGGCTGCTTGGCATTTGCAAGTGATTGCATTAATTGAGTCCATTCATCAATTACGGATGGGGAAAATGATTTCTTATATGTGCTTCCCTTTTATTTCCTACTGTTAGTCTGATGGAATAATGTTCATGTGTTCCAGGTCCCCTTGGTTAGCAGTGTAAAGTGCAATATACCTGTGATAAAGGCAATCTGACACCATAGAGGAGCTATTGAATTTTCACCTAATTGTGCCAATTTTCTCAGAGAGTGCCCAGTTAGTTTTGCTTAGTTTCTTAGCTGGGCACTGCAGCCCTCATAAGCAGTTATTATATTCATCTTTCTTATAAATATTTGTAACTTTTTACCAGGGGCTATTTCATTTCAAACCCATCCCTCCCTGTGAAATAATTCACAGAGCATGTTTTAGTAATGGTTATAATGTCACATCTTTGTTTTTGTATTATTGATTTCCTCTCTTTTTTGTAATTAGTTTTCTCCTTTAGTTAGTTTTAGTCAAGTTCTTGTTTTGTACAACCTTCACATTTTCTTTGTAAAATTTATATTATTTGGTAAAAGTCCATGGTTGCCTGGTTCTAGAGTTCATGAATTTTTTATAATTATCATAATTTTTGCCTATATTCTAGGATTATCTTCTTTTTTCCTGGGTTATATTCTCTGAAATATTTATTAATAAATGTGAGTTGGGCATGAACATTCTCACTTTTGTTTGTTGCATTAAGATCATTTTCTGGATATGTAATTCTAGGCTAACTGCCATTTTATCTCAGTCCTTTTAACTTATTATTACACTATTTTCTAGCTTTTATTGCTACTGTTGTATAGTCCACATCTAACTCTGATTTTTTTTGTGTGCAATCTGTATTTTCTCTCTTGCAGCTTTTAAGTTTTTCTCACTGTCTTTGTTATTCTGCAGTTTCACTGTGATAAGCTATGGTGTAAATTTATTTTTCATTCTCTTGTTTGAAATTGATTATGCTTCCTTTATTTCAATATTCATTTGTGTAAAAAATCTGGAAAATTCACAGATATTGTCTCTGAATATTGCCTCTTCCTCATTCTCTTTTTTCTTTCTGTAATACATTGGATGTATATTAAATATTCTACTATATCTTTTTCTATAAGTTTTATTTGGTTCTTTTGGTCATTTAAAAAGTTTCATTCCTTTCTAATGCTTTTGATACTCTTAAAAATTAAACCTCTTTATTTTGTATGATGTATTTGATAAGCTCACTTCTGAACTCTTTGAGTTTGGTTTTGCTGCAATGATTATGTATGTGTGGGAATGGTGGCTTTGGATCCTACTATTTATTTTCTCATGTCAGTAATTTTAGTTATGAGTTTCTGTTATTGGAAATGTACTTGTGGTAATCTGCTGATACATATGTCCAGGGAGCACTTTCACTTTCTTTTATCAAACACCTGTATTTTCTATTTCAATTTCAAATAAGTTTTCAATTGTGACTTTTTCCAGTAAGAGAGAGCAGAAATTTAGACTACACATGTCTGTGTGAAATCTTTGTTGTTATATTTTCAGTGGAGATGCTTTTCTATTCCCATCCATCAAGATTAAGACAAGAAGGTATCCTATATGTGTTTGTGGTATGGGCTTTTCTTTAGTTTATCTTTTTGCAGAAGATGTAATTCTTTGCATTCCTAGCTTTATTCAGAAGGTACTTATAAGACTCCAACCTTTCAATAAGCTTTTGGCTTCCATGCAAGTTGCCCTGCATAGATATCAAAACAGAGCATATATCAGCATATGCCTTCACAGTAGCTGGCACTTGTTTTCTCTGATTTACCTCTTTAGAAAGGCCTGTGAAGTTTGCTTTCTTTTCAGTTTAAGGAAACATACATAACTTAGCAATTTCAGCTTTTGGCAGCAAGGTTTTTTTGTTGTTTGTGTTTAGGATATATTTTATTAAGTATATAAATAAACATATATGCCAATATTGTCAAATATGTAAGTATTTACTCTGTGAAGAATATTAAATGAGACTGAATATATTCTTTTCTTGTGGAATTTTCTGTTTGAGTGGCAAGGGAGTACAAATAATTAGAGAATATTACTCTAAAAGTCGCATAATAGAATACTGAGTTTGCCATTAAATTCCAAGAGGAATTGCATCATGGACTGAGAAAATCAGAAACAAATTCTTGGAAGAAATATTTTTTAAAAAATTGGGATAGAAAAGAAGGAGCTTCCTTTTTATAGACAATTTCATGTCTTAAATATATAGAGTCACTCTCTGGTTCTATATACTACATTACTGTATAAACATAAAAAAGGTAAGTGCTACTGATTTCTTTGTCATATGAAACACTGTGAAATAAAATAACATCTTAGTGTTTTACCTAGAGGCTAGAGAGACCATGAAGTTGTATTCATTTTGTTCACTTTTAGACAATACAGCTAAAAGGCTTCTATTGTCTTTATTATAGAAATGACAAAGTTTGTTTCCTTAAACTCAAAAGAAATTAATTTTCACATTCTGTTGTAGTTATTTGGCAACAAAAGATTACAATTCTATAATTTGTGATTCATCTGATTTCTAATGCAATGAGATCATTGAAAATCTTTATTGGTCATTTGCGATTGTGTTTTTGTCACCTTATGAAAATACCTGACGGGGAGAATCCTAATGTTACCACAATTGAAAGAATAAATTATTAAAAAAATCCTGATTCAGTCCTGATGAATATGAGCCTCTTTTCTCTTAGTTCCTTTACTTAATATGAAATGGGAATGCTAACAATCAGTGAAGAAACTAGAAGTTAGGAGAATCCATAGAACCAAATAATCAATAAGCTAGGTTTCTGAATGTAGGTATTTATTCAACATATTTTTATTGAATACTTTGTATTTTCCAGTCACTTTTCTAGGTGTTTGGGGAGACAAAGTTCCTGTCTATACCCTCTCTATCAAAAAGTAATAAGTAATATAAGATCTCTTAATGATAAGTGCTAACAAAAATGAAGTAAGTTAGAAGTTAATGAGTTTTGAATGTGCTAGCTCTTTCAGTTAGGATAGTTAAAGAAGGACCCTAGGAAGAAGTGACATCTGAGCATAGACTTTAATGAATTTAGGAAGCAAAGCATCTGGGAAAGAATATTCCAGGGAAAGAAAACAAATGCAAAAGTATACTATCTTGAAGGTCATTAAAATCTCTTCTCTTTTATTATTCACAAAATTATAGCAGTTTTTTTTTTGTCTTGAATCCATCTATGGCTTTTCTTTCTAGCCAGCTACTTTTAAGACTAATGGATTAATAATACATGGAGATAAATCAACTAGCTCTTCCTAAGAAAACTTGTACAATAATTCAATTTTTAAGAAAACACAGAGGGAAATGACTATTTTAAGTTAAATTTAGTATTATGGTGATACTTTCACTTACTTCATTTTGAGTACCATGAAATTACGAGGAAATGGTTCCTATGAAAGTGCTGAGTAATCAAGAGTACTTTATTGCTTTATAAAGTCACAAATGATGGAAATTATTTCTTTTAATAAAAAAGAAAAAATGGAGGATATATAATGTCCTATAAAAAAGGCTAATAAGAGGTAAGGCACAGTTGCAATTTATTCTTCAGCATTGATGGTATTAGTTCTATTTCTAAGAAAATGGTTGACAAGTAGGGCATATGGCAGACCAATAAGAGAAATACATTGATTTCACAGAAAGAATCATCACTTGAATGAGTCAGATAATATGCTTTAGTTTTAATATCACATTGAATGGCAGATGGCAATGAGTTTTCATATATAATGAAGTTTTGGGTTTGAATTTCAGGGTATTGAAAGACTGCTTTTTTTTTGCATCTGATTCTGTTCATAGGAATGTCGATATTCAGTATTACAAATCATTTACTTGCTTGCTTTGTCTTTCTGTACATTTTAACTTCATCAAGTCTAAATCTCCTTAAGGATCAGAAGCATAATATAGTCATGTCAACTCTAGTATTATTTTTTATGGGTTCTAATACAAACTTGTTCCCATAACAGGCAATACTCTTGCTGAACAAATGAAAGAATGAATAGTAGTAGAAACAGTTTTTTCTCTGAGTTCACTAGTGATTGAATAGATATGCACATTTTTAAGTATGTTGAAGAGTTACTATTGTAAAATCAAAAAGCACAAATTTAATTTTTTATTGTTTAAAATTAATTTTTAAATGAAGTACCTTTTATTATATCCCTGTTAACTTTTTGATATTATAGGGCTTCTCCCGTTAGGGACATTATAGGACTTCTCCTACCACAAAAGCACTCATAGTCCATCACCATACTCCATTGTGAAGAGCACAGATTTTAAATCCAGTGATTTTACTTCAAATCCAGATATTGTTATTTGATAATTTCATTATGAAGCAATTATAATCATTCAGGATTTATTTAACTTTCCTGAATTACACCAACTTCAGAAATAATTTAAGTGCACAGGGAATTTGTTGCCTTATTTGTTATCTTGAAGCTAGTTGTAGGATTGGCTTCCAGCACAGTCTGTCTGATCTAGAATGTCAAATGAGGAAATTCAGTTTACCTTTCTATTCTTCACACCATTCTTCTAATCACCTACTCCAGTCTAGTGACTATCCCCTTTTGAAAGACTTCATTGTCATTTTCCATAGGGTTATTATTTTTTTTTTACCATCAAGGGTTATAATCTGCAAGGTAGTAATCCCAGTGAAAGAGAGTTCTCATCACCAAAAGTTCCATAAGATATCATGGAATTGAGTCACATTATGCTAAATGCCCACTCCTGAAGCAGTTTCTGAGACTAGACGTCTGAGATAATGCAAATAGCCAAGTCTGGGCCTTAGGTCCATGGCTAGATGTGAAGATGGAGTGGTATCAGTTTACCAGATTTGTATAATCTGAGAATGGGAAATAGTGGTCTATTATAGAATGAAAGACGTGTTATTGTCAAAAGAAAAGAGTTCAGATCATGGAAAAATAGCAGATATCAACTATAATTCATTTCTTAACACAGTGCATAATGTTTGGTAAAGGAATGAATTTTGGGGAACCTTAATTTTACAAAATCTATGATAAACTATCTCTGGTAATCTGTTGTCATCATACTAACTGAAAGATAGTAGATAAGGATTAACTGACATAATGCTTAAAATGTAAAGTATAATTTTTGAAATATGCGCCATTCTCGCTGGTATAAGGTGGTATCTCGTTGTGGTTTTGATTTGCTTTTCCCTGATTATAAGTGATGTTTAATATTTTTTCATATACCTGGTGGCCATTTGCATTTCCTCTTTGGAGAAGTGTCTTTTTATCTCTTTGAGAAGAGTGTTATGTCATTCTGATGCATTGATCTCTTAATCAATATATAGTGTCTATCCCTAAATCTTATTGTGTATTTTAACTGGAAGTCTATATAAGAATGGTTGTACCTTCTTTTTGAAGGGATCCTATTTTCTTGTAAGATTATTTTCCAACCATTTACTTTGAGCCTATGTTTATTTTAGGACTTCAGATGTGTCTTTTGGAAACAGCAGAAAATTGGATTTTGGTTTCTGATCCAATGAGCCACCCTTTTCTTTTTGATTGGTGAGTGCAGACCACTGACCTTTACAAAATTATCGATCTATCAGTACTTATTGCCATTTTGTTAGTTGTTTTCTGGGTATTTTTGCAGTTTCCTTATGCTCTTTTGTTCTCCTGTTATCTTTTTTATTTTGAATGCTCACTTTTGTGTAGCATTTGGATTCTGTTTATATCTTCTTGCTTGCTGCTTCTAGATATTTTGGTCTGAGATTTATCTATCAGATTCTATATAACCTATCTTAAATTAAAAGAGGTTAATTTGAGCATCTTATACCAATCATTTATTTAGCAAAATAATAAATCATTTATTTTGTTCCCTTCCATATTTTATTTTTGGGGTCTTGTTCTGTCTAAGTGAAAATTATTTTTATAGAAGGCCCTTTAATATTACTTGCATCTACTAATGTGAATATCTTAAACTACTGTTTGTAAAACTATCACTCTCTCAATTCTGAGCCTAGCTCGGTAGCAGGTTCTTGGTTGAAGATCTTTTCCTTCCAGCATGTTTAAAAATGTGAAAACGTCATGCCATTCCCTTCTGTTCTGTAAAGATTTTGCTTAGAAATCTGCTGATAGCCTTATAAGGACTCCCTTATATCTAACTCTTTGCTTTTCTCTGATTATTTTGAGGATTCTCTCTCTGTCTTTAATTTTTGTCATTTTAATTATAATGTGTCTTGGTTTCCATGTATTTGGGTTTATTTTCTTTGGAACTCTTTGAGATTACTGCACCTGGATATCTGTTTCCTTCCCCAGTTTGGGAATGATCTTAGCTATTATTTCTTTAAATAGAATTTCTGCCTCTTTCTCTCTTCTTCTCAAACACTGTGATGAAAATATATTTTCTCTTGACCCTTTCCCATAAGTGTCTTTTTTTTTTGTCTTCAGTTGTCTTAATTCTTATTTTTTTTCTGATCTTTTAGATGACTTCCACTATCTTATCATCCGTCTTGCTGATTTTTCCTTGGTCTCATTGAGTTTTCTGATGAGCCCCTCTATTTTTTTTAGTTTCAACTCTTGCATTCTCTATTTCTGTGACTTCTGTTTGGAGCTTTATAAAATAATTTCTCTGCTCTTGATGTATTTCTCATTCTGTTCATCATTGTTCTCTTAATTTCAGTAAGCACTGTTAAAACTATTTCTCTGAAGTTTTTAGTAGTTTGGTTAATTCTTTTGTATTAGGATTTTTTTTTTTTGCCCACAGATTTTGTCATGATCCATTGATTGGGTTGCATTTCTCTGCCTCCTTATTCTGTTTCATGCTCTGTAATTATTTTCATGTATTAAACTAGGTTGCTTTTCTTCTCAGTGTTGCTTGATGGTTTTGCTATAGAATTGCAGGCCAAGGGTGTTGGTTTTGTATGTGTTGCTTTCTATTGTACTGGCTAAAGCATCATCACCAATCATGTTGACTGAAGTTCAAGAGCCAGAGCGTGGTCATGTTCCTGGAACCCATCTACAAGTTGTGGGATGGATGTGTGGGTATGTACCATTTGCTGCAGTATATTGCCAAGAACTAGCATTTTCCTCAGTGCTGCAGCTATGTAAACTAAGGGATAGGTCTCCGATCACTGTCTGGCCAAACCTGATTGATGCATATCAATGGCATTCTGGTATTCTCCCAGGTGCCCCAAACTTCAACTGACCTTAAGCCTAGTTCTGTTCTCAATAGGTTTTGCCTCCAGCATCTTTTTCCTGAAGCTCTGACATGGGCAGAGTGACTAGGAGGCAATTTGCCTGGGCCACAGGCAGGTGCTGCAAGAAGGTGCAGATTGTGTTATAGTTAGGCTGTCCAAATGCCTGTAAGCCCATGTCTGGAAGGGACTTGTGCTTCTTGAGACCACCAAGCTAGCAGCCATTAGCTCCAGATGCCATTAGCTGAGCATCTGTTCAGCAGTCAGTGTACCTTATGGTACCTTATGGTAGGAAGCACTTCCCCATCTGTGGTATGGTAGCAACTCAGGGAAAGCCCAGGAGTCTGTGCAATGGAGGAGAGACTACATTTCAGGACCACCAAGCTAACTTCCTGCATACTCAGGTGCATCAACTCTAAGTAAGCCTAGCAGTCAGTGTTCTTTGGGTAAGCTAGGGAAGCAGAGAGGCAGTACTTAATGTTGTGTAGTAGATAAGTGCATGGTAATGTCCCAGCATTCCGTGTGTGTGTATATTGGGGGTTGGGGGGAGCTGATTTTTTTGTAACTGAGAAGCTAGCCATTATCTGGCCAAGGTGTGTGTCTCAGTTCCAGCCAGGTGTCAAAGTTATTCATATTAGGCAGTGTTACCCTGTCTTTAGTGTGTTAGGAAACTCCCAGGAAGGGGGAAGTTCAGGTGGGGAAAGGTTGGTGCTTTTTGTGATTCCCAGCTAGCTATCAAAAGACCCAGGTAAGTCAGGTGCCTGTCAACGGATCAGTTTTCCCTATTACTTGTAGTAGAGCTCACCTAATTGCAGTAGAATTGTTGTCTAGGGGAAGTAGGACAGAGTTTGTAACTGGTAGAGGTTTGGACGCTGGGAACAAGCTTCCCCACTTTTCCTAGGGTTGGGTGGAGTGCCAGTGAACATTTGCAGGGATTTGAAGTTTGACCATTGCCTCCAGTTTAGGGGGAGGTTGGAATGTGAGTCTGTCCCACCTTTGTGGCATACTTAGAATTAAAATTGCATGTGAATTCTAGCTCCACAATTTAGTAGTTTGTGATCCTAGGCAAATGTAGGGTAAATGAATTAATCAGGCTTTTTGCACCACTAACTTCTGTGCTATCACCTGCATCCTTGATCATGTCACTGCAGAAGGTGCTTGGGAGTGTGGGCATGGGACAGTTGTGCCTGATTGTGGACACCTGGAATATGAGAGTGGCCATGTGTGTATGTACACACCTGAGCCTGGGGGCCAGGGATATAAGGGCAGCTTCACCAGTAGACAGGACACCTATGAGAGGGTGACTCCAGAGAGGCAAGACCATGAGAGAACACCATGAGAGATCACCAGAGAGAGCCCAGAGAACAGAAAGTGTATAGAGACTTGCTGGGGGCTAGGGGAGGTTGCTCCCAGCCTCCCAGCTCCTTGATCCCCCTACCCACACTCAGTCTGTTTGCCCTACCACAGCAGATTACCTCAATTCTCTGATCTTCTGCTTTCTCAACTATAAAACAGGATAGCTAAGACAATTATGCAGAAATTATGTGAAAGCACTTAGTGACTAAAGCTAAATGATTTTGAAAATAACTTTAGCTGCAGGCAGATCATTCTGGTCAACTGAATGAAATTCTGTGTAGTAGCTCAAAGTATAAGATAAAAGTGAACATAATTTGGTTAATGTCAAAGGTGGCCTAAGTGCTGCCTACTCATCTACCTTACTATGACAACTTTTGAGGCATTTTAAAAAAAATCTGTGGCTGGGAGGAAAACAGTTTGAAAACTATTGCAACTTACATACAGGATATATGATTACTTTTAACCCCAGTTTATAGGTTGCACTTATGTGCATTTATTGCCTGGGATGACTTGATAAAGATACCTCTGCAGTTCATTCGCACACAAGCAAAGAGCCCAGCAATGTCTAATGAGCTGTACTTAGCCCAAACTCAATCGATGGATAGTGGATGAAGAATACTCCAGTGGGGGAAAGGAGAGCCTCTTCAAATGGTTTTGGGAAACTGGATAGAACCCTATCTTACACCACTTATAAAATTCAACTTGAAATGGATGAAAGATTTAAATATAAGACATGAAACCATAAAAATCTTAAAAGAAAACAGAGGAAAATTTCCTTGACTTTTGGATATGGTAATAATTATTATTTAGATAGGACATCGAAACCATAGCAACATATGGAAAAATAAGTGGAACTACATCAAACTAAATAGCTTCTGTACAGTAAAGAAACAATCAACAAAATAGAAAGGTACCTATGATGGGGGAAACCATTTGCAAGCCACTGATAAAAGCATCACTTGATAACATTACATATATATTATATGATAATGTATAACATTATAACACTATATATTAATGTTATAGAATATGTGGTAATGTCACTGATCTTAAAAACAATTCATACAATTTGACAAAAAGAAACCCAATCAAAAAATGCAGAGCTATATAGACAATTTTTTTTTTTTTTTTTTTTTTTTTTTTTTTTTTAAATATTAAATTTTATTTATATTCCCCCATACAATTGCAAACGCCCATTCTGACCCAATCCTTCCCCTCCCGCCCCACCCCCAAAAAGTGTCTCTGGTTCATAGTTTTTTTGTTGATTTTGATTTTCACTTTCTTATATTCATTTTCCTGGTCCCTTATTTAAGTTTTCTAGATTCCTGCTATGAGTGAGACATCCGGTATTTTCTCTTTTCTTTTTGGCTTATTTCGCTGAGCATGATCCCTTCCAGGCCATCCATGTTGCTGCAAATTGCATGTGTTTATCTTTTTTGAATGCTGAGTAATATTCCATGGTATATATGTACCACATCTTCTTGATCCAGTCATCTATTTTTGGCATTTGGTTGTTTCCAAAGCTTAGCTATTGTAAACAGTGCTGCTAATAAACATAGGAGTGCAGGTGCTCTTTGGAATTGATGTTTTGTGTCCTTTGGGTAAATACCTAGGAGTGGAATTGCTGGATCATATGGAAGCTCTATGTTTAGTAGGTCCAGAAATCTCCACACAGCTCTCATAGTGGTTGGACAGTTTGCACTCCCACCAACAGTGCACAAGAGTTCCTTTTTCTCCACATCCTCGCCAACATTTGTTGTTGCTAGTTTTTTAAATATGTGGCCATTTCACTGGTGTGAGATGGTATCTCATGGTAGTTTTGATTTGCATTTCCTGATTACAAGTGATGTTGAACATTTTTTCATATGTCTGTTGGCCATTTTCATTTCCTCTTCAGAGAAGTTTCTTTTTAGCTCTTCTGCCCATTTTTTGACTGGATTATTTCTTTGTTGTTGCTGAGTCTCATCAGCTCTTTGCAGATTTTTGTGATCAGTCCTTTATCATTAGTGTTGGGTGCAAAATGTTCTCCCAGTTGGTGGGGTTTCTCTTTGTTTTTGTTATTGTCTCTTTTGCTGTGCAGAAGCTCTTTAATTTGATGTAGTCCCAGCTGTTTATCTTTCTCTTCACTATCACTGCTTTGGGTGATGTGTTGTAAAGATGTCTTTGATGTGCAAATCCCGTAGTGTTTCGCCTATATTTCCTTCTATGTATTTTATGGTTTCAGGTCTTATGTCTAGTTCTTTAATCCATTTTGAGTTGATTTTTGTGTATGGTGTGAGGTAGTGGTCAAGCTTCATTCTTTTGCATGTAGCGACCCAGTTTTCCCAGCACCATTTATTGAACAAACTTTCTTTGCTCCAATGCATAGTCCTTTGCTCCTTTGTCAAAGATTAGTTGACCATAAATATGTGGGTTTTATTTTGGATTTTCTATTCGATTCCATTGGTCTGTATGTCTGTTCTTGTCCAATACCATGCAGTTTGATGATTTGGCTTTGTAGTATAGTTTGAAGTCTGGGAGTGTGATGCCTCCATTTCCTTTTTTTTTTCAGGAGAGCTTTGGCTATTCGGGGTTTTGGTGATTCCATATGAATTTCATCAATAATTGTTCTATCTTTGAAGAATGACATTGAGATTTTGATTGGAATAGCATTGAATCTGTATATTGCTTTTGGTAGGATGGCCATTTTAATATGTTTTTCTTCCATCCATGGAGCAGGGTCTTTCCATTTCTTTGTGTCTTCTTCTATTCTTTTAAACAGTGTTTTTATAGTTTTTTTTGTATAGGTCCTTTACCTTTTTGTAGATTTATTCCAATATTTGATTTTTTGTTTTGATAATAAAGGGATGGTTTTTTTGATTTCTTCTCTTCAGATTTTGTTTTGTGTATAGGAAGGCTACTGACTTTGGCGTGTTGATTTTGTATCCTGCACTTTACTGAATTGTTGATGAGTTGAATTAGTTTTTCTGTGGAGATTTTGGG
>NW_023601543.1:19600572-19680184 GCF_014898055.3 Talpa occidentalis | reverse complement strand
AACTAAAACTATCACTCTCTCAATTCTGAGCCTAGCTCGGTAGCAGGTTCTTGGTTGAAGATCTTTTCCTTCCAGCATGTTTAAAAATGTGAAAACGTCATGCCATTCCCTTCTGTTCTGTAAAGATTTTGCTTAGAAATCTGCTGATAGCCTTATAAGGACTCCCTTATATCTAACTCTTTGCTTTTCTCTGATTATTTTGAGGATTCTCTCTCTGTCTTTAATTTTTGTCATTTTAATTATAATGTGTCTTGGTTTCCATGTATTTGGGTTTATTTTCTTTGGAACTCTTTGAGATTACTGCACCTGGATATCTGTTTCCTTCCCCAGTTTGGGAATGATCTTAGCTATTATTTCTTAAATAGAATTTCTGCCTCTTTCTCTCTTCTTCTCAAACACTGTGATGAAAATATATTTTCTCTTGACCCTTTCCCATAAGTGTCTTTTTTTTTTGTCTTCAGTTGTCTTAATTCTTATTTTTTTCTGATCTTTTAGATGACTTCCACTATCTTATCATCCGTCTTGCTGATTTTTCCTTGGTCTCATTGAGTTTTCTGATGAGCCCCTCTATTTTTTTTAGTTTCAACTCTTGCATTCTCTATTTCTGTGACTTCTGTTTGGAGCTTTATAAAATAATTTCTCTGCTCTTGATGTATTTCTCATTCTGTTCATCATTGTTCTCTTAATTTCAGTAAGCACTGTTAAAACTATTTCTCTGAAGTTTTTAGTAGTTTGGTTAATTCTTTTGTATTAGGATTTTTTTTTTTTGCCCACAGATTTTGTCATGATCCATTGATTGGGTTGCATTTCTCTGCCTCCTTATTCTGTTTCATGCTCTGTAATTATTTTCATGTATTAAACTAGGTTGCTTTTCTTCTCAGTGTTGCTTGATGGTTTTGCTATAGAATTGCAGGCCAAGGGTGTTGGTTTTGTATGTGTTGCTTTCTATTGTACTGGCTAAAGCATCATCACCAATCATGTTGACTGAAGTTCAAGAGCCAGAGCGTGGTCATGTTCCTGGAACCCCATCTACAAGTTGTGGGATGGATGTGTGGGTATGTACCATTTGCTGCAGTATATTGCCAAGAACTAGCATTTTCCTCAGTGCTGCAGCTATGTAAACTAAGGGATAGGTCTCCGATCACTGTCTGGCCAAACCTGATTGATGCATATCAATGGCATTCTGGTATTCTCCCAGGTGCCCCAAACTTCAACTGACCTTAAGCCTAGTTCTGTTCTCAATAGGTTTTGCCTCCAGCATCTTTTTCCTGAAGCTCTGACATGGGCAGAGTGACTAGGAGGCAATTTGCCTGGGCCACAGGCAGGTGCTGCAAGAAGGTGCAGATTGTGTTATAGTTAGGCTGTCCAAATGCCTGTAAGCCCATGTCTGGAAGGGACTTGTGCTTCTTGAGACCACCAAGCTAGCAGCCATTAGCTCCAGATGCCATTAGCTGAGCATCTGTTCAGCAGTCAGTGTACCTTATGGTACCTTATGGTAGGAAGCACTTCCCCATCTGTGGTATGGTAGCAACTCAGGGAAAGCCAGGAGTCTGTGCAATGGAGGAGAGACTACATTTCAGGACCACCAAGCTAACTTCCTGCATACTCAGGTGCATCAACTCTAAGTAAGCCTAGCAGTCAGTGTTCTTTGGGTAAGCTAGGGAAGCAGAGAGGCAGTACTTAATGTTGTGTAGTAGATAAGTGCATGGTAATGTCCCAGCATTCCGTGTGTGTGTATATTGGGGGTTGGGGGGAGCTGATTTTTTTTGTAACTGAGAAGCTAGCCATTATCTGGCCAAGGTGTGTGTCTCAGTTCCAGCCAGGTGTCAAAGTTATTCATATTAGGCAGTGTTACCCTGTCTTTAGTGTGTTAGGAAACTCCCAGGAAGGGGGAAGTTCAGGTGGGGAAAGGTTGGTGCTTTTTGTGATTCCCAGCTAGCTATCAAAAGACCCAGGTAAGTCAGGTGCCTGTCAACGGATCAGTTTTCCCCTATTACTTGTAGTAGAGCTCACCTAATTGCAGTAGAATTGTTGTCTAGGGGAAGTAGGACAGAGTTTGTAACTGGTAGAGGTTTGGACGCTGGGAACAAGCTTCCCCACTTTTCCTAGGGTTGGGTGGAGTGCCAGTGAACATTTGCAGGGATTTGAAGTTTGACCATTGCCTCCAGTTTAGGGGAGGTTGGAATGTGAGTCTGTCCCACCTTTGTGGCATACTTAGAATTAAAAATTGCATGTGAATTCTAGCTCCACAATTTAGTAGTTTGTGATCCTAGGCAAATGTAGGGTAAATGAATTAATCAGGCTTTTTGCACCACTAACTTCTGTGCTATCACCTGCATCCTTGATCATGTCACTGCAGAAGGTGCTTGGGAGTGTGGGCATGGGACAGTTGTGCCTGATTGTGGACACCTGGAATATGAGAGTGGCCATGTGTGTATGTACACACCTGAGCCTGGGGGCCAGGGATATAAGGGCAGCTTCACCAGTAGACAGGACACCTATGAGAGGGTGACTCCAGAGAGGCAAGACCATGAGAGAACACCATGAGAGATCACCAGAGAGAGCCCAGAGAACAGAAAGTGTATAGAGACTTGCTGGGGGCTAGGGGAGGTTGCTCCCAGCCTCCCAGCTCCTTGATCCCCCTACCCACACTCAGTCTGTTTGCCCTACCACAGCAGATTACCTCAATTCTCTGATCTTCTGCTTTCTCAACTATAAAACAGGATAGCTAAGACAATTATGCAGAAATTATGTGAAAGCACTTAGTGACTAAAGCTAAATGATTTTGAAAATAACTTTAGCTGCAGGCAGATCATTCTGGTCAACTGAATGAAATTCTGTGTAGTAGCTCAAAGTATAAGATAAAAGTGAACATAATTTGGTTAATGTCAAAGGTGGCCTAAAGTGCTGCCTACTCATCTACCTTACTATGACAACTTTTGAGGCATTTTAAAAAAAATCTCTGTGGCTGGGAGGAAAACAGTTTGAAAACTATTGCAACTTACATACAGGATATATGATTACTTTTAACCCCAGTTTATAGGTTGCACTTATGTGCATTTATTGCCTGGGATGACTTGATAAAGATACCTCTGCAGTTCATTCGCACACAAGCAAAGAGCCCAGCAATGTCTAATGAGCTGTACTTAGCCCAAACTCAATCGATGGATAGTGGATGAAGAATACTCAGTGGGGGAAAGGAGAGCCTCTTCAAATGGTTTTGGAAAACTGGATAGAACCCTATCTTACACCACTTATAAAATTCAACTTGAAATGGATGAAAGATTTAAATATAAGACATGAAACCATAAAAATCTTAAAAGAAAACAGAGGAAAATTTCCTTGACTTTTGGATATGGTAATAATTATTATTTAGATAGGACATCGAAACCATAAGCAACATATGGAAAAAATAAGTGGAACTACATCAAACTAAATAGCTTCTGTACAGTAAAGAAACAATCAACAAAATAGAAAGGTAACCTATGATGGGGGAAACCATTTGCAAGCCACTGATAAAAGCATCACTTGATAACATTACATATATATTATATGATAATGTATAACATTATAACACTATATATTAATGTTATAGAATACATATGTGGTAATGTCACTGATCTAAAAACAATTCATACAATTTGACAAAAAGAAAACCCAATCAAAAAATGCAGAGCTATATAGACAATTTTCTTTTTTTTTTTTTTTTTTTTTTTTTTAAATATTAAATTTTATTTTTATATTCCCCCATACAATTGCAAACGCCCCATTCTGACCCCAATCCTTCCCCTCCCCCCCCCACCCCCCAAAAAGTGTCTCTGGTTCATAGTTTTTTTGTTGATTTTGATTTTCACTTTCTTATATTCATTTTCCTGGTCCCTTATTTAAGTTTTCTAGATTCCTGCTATGAGTGAGACCATCCGGTATTTTTCTTTTTCTTTTTGGCTTATTTCGCTGAGCATGATCCCTTCCAGCGCCATCCATGTTGCTGCAAATTGCATGTGTTTATCTTTTTTGAATGCTGAGTAATATTCCATGGTATATATGTACCACATCTTCTTGATCCAGTCATCTATTTTTGGGCATTTGGGTTGTTTCCAAAGCTTAGCTATTGTAAACAGTGCTGCTATAAACATAGGAGTGCAGGTGCTCTTTGGAATTGATGTTTCTGTGTCCTTTGGGTAAATACCTAGGAGTGGAATTGCTGGATCATATGGAAGCTCTATGTTTAGTAGGTCCAGAAATCTCCACACAGCTCTCATAGTGGTTGGACCAGTTTGCACTCCCACCAACAGTGCACAAGAGTTCCTTTTTCTCCACATCCTCGCCAACATTTGTTGTTGCTAGTTTTTTTAATATGTGCCATTCTCACTGGTGTGAGATGGTATCTCATGGTAGTTTTGATTTGCATTTCCCTGATTACAAGTGATGTTGAACATTTTTTCATATGTCTGTTGGCCATTTTCATTTCCTCTTCAGAGAAGTTTCTTTTTAGCTCTTCTGCCCATTTTTTGACTGGATTATTTTCTTTGTTGTTGCTGAGTCTCATCAGCTCTTTGCAGATTTTTGTGATCAGTCCTTTATCATTAGTGTTGGGTGCAAAAATGTTCTCCCAGTTGGTGGGGTTTCTCTTTGTTTTTGTTATTGTCTCTTTTGCTGTGCAGAAGCTCTTTAATTTGATGTAGTCCCAGCTGTTTATCTTTCTCTTCACTATCACTGCTTTGGGTGATGTGTCTGTAAAGATGTCTTTGATGTGCAAATCCCGTAGTGTTTCGCCTATATTTCCTTCTATGTATTTTATGGTTTCAGGTCTTATGTCTAGTTCTTTAATCCATTTTGAGTTGATTTTTGTGTATGGTGTGAGGTAGTGGTCAAGCTTCATTCTTTTGCATGTAGCGACCCAGTTTTCCCAGCACCATTTATTGAACAAACTTTCTTTGCTCCAATGCATAGTCTTTGCTCCTTTGTCAAAGATTAGTTGACCATAAATCTGTGGGTTTATTTCTGGATTTTCTATTCGATTCCATTGGTCTGTATGTCTGTTCTTGTTCCAATACCATGCAGTTTTGATGATTATGGCTTTGTAGTATAGTTTGAAGTCTGGGAGTGTGATGCCTCCATTTCCTTCTTTTTTTTCAGGAGAGCTTTGGCTATTCGGGGTTTTTGGTGATTCCATATGAATTTCATCAATAATTGTTCTATTTCTTTGAAGAATGCCATTGAGATTTTGATTGGAATAGCATTGAATCTGTATATTGCTTTTGGTAGGATGGCCATTTTAATAATGTTTATTCTTCCAATCCATGAGCAGGGGATGTCTTTCCATTTCTTTGTGTCTTCTTCTATTTCTTTTAACAGTGTTTTATAGTTTTCTTTGTATAGGTCCTTTACCTCTTTTGTTAGATTTATTCCCAAATATTTGATTTTTTTTGTTTTGATAATAAAAGGGGTGGTTTTTTTGATTTCTTCTTCTTCAGATTTATTGTTT
The DNA here is from genome assembly GCF_014898055.3 of Talpa occidentalis. Classification (NCBI taxonomy): domain Eukaryota; kingdom Metazoa; phylum Chordata; class Mammalia; order Eulipotyphla; family Talpidae; genus Talpa; species Talpa occidentalis. The sequence continues at coordinate 19,674,696 of NW_023601543.1, read as the reverse complement.
GTGTATAGGAAGGCTACTGACTTTTGCGTGTTGATTTTGTATCCTGCCACTTTACTGAATTGATTGATGAGTTGAATTAGTTTTTCTGTGGAGATTTTGGGGTTCTCTATGTATATTATCATATCATCCGCAAATAGTGATAGTTTGACTTCTTCTTTTCCTATTTGGATTCCTTGGATGTCTTTCTCTTGTCTTATTGCTCTGGCTAGGACTTCCAGTATTATATTGAAAAGCAGTGGTGAGAGTGGACATCCTTGTCTTGTTCCAGATCTTAATGGAATTGCTTTCAGCTTTTCACCATTGAGAAATGACTGGCTGTTGGCTTGTCATAGATGGCCTTTATGATGTTGAGGTATGTTCCTTGTATCCCAAGAATTTCAAGGGCTTTTATCATGAATGGGTGTTGCACTTTGTCGAAAGCTTTCTCAGCATCTATTGATATTATCATATGGTTTTTATATTTCTTTTTGTTGATGTGTTGGATAACGTTGATTGATTTTCGGATGTTAAACCATCCTTGTGCCCCTGGAATGAATCCAACTTGGTCGTGGTGAATTATCTTATGGATACATTGTTGGATTCTGATAGCTAAAATTTTATTGAGGATTTTTGCATCAGTGTTCATTAGGGAGATTGGCCTATAGTTTTCCTTTTTTGTGTTGTCCTTATTCGGTTTTGGTATTAGTGTAATATTGGCTTCATAGAACGTGTTTGGTATTGTCCCTTCCTTCTCAATTTTTTGGAAGAGTTTGTGAAGGATAGGCACTAATTTGTCTCTGAATGTTTGGTAGAATTCATTTGTAAATCCATCAGGTCCTGGGCTTTTGTTTTTGGGGAGGTTTTTGATTACCATTTCAATTTCACTAATTGTAATTGGTCTGTTTAGGTGTTCTATTTCTTCTTTATCTAGCTTTGGGTGATTGTAGAGTTGTAGGAATTTGTCCATCTCCTCTAGATTGTTGAACTTGTTTCCATATAACTGTTCATAGTAGTTACTGATTATTCTTTTGATTTCTGCTGTGTCCGTTGTGATTTCTCCTCTTTCATTTATGATTCTGTGTATTTGTGCTTTCTCCCTTTTTTCCTTTGTGAGCCTGGCTAGGGGTTTGTCTATTTTATTTATTTTTTCAAAGAACCAGCTCTTGGTTTCATTGATCTTTTGGATTGTTTTTTTAGTTTCAATTTCATTTATTTCTGCTTTGGTTTTTATTATTTCTTTTCTTCTACTGGTTCTGGGTTTTTTTGTTGTTCTTTTTCTAGATCTTTGAGCTTCGAGATTAGGTTGTTTCTTTGAGTTCTTTCTTGTTTTTTGATGTGAGCTTCTATTGCTATATATTTTCCTCTTATTACTGCTTTTGCTGCATCCCGTACATTTAGGATATTGGTGTCCTCCTTGTCATTCAATTCAAAGAATTTTTTAATTTCTTCTTTGATCTCCTCGTTAGTCCAGTGGTCTTCCAGTAGTGTGGCTTTTAATCTCCATGAGGTAGGATAGTTCCTTGCCTTCTTTTTATGATTTATTTCTAGTTTGATGCCTTCGTGGTCAGAAAAGATGGTTGGTATGATTTCAATCTTGGTGTATCTGTTGATGTTTGTCTTGTGCCCCAGTATGTGATCGATCCTGGAGAATGATCCGTGTGCGCTTGAGAAAAATGTGTACTCCGTTTTTTTGGGTTTAGTGTTCTATAGATGTCTGTTAAGCCCAAATGCTCTAGGTCCTTATTTAGAGCTTTAGTTTCTTTACTTATTTTTTGTCTTGTTGATCTATCCATTGTTGATAGTGGTGTGTTTGAAGTCTCCCACTACATATGTGTTTTCTCTGATGTCTGTTTTCAGAGAGGACAACAGTTGTCTGATATATTTTGGTGCTCTTTCGTTTGGTGAGTATATGTTAATGAGTGTTATTTCTTCTTGAAGTATTGTCCCCTTAATCATAATGTAGTGACCATTGGGGTCTCTTTTTATTTTTTTGAGTTTGAAGTCTGTTTTATCTGATATAAGTATAGCTGTTCCTGCTTTCTTTTTTGGCCCATTTGCTTGTAGGATTGTTTTCCATCCTTTGACTTTGAGCCTATTTTTATCTTTTGTAGCTAAATGTGTTTCCTGGAGACAGCAAAAGGTTGGGTTTTGTTTCTTAATCCAGGCTGCAACTCTGTGTCTTTTTATTGAAGAGTTTAGTCCATTTACATTTAGAGTTAATATTGATATGTTAGCATCTGTATTTGCCATTATGTTTGTCTTTCCTTTGATTTTATTTATTTATTCTTTTAATAACTTTTTTTTTTTCGGTCTTCTTTCGTTGTTATTCGTCCCTCTGAGGTTCTGGCTTTAGGATTCCTTGTAGTATTTTTTGGAGTGGGGGTTTAGTCGCAATGAAATTCCGGAGTTTCTCTTTGTCTGGGAAGGTCCATATTCTTTCTTCATGGAGGAAAGAGAGCTTTGCGGGATAGAGTATTCTTGGTTGGCATCTGTTTTCTTGGAGTCTGTTGACTATGTCCCTCCACTCTCTCCTTGCCCGTAGTGTTTCTTCAGAGAAGTCTGATGTCAGCCTGATTGGTTTTCCTTTGAATGTTATCTGTTTCTTCCCTCTTGTCAGCTTCATTATTTTTTCCTTGTCCTGGATTCTTGGGAGCTTTACTATTATGTGTCTTGCTGTGTTTTTCCTTTCGTCGTGGAAGTTTGGTGTTCTTCTTGCTTCTTGTATATCAATTTTCAGCTCCTTCTTCTCATTTGGGAAGTTCTCTTCAATTATATCCATGAATATTTTCTCTGTTCCTACATCTCTCTCCTCTCCTTCTGGAATTCCTATAACTCTTATATTTCCTTTCCTCATGGAGTCAGATAGTTCCCGAAGTCTTTCTTCATTCTTTTTCCTTCGTACTTCTCTTTCCTTTTCTGTTTTGGTTCTTTTTATTTCTGTGTCTTCAAGATTACTTATTCGTTCTTCCATTTCATCTATTCTGCTTTCATTGCTTTTCCCAGAGTTCTTTAGTTCCTCCATTAATTCTTTGATCTCCTGCATTTCTCTTACTTCCCTCTTTAGGGACTCAATTTCCTTCTTCTGATCTATCACTTTTTTAATCATGGCAATTTTAAATTCTCTTTCTGGAAGGCTCAGAAGTTCTTCCAAGTTGCTGTCGTTGCAATCTGGGGAGTGGTTTTCTTTTTGTGGTGTGCTTCTTTCCTGAGGAGTTTTTAGGTTGCGTGTGGTTCTTCTACTCCCTACTGTCTGTTTTCTAATTTGTCGTATGCGTTGGGACACTGTGTTGCTCGGACTGACTGACATCTTGGGTGAACTTCTCCGCTCCCCTCTGGCTCTTCCAGGAGCCATCTCTGTCTTCTGGGGGAGCTTTCTGCTGGTTTTAGGCAGTTTTTACTGAAGAAATGTCCCTGTTCTCAAATGGCGAAGCAGGATGCAGTCCCTGCGCCTCCGGTTTCAGGCACACTCTTCTGCGCACCCGGTCTGCCCCGGACGTGGGTGCCTGCTCCCTCTGTGGGCTCAGACTGCTGGTCGGAAGGGGCCTGGCGTGGAATAACTTCCCGGCTGGCCACTGGGTCCTCCAGAAACCTTCTGCCCTTTTCAAGCAGACTTAAGAAATGTCCTGTTTTATAGGGTGTTAGTGACTTTTTTTTTCTGGTCGCTAGGTGGCGCCAGAGATCTCTCCTATTGTCCTTGGGGGGCTGTTTTTCGCCTCCCCCCACCCCGTGGGACAGAGAACAGAGCGGGAATGGTAGGGTACACCTCAACAGCTTTGGGGTGCTGTGTCTGCCTTGTGCCCCACCGTCGTGGAGAAACCACGCCCCGAATTTTCGTGCCCCGGGTCTCAGTTCAAAGCCCTCAGGTCCAGGACGCGGGCTGCAGCCCAGTTCAGTGGCGCGGGAATGGCGCCTTTTGCACCCGGCTCCCGTGCCTGGGCGCCTGGTTCCTGCTTACTCAGGGAGGGACCTTCACCTCAGTGAGGACCTCCGTGCGTCTCCCCGCCAGCCTAGGTCACAGGCGCGGGACCTGGGCAGCCGCGATCCCGGTCTGCACTTGCTTTTCAAGAGCGCCAGGCGCGCCGCGTTTCCCGCGCAAGCTTACCGGCAGCCTGGGCTGTGTGCGTGTCTCCCGGGGTCTTTGTTCTTCTCTAATGGCGCCTGGAGCCGTTCGCTCACCGCCGCGGCGGATCCTGCAGGGTTCGCCTCAGCTCCCGTTCACGGGGTGTGGTGGCTGCAATAGTTCCTTTCCGCTCACAGTCCCGCTTGCTGCATAGTTTGTTCTTGTTGGTCGTTTTGGTTTGTTGTTTCCTCCTCTCTGCCGGTCGGAGAGTGCCGCCTCTGTGGGCGGGGGAGGGGAGCAGGGTTCTGCGCTTCCCTCCCTTCTAGTCCTCTTTTATGGCCACTTTCTTCTTCGGGCAGTTAGCTGGCGTCACCCGTTTATCTTCCGTGTCCCAGTTCTCACTGGGACCTGCCGCTTTTCCTCCCTATTCACTTTTTTTAATGGGAGATCTTACTCGCAGTGTCTCCTCGCCGCCATGTTGCTCTGCCCCCAGCTGGATTCAGTTTTAAATGGCTATATAGACAATTTTCTAAAGGAGACATACAGATGGTCAACAGGCACATGAAAAATTGCTCTTTCTAAAACCTACTAGTCACCATGGTAAGTACATGTCAGTCTACATTGTGTCCATTGATACAACAATGTTGAAATTCAGTGGCACCAACATGGGATTCAGGTGGTAAGGTCAAACTTTCTAGAGGAGGTTTGTTTCACGCTTCATTGACTAGCCTTGTTTGTTCTATATTTTCCTTTCTGTTAATTCTTTCATTTTCCTATATTTATCTTGGGCATGGTTAATCCTGAAGGCAAGAGACTTGTGGGCAGTTTTATTTTGTGCCTCTTGTTGACAGAGCTGTGAACTCAAAACAGAACGGGAAAGTGTCAGACTGCTTTTCATCCCCTCATTTTGAATTTAGAGATTGTTTTTCCCCCCTTTTTAAAATTATTTTTATTTTTTACATCATTGTTCATTTTTAAATAGTATTTGCTTTCCCCACCCCCTCAGGTGTAGTCCCCATAGAGTTTCCTTCCCCAAGGCACCTGTGCTCCATCACCTCAGTCCCCTGTGCTCCTCCCCCCTCCTCTGATCCCTCTCCCGCCTCCTCCCCTGCAGTCTGTCTCTGGTTTATAATTGTCCATTTTTGCTTTGTTGTGTTTTGTACTGTTACTATTTTTTACACCGGTGTCTTATTGGGTTCCCCTATATTCCTGCTATAAGTGAAACCATCCGATATTTTTCTTTTTCCTTCTGGCTTATTTCACTGAGCATAATTCCTTCTAGCTCCATCCACGTTGCTGAGAATGGCATGAGTTTATCTGTTTTGATTGCTGAGTAATATTCCATGGTGTATATGTACCACATCTTCTTGATCCAGTCATCTAATTTTGGGCATTTGGGTCATTTCCAGGTGTTACCTATTTATTGTAAATAGTGCTGCAATAAACATAGGGGTACAGGTGTTCTTTTGAATTAATGTTTTTGTGTCATTTGGGTAGATCCCTAGGAATGGAATTATCAGGTCGTATGGTAGCTCCATTTTTAGTAGACTGAGGAGCCTCCAGACAGCTTTCCACAGTGGTTGGGCCAGTTTGCACTCCCACCAGCAATGTAGGAGAGCTTCTTTTTCACCGCATCCTCGCCAACATTTGTTGTTGCTTGTTTTTTTTTTTTTTTTTTTTTGATGTGTGCCATTCTCACTGGTGTAAGGTGGTATCTCAATGTGGTTTTGATTTGCATTTCCCTGATGATAAGGGATGTTGAACATTTTTTCATATGCTTGTTGGCCATTTGCATTTCCTCTTTGGAGAAATGTCTTTTGAGTTCTTCTGCCCATTTCTTTTCTTTTTTTTTTTTTTTAAGATTTATTTATTTAAACAAGCACTGGGTACAGTCAGAAGTGCGGGAGGGTGAGAGAATTCACCAGAGCCAGAGGGGAGAGCAGAGCAGGCAGACTGATGAAGTACACTGCTGAGGGGAGCAGCGGGTGGCAGGAGAGGTGTGCTCGCCATGTGGGACCCTCGCCCAATGGCCGGGGATCAAACTGAACCGGTGCTGCAGCTTCGCAACCCAGCACTCAATCATTGCACCACTGGGGAGGCCACTTCTGCCCATTTCTAGACTGGACTGTTAATTTTTTTTTGTTGTTGAGCCCTGTGAGTTCTTTGCATATCTTTGTGATCAGTCCCTTATCAGTTGAATGGAGTGTAAAGATTTTTTCCCAATCAGTGGGGTGTCTCTCTGTTTTGGTTAATATCTCTTTGGCTGTACAGAAGCTTTTCAGTTTGATGTAATCCCAGGTATTTATCTCTGCCTTCACTATCACTGCTTTGGGTGATGAGTCTTTAAAGATGTTTCTGAGATGTATGTCTTGTAGTGTTTTACCTATATTTTCTTCTATATATTTTATGGTTACAGGTCTTATGTCCAGTTCTTTTATCCATTTTGAGTTGATTTTTGTGCATGGTGAGAGGTAGTGGTCTGGTTTCATTTTTTTTGCATGTGCAGGTCCAGTTTTCCCAGCATCATTTATTGAACAAATTGTCCATGTTCCATTGCATATTTTTTGCTCCTTTGTCACAAAGATTAGTTGTTCATGTAAGTGTAGCTTTATTTCTGGGCTCTCTATTCAGTTCCATTGGTCTGTGTGTCTGTTTTTGTTCCAATACCAAACTTTTAATTATTATGGCTTTGTAGTATAGCTTGAAGTTTGGAAGTGTGATACCTCCTTTCTCCTTTGTTTTCATCAGTAGGGTTTTGGTTATTTGTGGTTTTTTGTGATTCCATAAGAATTTCATCAGTATTCCATTTCTTTGAAGAATATCATTGGGATTTTTATTGGAATAGTATTGAGTATATTTCTTTTGGGAGGATGGCCATTTTAATAAGGTTGATTCTTCCAATCCATGAGCAGGGGATGTCTTTGCATTTCTTTGTGTCTTCTTCAATTTCTTTAAACAGTGTTTTATAATTTTCTTTGCATAGGTCTTTCACCTCTTTTGTTAGGTTTATTCCCAAGTATTTGATTTTTTGGTTTCAATTATAAAAGGGATGGTTTTCTTGATTTCTTCTTCTTCCGATTGATTGTGCTTTTCTCCTTTGTTAGTGCCTCCTGTAGGGAGGTGAACCTGTAACTTTATTTGTATGTTTAGTTTCTGTCTATGAACAGCAAGGAAAGTAAAATCTCTCTTATAAATAATCAGGCATAAATTGGGCCTTGGGTTATTCTTGGTGAAGGAACCTCCAGTAGAAACAGAAGTGTTCTTAAAATAATATTCTTCCTCTTTAGATATCGTAGGAGGATGTTTTTTTTTTTTTTTTTTTTTTTAGTTTCTGGAGGGTCTCTGTGATACTGAGCCAAATGAAATTCTCAGGGCTGTCAAAATGCCAAGGTTGGCCCTAAGAATATTTGACTCTAATGGAAGTGTTTAGTCTCAGAATTGCAAAGGATAGCAGATATTATTGTGTTCAATTCACAGGGAAGTTTTGCAAGTAATGTTAGGCTTTAGCTTTTAAAATCTTGATCTCTTGACCTGTTATAGAAATATAAATCAAGGCAGGCCCAAAGTTTTCACAATAATTTACTTATATATGCCCCATATATAGTAATGGCTGTATTAGGGTGAATAAATGTTACATCAGATTCTCTTCATTGTGCAGTGCCCAACCTGATGGCCTGCTAGGGCAAGAGTGAGAATTATCCCCTTGATATTGTATATTGTGCACTATGGTAAAATTTCCATTCTATTCTAAAACAGCAAACTTTGACCATCATACCTTGTAGGATAGAGATCTAGAAAGCTTAGAGATGGACATACACACAGCCTGTAACTGTTGTATTCTTATACAAGAAAATTCTGTTTGTTACTAATGTATAATGAAAAGAAATATTAACACTATCTGTGGATGTTTGGATTTTTACCTTGGTTCTGTTTATTTAGATACATAAATTTAAAGATGTACTTGCTTTAAATCATAGCAAATTGCATTGCATGCTCTGCTAATTAATAACCTCAGGAAATTCAACATCTCTTTTCTTGGGTCAAAACATTTAACCTCCCTGGAAAAGCCTGGCATAAACCTTCTGCTTTCTCCTGGAAGAATGCATTTTTTTTATTTCCTGAACCTGAAAACTAATGTCAATTTTTTCCCAGCTGACTCCTTTCCATGTACCACTAATATTTATGTTCTGGATGATCCATGGTTACTATACAGATGCAACCAATTTCCTAATCTTTTAAAATTAATCTGCTTTTGATAAGTTTATTTTTTAAAGATTTATTTATATAAGAACTGGGGTACAGGCCAGATGTGTGGGAGGGTGATAGAATTCATCAGAGACAGAGCGGGGAGCAGAACAGGCTGATGGACCTAAGACACTGCTGAGGGGAGTAGTGGGCGAGGCAGGAGAGGTCTGCTGCGCCATGTGGGAATCTCCCTGGCTGGCTGGGGATTGAACCCGTGCTGCAGAGCCTGCGGACAGCTTCACAGTGGTGTGCTAAACCTGCTGGGCCACCGGGGAGGCCTAATTTCCTAAACTTATTTAAGATGAAGATGTCGACAAATATGACATGTTTCCTATGTTGTGAGCATTTAGAGAATTTGAGGGGCGAGGAAGCAATACATAAAATAATCCTTTTGTGTGTTGAGTTGATATTTCTTTTTCATGGTGATAAATTTTTCATAGTTTGGGGAATATTCTCCAATATCTCATGCTGCTGCATTTGGTACTGGAATTAGGATATCTATAAGACACAGTGTTCTCCTCTTGTGATAGACTTTAAGAACAATGTGTCATGAAATCATACCCTGTGACAGTAATGAGAATTACAGAAATAAATCAACATTAAAAAAAAGAAACAGTGACTGTATAGTAGTTGATCCATAAGAAGCATTCAGTACGTGCTTATTTTTTTTTTATGATTTTATTTATTTTTGGGTGTAGAAGAACTGGGGTGTAGGTTAGCTCCCTGGCTGGGGATTGAACTCAGCCTGCTACCAAAGGCCTTCTCAGTGGTAGTGCTGAAACTATCTTTTCTGTATTATCAATGGATTTTTTTGTTCAAGAAACCTTTACTAGCCGCACTTATAATTATTGTTCTGTAATTATGTGTTGATTGTGTGTTCTAGAGTTCAAGTTTTATATTTGAAATTTTATATTTTATATTCTATTAGTATTGTTAGTTTCTACGCTATGTTTGTTCCTTTTTGTTCATGTTTGTGGGCTTTAGGTAGGAGTTGTTAAATATAAAACAAATCTTCAAATAACATCTTTTCATTCAACATGTTATTTTTAAATTTTGTTTTTGAGGTAACCTTGTTTTATAGCATTATATTTGATTCAGCAGAATCGGTTTATACCTCCACAGATGTGCATCATCATATGCCACCACCCACCCCAGGGCACCCCTATATCCCTTTATCATACAACATTGTGCCCTCTCCTCACTTTGTTCCTGCATCCACCTTACCCCCTTTAGTAGCCTCAATTCTGCAATCATAGCTCTAGATTTTGTTTTGGTTTAATTTTTTCACTTCCTTAATTTTTTCTCTGCATTCCACATATGAGTAAAATCATCTAGAATTTGTCTTTCTTCCTCTGGCTTATTTCAGTTAGAATAAACTCCTTCAGTTATATCTGTGTTGTCAAAAGTGGCAGTTCATCTTTTTTTTTAACACTGAATAGTATTTCATCATGTATATGAACCACATCTTCTTAATCTAGTCATCTGCTTTCAACATTTTTTTTTTTGTTATGATGTTGAAGAGAAAAGTAAGAATCCTGCCTGATACTGAACAAAATGACATTATTTATGGACTTGATTTCAAAATACATTGTTTTACTTAAAGTTGTAGTTTCCAAGAACATGTTCTGTCAATGATATAAAGTGAGGACTTACTGTATACATACTTTCCTTGATTTATTTTGTCCTCAGTCCTCTGATTTGTAAATTGGGAACATGTCAGATGTATGCCTTCGAAAGTTCTTTGTGCATCTAAAGTTTGACATACAGGAGTTGCGCAATACTATTCCTCTTAAAAAAGCTAGACTTTAATTTTCACAGGATTTTGTTTTATCTTGACATTTTGTGTTTTAGTATGTCTTACTGCTGTTGGTGGAGTTGCAAATCAAGCTTCCTTTGGAAAAAAAGAAATGACCTCATTTAATTTATATAGTTTTTTATGTTAATGTACATTATTTATAAAGGACTCACTTTGAGGAATTCAATTTGCAGCATGAATAGTTCAATTTCCAGGTATACTATGATTCGGGACACAGTTTAATTACAGTGAAGAAGTGTCATGGAACCAGTCAAGCACTGGATAACAAAATCCAACACATATTTGCAAAAACACATATAGAATCCCCCCTTAAAAATCTGTAATAAGTTGTAAAAAAAACAAGCAAAAGTAGCATTGAAATACTTCAGAATTGAAGAGATAAATAGTTTTATTCACTTTTGCACTATCCATCGTATTAGCAGAAAAATAGTTTCCAGAAGTTACAATTTCTGTAAAAGTACATTTATCTGTACCTTAATTTAATGATTTTTTTTAAATATGGTGTACACTTATAAATCATACATTAAAGAGAAAGCTGTTAACTCTGGGTTCTATGCTTTGAATCATTCAGAGTACTTTTCTGTGTTTAGGCTTAGGACTGCATTTATGATTCCAGATGGCAGTTGTAATAAGAGGCAATTTGCCAAAAGTGTACCTAATTAATATTCATTTAATGTACACAAAAGTCAAAGGATTTCATCTTTTTATTTCCCTTTAATGTTGCCTTTCAGATGCTCCCCATGCGTACTTTGTGCTAATTCATTTTTCCTGGCATGCACAGTTTTCTGTTAGATTTTCCTTATTCAGACATTTACTTATACCAGTTCCTGCCTTTTAGTTCCTGATGCATTTTAGAAATGCATCAATCAGGGAAAATCACCAAATTGTTTCCTTTGCACAAAAGCTGGTTACTGATTGAAGTTACCTCGGTTAGGTGCCTTAGAGGATTTCAGGCTTTTTATGCAGCATTAAGGCTACTTGCCTGCACGCAATATTGCAATTATTAAATCCTAGCAATTCTACACTGAATAAGAGAATAATGTGTATTTCTTTTAGGAGCTTATGTTCCACATCCACAAGGTTGCTAGTGGCAAGTGTAATCTACACAAACCATTTATATGAAGAAGATAATTGATACACTGGGGATTACTAATTATTAATACACTTAAAGCCATCAGCTAACTCAGCAGCATATGAGAAAGTCCATATCAAGGGCAAAGCTTGTGGCTTACCTTGAAAGTATCACTGGGCATATCTGAACATTTGGGTCTCTTCCTGTGGTCACCAATTTAATTGTACACTTTAGTGTTAACTTCAGCAAGGTTGAAAATAACCAAACAGTTCCCAGAATGGCAATACATTTGCATAAGATCTGGACATATAAATTCAAACTGTCCTTTTTTTTTTAATAATGAACAACATAAAATGTCTCCACATAATGATAAGCTTCTCAGCTGAGTTCTTAATGGGATATGATCTGGCTATCAACAGTAACTCACACTAATCTAATAGGAGTGTTTGATTGTGACTGGTCTTCTCAGCAAGAAAAGAGGCCCATGAATTACTCCAGCTCATGTAATAACTGACCTACAAGATTTCAGGTTTTCTTCTACCCTCTGTCATCTCTATCTTAAACTGATTCTACTTTGGGGTCCGAGAATGTCTCCTGTAAATTCCAGTTTGCAGCTGTAATCTGCCAGAGGATAGGTGACTTCGGTGATCATGTTCACAAACATCACTTTCCTGAGGCAGAATAGAGAATAGAGTAAATCCTGGCTTGCAAATTCGTTTAACATGTATGATGTACAAGGCAATATATGTAGATATATGTATATAATTTCCATTAAGTCTTATAACCTCATGAAGGAATATTTTGTTAAGCCTATTTTACTGATGGGAATCAAGCATAATGATTTCACTTAATTTGATGTGGATCATACAGATAAACTCAAGTCTGGGTTCATAAATGCCATTCTGTATTTCTTCTCTACAAAATGCATTGTTATTAGCTAGAATTTATTGAAAACTTATTGAAGCTAATCATATTGGCTATCATAAGAAATAGTTCCTGTTAATATACCCATTTGCCAAATAGGGAAACTGAGGCATGGAGGCATGTGAGAAGTTAAACAACTGATAAAGATTATAAGTTCATGAGATGATAGCTGAAAGTATGGTCTAGAGTTCATGCTGGTAATCACTGTAGTATGCCTACTATGTGTTGACCCCTTATTTGTTTTCTCGATTATTTCATAAAATTTTCTTAGTTTACCTATCTTCTGCATTACAAAATATCTACTAGAATGGTCTATATTGTTCTTTGCTTACAATCTCAATTCCTAAGTCTTTAAATGGAAGAAATTTCTCTAACTACATTGCTCCAACTCTTTATACCTTCCCCACAGAAGGGAGCAATTCCTTATTTCATCTTAGTAATTGTAGCCTTTGGTTTCAGTCTGAAACATTTTACCTCTAGGATTCTGTAACTGAGGTTGTGATCTATATAGTTAGAAATGGCAAGATGGTCTTATACCTGAGCTGACTGTGAAAAATATCTCACCTGAGCAGTTTCAAATTCCGATGCAAAATATACCTTCTGTGTTTTACAGAAATAAACCCTAAACCACCACCATCAGCACCACAACAAAATATTGGAATGGATGCTTCTAGATTTGTCTTTAGACAATTAATGAAGTACTAACTAGCATAAAATCATAGACCCCTGAAAAAGAGACTATGTTTCATATTTTTGTGTCATTTTAATTACCTAAAATGACATAATTACCTAAAATGACATAGAAAACATAGATAGATGGCAAGAACAACATAAAAAGTGACCCATATTCTTAAAACCTAGAGTAAATAGTGTTTAAATTTTGATGTAATTTTTATGGAATATTTTCTTAAATATGAATCTATGTGAATTTATTTGAATGGTGTTTAAAGTAGATACTTAACAAATATTTTTTAAATACAGAAGAGATGCATGCTCATTGGGAAAATATTAAATACAGTTAATCAAGTAATAAAAATGTAAATTAACAAAGAGCAACTAAGTGTTAGTATTTTGATGATTATCTTTCCAGATTATTTTCATACATGCCTGCATAGAAACACCTGAACACATTTTATAAAATTGATGTCTTGCTGTACACATTATTTGTGGTCTGCTTTATGACTACATGAGGGCTCTGCCTAAATTTATTTTGTTAAAAATTTTTTATTGACACATGTTGGTTTATAATATTATATAGGTTTCTGGTATATATTATAGTCCATCATCTACATATGCAACATTATGATCGCTATCAACTGTCTAGTTTCCATCCACCACCATACAGATGACCTCTTTTATCCAATTTGCCCACCCCATGCCCTTTTCCTCTAGTAACCATGATTTTGTTCTTACAAGCCTGTAAGAGTTGGCTTTGCTTTGTTTTGTTAGTTCATTTTTTTTAAGCTCAGTGCACGGCGTTATATTTCACCATCTGTATATATTATATTGTGATCATTACTGAAAATCTAGTTTCCATTCAACACCTTCAAACAATTGACCCATTTTACCCATTTTATTTGCCTCCCAACTCCCTATCCCTTTGGCAGTCATCATACTATTGTCAGAATCTAGGGGTTTGCTTTTGTTTTATTTGTTCACTTTGTTCTTTACTTTCCACATATAATCAAAATCAAATAGTATTTATCTTCCTTCTTTGGACTTATTTCACCTAGCATAATCCCCTGAAGGTCCATCAATGTTGCCCCAAATAGCACAAATTCATCTTTTTATTTATTTTTGTTGCTGAATAGTATCCCATTATACATATAAACCATATCTTCTTTATGTGCTTATCCATCCACTGGTACTTCAGTTGTTTCCATTTTTTGGCTATTGTGATTGTTTCTGCACTGAATATAGGTATGCATATCTTTTTCTTTTAGTGCTTTTATGTTCTTTGGGTAAATGCCATGAAATAGAATAGCTGGATCATATGGTATTTCTATTCTCAATTTTTGGAAAAATAACCATATTTTCCACAGTGGCTTCACCAATTTATATTCCCACCAACAGTTTACAGATTCCTTTTTCTCTACATCCTTCACCTGGCATTTGAAATCTGAAGGCCTATCATGTCATTATATTTTGGCTTGACATAGGGCAGCTGGTAGACTTTCCAGTGCATGGCTACTGGGGGGCCATTGCTTGGTAGCTGGCAATGAGACCCCATGCAGGGTGACTGAAGTCTCATCATTGGATGGTTGAATTCCTGATTTGTGGCAGCTCTGGGTGTGATGTAGACACACCCAATTCATAGCAGTTGAAGGTACAGTGCCCAGCAGCAAGAGGCCCCATATAGGGTGGTTGGGGGGTCTGACATCATGTGTTTGGGAATCCAGCACAGAGATGCTGCTGGCTCAATAGTTGTACTTGAACCATGTTGGCTGGGGGCCTACTAGTGGGTAGCAAGAGAACCAGCACCATAGGCGCAGAGTGGAGAGGCTGGAGGCTTGACATGGGATGGTTGGACCTAGCATCTTCCAGCAAGCATCTTGTTGTAGGGCAACTGAGGGTCTGGCAGCAGGAGGCACAGTGATAGGTGACTGGGGCCCTGCCCTTCCTCGCTGAGAACTTGGCCTTCTGGAGCGGGTGTTCTTCATGGAGTTGGGATCTTTAATTTCTTATTTTTTTATTTAAATATTTTTAACTTTTCATGATTTATATGTATTTAACATATGTATCTATCTGATATATTTATACTTAAATACTTATGATTGTAGTGATTTCCTCAAGCTAAATTTCAAAAATAAAGTTTGAGTCAAAGAGTATGGGCATGTTTAAATTTTTAATTCAGGTTTTCAAATTATTTTTCACAAAGTGTTAACAATTTACATTCCCATTGGTAATGTATGAAAGTGCTCATTTTCCCGTGTACTTTTCTACACTAGATATTATTGTTGTCTCTAAAAGGTGGAAATGAGTAATTTAAGATAAGAAAATAACACTGTATTATTTTCATTTGTATTTCCTTCATTACCAGAATGTTGGTATGTGATATGTGGCTTGCCTGCATATGCAAATGAAGAAGTGGGACTATTTCATGTAATGAGTCTCTGTATAGAGTCTATTTGTAGATCAGCATGGCAAGAATGATGAGTAGATCTCTGTGGGCAGAGTGAAGATACCTAGTGTAATATTAAAAAGTATTCATACATTTATTTAATTGCACAGGATGTGATTTATTATAGTGTAAATGTTGATATTTTACCATAAAATGGTTTTTTATCACTCTTAAGTGTTTCCAATGGAATATAAATACCTTACTGATTTGATTCCTATCATCTTCTATTTGAAAAATACATGAAGTTCAAAATACATTAAACTTGGAAGTTTTGCCTCACTCCTTTTTCTCTCTTAACTCATTTTCCTGTTCTACACTGCCTGTAGTAGTTATACGATTTATTGATTTAAAATCTTGTTGATTATCATATTTCTGTTGTTAATTGTATATAAATTGAAATTTTTATTCTCTGTCTATAAATTTCGAAGTGTTGAGTTTTTTCTATTGGAATGAACTATCATTACTAAACTTTACAACTGATCAAAGCCATATAAATATATTAATATTTTGACAATTATGAAATAAAATGCTATAGGAAATGCACTTTTTAATGATATGATAGGAGATCTTTTTTCCATCAGTATTTAAAAAAATATATAGGTGAATTTAACTTTCTTTAATAATGAGATTTTATGATTTTTTTCTAAATTCTTTTACTTACAGAGTAAGTAAGTGTAGGGAAACTTGTCAAATGCAATTAGATGTGAATGGAAAAACTTTTGTTATGGCAATGTCTCTTAATCCTTTGAAATTTCTTTGAGTTATATGCAAAAAAGCACACTAATTTATCATCAAGATTATTTTAAATAATCTCTTAGTTGATAATTCAGTTAGGTACTTTCTCAATTTTGTTAAAAACAAGGAATTAGAAATTACCTAAGTTGTACTAGGATATTACTCAGGCACTAGTCATTTATTTTATCAGCTTCATTAACATAATTTCAAATTGACTCTTTAGTTCACCACAGGTTTTGCCATTTTGTGACAATGTACTATAGTAAAAAAATTTATGGCTGAGATGTTTGCTTTTTTTTAACTAAAGTGAGAGAAGGTGATTCTGAATGGATATCTAGAAATGGAGAATTTGTAGATGGCAGATGGGGGTGTCAGGTTGTTAGCTATTATGAAAGAATTCATATGGAAGTCTAAAATCTGAACTTGCTTACCTCAAAAGTTTTCTATTTTCTTGTGCCCTTTGGAAACTTTATCAATTACCTCCTAGGTTATGTGTATCTTAGTTTAAGATCTTTTGTCTGGAACATGACATACCATTGCTTCATCTTCATTGGTCTTTCCCTCAATGAAATTGTAAAATCTTCATGGCATGGATTGTTTGTTTCTCTCTTGCCACATGGCATGATTTGGGGAACACAATAGGAAGTCAGTATGTATTGCACTAATCAGAATAACTTTTGATGCTGTTCTCTCTGTAACATGAGAACTGAGCTAAAGATAAACATAGAGGAGAAGAAAATAGGCAGTTTCAAGATATAGTAGGTTTGCCTAACAGTAGGCCAAGAAAGGAGAAAATGAATAATAGAGTGAATCAACCTAGGGCATTTTTTTGGGTTAGAGTGATGGTCAAATATACCCTCTTTTTGCAGTAAAATCATCCGTAATTTTTGGCACTTACGTTTTCTTTAGCAGATTTGCTCATTTTGAGCCAACTGCTTGCTTATCTGAATATCACTCATCCTTCAGTAGCCAATGACCATATTTCACAAAGATTGTGTAAATTTTTCTTGACATCTTTTTTTTTATTTGTGTGAAAATCTAGAGTAATTTATAGCCTGTTTCATATTCATCAGTTAATTATATGTTATGCTTATTGTTTGAAATTGTGTTGCAGGTTTGTCTAGTTCACCAAACTATATTAAAGGCAAGGGTTTAGTTTTATTGCATATGGCAAGTACTTAGTGAATATTTGAAATGTAAATGAAAGTTCTCCTGAAATATATCATAGCTGGACTTTGTCAGAAAAAAAATCAAAATGCTTAGAAATACCAAACCTTAATTATAAATTACTTGATTGAATTCGATCATCCTCATCCCCTACTTTTTGTTTTATTTTAATATCAAGGTTCTTTAGAAATTGTTCCTCTTATTACCACTTAAATGTAGATTATTCTATTGTACTTGATAAGGTGGATCAATAATAACCTTGATTACAGTCATTGGCAACTATATAATTACTGAACAACTTATATATGTTGCAGATTTTGGTCATTATACCTGAAGATCAATTAGCTTGCTGGTGCCATTAAATTTTCATCATTATAAAGACTTTTATCCTAATGTAAGAGCTAATAACCTTGAAACCAATTTCCTTCCATATTTGTCCCTAAATATCATCACATATATTTATTAGCAAGGAAACATTTTTTTTTCACCATTGTAACTTCTTCTCTGTGACTGAGACAGGCCATGGAGTTATGACAAGGCAGGGAAATGATACAGCCTTGGAGACCTTAAGCTACCCGAAGTTTAAGCTTCTGCATAAGGATTTTCTGATAAGCATTATCTTTCTTCTATTAAATTATCATTTCTCCATATTTAGAGTTTGAATTTTAAATGTTAATTGATTTTCTTTAATTTTAATTTTATGGTAACCTTGAATTTACTTGAAGTCAATCAAAGATAATAGAAATGCAAAATAAAGATAGTGGCTCCAAAAGGAATGATAGAGGGGATTGATTTACTTATGGCCTGATCCTGGAATATTATTGCTATGGTTTGTAAACTTCCTGAGTAATCTGTCTCCCAGTGGTCTAGAATTGTGTGGCAAAATGCAGGCATTAGACAAATGTTTTCAAATGATTGAATTAAAAGTGCAATGAATGTGTATTAACTATAACCCATCATAGACCAGCCGATACATCAAAAATAGAGCATATATTGCTATTAATAATGATACTTTGGAATTCTGTTTGAAATGATAAAATGCTCATGTCATACTATGAGTGAAAAAGGCTTATTAAAATCATGATCTATTATTGAAATTTTGTATGCATACATACATATAGATATATACATATAAAATTTCACTTATAACATCACAGTTATGTGGGTTTATATGGTTCATATATACACGTGTGTATATATATATATATATATAATTTGAGACTCTTATAATTTGAATTACATGAACATACATACAAAAACAGTAGTTTGTTCCAAATTTTTAGAAAAGTTTTTTTTTTAAAGATTCATTTATTTATGCATACAAGAACTGGGGTAAGGCCAGAAGTGTGGGAGGGTGAGAGGATTCACCAGAGACAGAGTGAGGAGCAGAACAGGCAGATGTACTGAAATACACTGCTGAGGGGAGCAGAGAGCCAGACAGGAGAGGTGTGCTGTGCCATGTGGGTTGCTCCTTGGCAGGCGGCTGCTTGATAGTGCTGTCTTTAACCCCTGTGCCACCAGGGAGGCCCTAGAAAAGTTTTACTTAATGAGAAGTATGTGATCTTGTACCAATGCTAATAACAGATTTGAATTATTAGTCCATGCCACTCTGCCAAAAGTATGTCACATCTTTAATTGTTTTTCTCAGCAACAATCCTCCTGTCCTCTTGCCTACTCCTTTACTCTCTTTATATCCCAGGATCATCTTTTATCAAACTCTTTAATGCACCATGAAAATCTTTATATAATCAAAAACTCTTTAATGTGCTCTGCTAAATACAGAGCCATTTACTAGGTATTTTTCCTGCCTCAGAACTGGTAGAAGTTTTGAAATTGTGTCATAGAATCTCCAAACTAGGAATTAGGAGGCAGACATGAGTATATTAATTTCAGCTTAAAACAACATTTTAATACAGTCAGTACAGATGGCTAATTTCATTCATTTCTGGTGAATATTTTTTTAATTTTCTTCTCAGAAATTATCCTTGTTTTCATGATTTCTTGCTCTTACTCGCATGTCTCACTTGAAATTAGTATTGTTAATAATATGAGGCAACAAGTAAAAAGGGTAAAAAGTGATTAAATGTATTCAATGTAAACTTATTCAATCTTTTCCTCAGAAACATAAGATTTAGGTTCTTAATAAGTGAATACTCAGTGATATCCTATCATTTCTGCTTTTTTTAAGATGATACACACACACACACACACATACACACGCTAACTAGAATGTTTTCTGTGTTCCAGTTGATCATTCTGTACATGTTCTGGAATGTTGTCTCCTCACTTTGGGAATTACTGTTTTATGAAAACGAACTAAAATGTATAGATGGTATTTACAGGGAGGAAGCTCTATACTGACAAGAAGAATAAATTTCAAGTAATTAGAATTTCTCAAAGGCAGAATAGGTCACTTTGTCAAATAAGAACCTGCCTAGATCATTTTTCAACTCTACTACAAAAGATAACTCTCATGGTCAATGATGCAATTGTAAAATAAATACATTATAAAAATCTGTATGAATTGTAGGTTTTTCCTAAAAATCTATTACTTCAGTATATGTAACATACCGATAAAATGCCAATTATAAACATGTCATACGTTTATGTGTAAGTATTTGTGTCAGTGTATAAACTAATTAGAGAAATTACATTTTGGGCATATATATATTATACACACAGATACACTATTGCATGCAAATAAACATTCAGCATTGAGACTAATATTAGAATATGCTATATGCTACTTGAAAAGATGAAATAAACCTAGATTAATATAATGTCACTTACTTCTGCTTCTAACCTTTGTATTAGGAATGAGCTATCTTGTATTTTAATGAGCAACCTTTTTTCAGGGTTATATATTAGCTTGATGATTATTGTAAAAGATAAAGAAACCACTATAAAACATGTCCAACTTTGTGAAAATTCAATCACTACAATAAAAATAGAAAATGTCATAAAACCAAATGTGGTCTGACATTTTAAATAATGAGACTATGAAATATAACAACAGAATTTTATTTTCCTGGTAATTTAATCCCAGTTTTTCTTTTGTATTCTCTGGATTTCTGCTATGTTCTATACTGCTTTGGTGTTTGTATGTTTATCCTGTCAAAAATATCTTCCATTTGCATTCTTACATGTATGTAATGGCTCCTAGAAGGATAAGCCTGCAACATTCACAGGGTAGAACACAATCACTTTGTCAATACTGAAGCCAGCTTATAAACCAGATGCCAGTTGGTGTTTTATATTTTTATTTGTTTTAATTTTTTTATTTTTTACATCGTCGTTCATTTTTGAACAATATTTGATTCCCCCCAACCCCTTAGGTGTAGTCCCCATAGAGTTTCCTTCCCTAATGCACCCGTGCACCATCACTTCAGTCCCCTGTGCTCCTCCCTCCCTCCCTCTGATCCCTCTCCCTCCTGCTCCCCTGCAGGATGTCTCTGATTTATAATTGTCTGTTTTTGCTTTGTTGTGTTTTGTACTGTTATTTTTTTACACTGATGTCTTATTTGGTTCCCCTATATTCCTGCTATAAGTGAAACCATCATTTTTTTTCCTTCTGGCTTATTTCACTGAGCATAATTCCTTCTAGTTCCATCCACGTTGCTGCAAATGGCATGAGTTTATCTTTTTTGATTGCTAAATAATATTTCATTGTGTATATGTACCACATCTTCTTGATCCTGTTGTCTGTTTTTGGGCATTTGGGTTGTTTCCAGGTTTTACCTATTGTAAATAGCGCTGCAATAAACATAGGGGTACAGGTGTTCTTTTGAATCAATGTTTTTGTGTCCTTGGGGTAGATCCCTAGGAGTGGAATTGCTGGGTAGTATGGTTGCTCCATTTTTAGTAGACTGAGGAACCTCCAGACAGCTTTCCATAGTGGTTGTACCAGTTTGCAAAGCCACCAGCAATGTAGCAGAGTTCCTTTTTCACCACATCCTTGCCAATATTTGTTGTTGCTTGTTTTTTTTTTTTTTTGATATGTGCCATTCTCACTGGTGTAAGTAAGGTGGTATCTCAGTGTGGTTTTGATTTGCATTTCCCTGATGATAAGGGATGTTGAACATTTTTTCATATGCCTGTTGGCCATTTGCATTTCCTCTTTGGAGAAATGTCTTTTAAGTTCTTCTGCCCATTTCTTGACTGGATTGTTTGTCTGCAAACACTCTATTTCTTCCTCATATTTGAAAGAGATTGTTGCAGGTTTTAGTGTTCTTATGTGCCCATTTTTGTCTGTCAGTACTTTGAATATTCAAAGTATTCCAGCAATTATTTTCCCTTGCCTCTAGAGTTTTGCTGAAAAATCATGAGTGCCTGAAGGAGAACCTTTCTAAGTTACTTGCCCTTTCCCTTTAACTCCCTTCAATATTCTTTTTTTCTCTTGAATTCTTGGTGGTTTCACTAGTAAGTATCTGGGAGTTGGTCTCATTTTGTTTCGATAACCAGATGTTCTTTTATCTTCATATACTTCTATATTTGATTCCTTCCCCATGTTTGGGAACTTTTCCTTTATTGATTTATGGAATAAACTCTCTTCCCTTCTTTTACTCTTTCCCCGTCTTGGATTTGCATTATGCTTGTGTTACCTTTCTTAATGGAATCAAATAGTTGTGAATTGCTTCTTCAAATAATTGAAGTTCTTCTTCATTTATTCACATCTTTGTGTCTCTTTTCCCACCTGAGTCCTATGTGTATTACTGTCTTTCAGGTCTCTGATTTCACCTTCCATTTAGTCTATTTTCCCAAAGATTTCCTCAGGGTCATTTTTATCTCATTAATTGAGCTGTTTTCATCCTAGATCTCTTATTTCCTTATTCACACCTAAGGGGGGGAACAATATAAAAATACATAAATAAAGAGAAAAAATAAAGCTTCAATTTATACCTCCCATTTGTTAATGTTATTTCTGATTTATTTTCCTGAATTTTTACATACCTTATTGATTAGCTTTTCTCTTAACTCTCTTTTTTGTCACTTTTAGGTTTTTTTTTTTTGTGTGTTTTCATTTACAACATTGAGCTCTCTATTTGATAGATATAATTTTCCTTATCTTTGTGGTTGGGTATTGAAGAGTTGTTCCTGCTTATGATGTCATATTCCCTTGAGGTCTCAGGTTGCATGTCTTATGTTTTGTCTGCCCATTTTGCTGTTTTCAATTTCCCTATTTTCTACA
Organism: Talpa occidentalis; assembly: GCF_014898055.3. NCBI lineage: Eukaryota > Metazoa > Chordata > Mammalia > Eulipotyphla > Talpidae > Talpa > Talpa occidentalis. The sequence continues at coordinate 19,652,389 of NW_023601543.1, read as the reverse complement.
AAATATTTGTAGCAGTCATTTAGAAGATTGAACTACTTTTACTTTACCTGCAAGTGGCACTGTAGTTTTATTTTATTTTGACCTCTGTTGATTTTCATAGTTATTGAGAACTTTGTTTGCAATTGCTTTGTCAGCTGGTGGGGGGAGCTCCCTAGAAGGGTACAGTAGATAGTGTGAGTATTTTGGGAGGAGGACTTTCTCATGTTTGTACACATGCAATATCCTTTGTCTCTAGGGTTGCAGATCTGAGAGACTGCAATGTTTGTCATTATTCTTCACAAGCTCATTACCAGTCACAAGGGCTGGGGGACTGGGTTTTCAGTCTAGAGCACATTCTCCATTCTCCTTAATGGAGACCTAGCCTGTGTGGATCACTCCAGCTCCTTCATATGTGTTTTTCCCCCATTCAAGGTTATATACCTCCATATAGCCTCTGCTCTCTTTTCCCTAAGCCCCTTTGCTGAGGTGGCAGCCCTGCTCTCTTTGTTCTCTGCCCTGCAAAGCAGAATACAGGACAGATTTCACACCATTCACTTCATGTTAAATTAGCATAACTTTTTTGTGTCTCTTCTGTGCAACTTGTGTTATTCTCTTACTTCTAAGAGGTGTGACACTTTCACCCCAACAATCACTTTCTTTCAGTGTAGTGTCCCTCTTGTTAATTGCTAGATAGTCACATCAATTTGTTTTGTGTTTGGTAAGTTTACATAATTTGTATCTATGCAATTTTCTTTTCTTTTTTTAAAAAGATTTATTTATTTATTTATACAAGCACTGGGTACAGTCAGAAGCGCGGGAGGGTGAGAGAATTCACCAGAGCCAGAGTGGGGAACAGAGCAGGCAGACTGACGAAACACACTGCTGAGGGGAGCAGCGGGCGGCAGGAGAGGTCTGCGCGCCATGCAGGACCCTCCTCCAGTGGCTGGGGAGCAGCCGGGCATTGAACCGGTGCTGCAGAGGGTGCGGGCAGCTTCGCAACCCAGCGCTCAACCACTGCACCACGGGAGAGGCCCGCAATTTTCTTTTCTAATAGATATGTTTGTTAGTTTCTAAATCAAGATTTTCTGGGCTTATAGAATGTGTTAGGAAATATACCATTCTCCCTCCTAATCTTTGGGGGATTTTTTGAGGTATGATTTATTATTTCCTCCCAAAAATGTTTAGAAATTTTTTTTTTTTGATTGGAACTATGCCTTGCACTATTTTTCATTGAAAGATTTCTAAATGCAGACTATTCCATAAATGGAAGGTTGGTTTATTTTTCAAAATCCATCATGTTATTTAGTAAATTAATTCAATATAGGAAAATAGCATGATCAGTTGATATGGAAAATATCTTTGAAAATTATGCATTTTTCAGGAAGAGCTACAGAAACCAGTTAGTAGTCTCCACTACTCCCTCTTCCCACCCAAATATCATCATATATATATATATATTTATATTTATATAGACAACTTCAAAGACTTCCATTCTAATTGTATGCAGTGATAGTCATTAAGGTATTTTTTATATGCAATAAGAATCCAAGTGAATGAATCTTCCTAATACATTTTATAGATTTACTTGTTCACCACTGTTTATTCTACCTGTTGGATTCATTTTTTATTTACCCTAATGTACTCAGATAATTATTATAGTGAGTATCTTTTAATATTGCACTTTGATTGCCTCATGTACCTAAAATTATCTTGTCTTCACATAGAAAATTTAAATTTGTAACCTGTATTATTTTTACATATGCCACTTCAGACTCTTTAGAATGAGGCATTCTCCTTTTGATATGAGATTGTTTCTTTATTCAGCTGAAGCTTGTAGAAATTATATATAAATGAGCCTCATATAACATTATTATAATGTAGTCATTTTGATATAATTAGAAAGGCAATATTTGAAATGTAAGGGTGGAATTATTTTTCATAGCATATATTTTCTATATTTGCTAGTGAAGCTTACTACCTTAGATTCCAATAGCTAAGACCATACTCAAGACACCCTTAAAAAACAGTCCATGCTATTATTGTTAATCATCATCAGAACCAGATTGTAGTGCTGTTCCTTCTTTTATCAAAAAACATGCGACTCAGTTTCTCAGCATGTCTTTACCCAGGCAGCTATAAAAATTATTAACCCTCTCTCTGCCACTGGCATTCTTCATAGACTGCCTGGAGCATAGTGAAGCTATGTCCATGTTTTTTTTTTTTTTTTTTCCCTTTTGCTACAGGAACCTTCTCATTACATTAGAATTAAATGCAGGATAGCCAGTAAAGAGTCAACATTAAAGATTGTTTTTGTTTTACTCTTTCATAATTCTGGCTTTTCTATTTTTAAATCACACCACTTTAGATTAAGAAGAATAATGATCTTCATCCCATCTTTGGAAAAGGAATGTTATCCTTTAAGCAAGCTAACATAGGAGGAAAAGAATTGGCCAGAGGCAGAATTTAGGGAGATAATAGCTGAGAGGTTTCCAGAACTAATTAAAGATACTGATCAAAGATTTAAGAAGCCTTCAAAATCCCAAGCAAGAGAAATAAAAAGAAATCAAACACTAGGCACATCATAATGAAATTACAGATCACTAATGATAAAGGAAAATAGTAGGAAGCTTCCAAACAGAAAAGTTACTCATGAAATGAGCAAACAATTGAAAGTTCACTTTACAATCATAGTGATGAAATCCTAAAGTCATCAAAAGAATATTCTCATTGTTCCAAAAGAATCTAACACACAACCTAGAATAATATACTCTGTTGAAAGTAATATTCACAAATGAAGTAGGAACAAAACCTGAGTGGATGGTAAAAGAAATTTCTGTGTTCTCCAATCTTTATGTGATCTAGAGTGAGGGAAGATATATTTATCCCACTTAGTATATAATAAGTTAAATATGCATGAAACAATTTCTGGAGAAGGCACTAAAAGAATAGAAATGGAGTATATGTCTTTTAAACTAATGGAAGGAATAATGCCACAACAACAAAAATTAGTTTCTAAGAAAATAAGGAGCAAAGGGACAGATTAGGAAAAAATAAATGGCATATATAAACTCAATAAACATTAAATGTCAATGTGCTAAATGTTCCACAAAATGTCCAAGTTAACTATAATACATTTAAAAAGTTCAGCTGTTGCAGTTTATAAGACATTTTCTAAAAATGTAAGTAGACTAAAAGATTAAAGAGGTGGAGTGGGTTATACTATGCAAATATTAATCAAAAGAGTTGATATAATAACATCATTATAAAGGGGCTATCCATCTTTACAGTGGTTCAGTTTATTATTATTTTTGCCTTATGATGAAGTGAAAGCAATATATTTTCAGTGGAGACCATACCTTGAATTTTGAATTTTGATCTTTACTGGGTTAATGATATGCAGTATAATACTCTTGTGAAGATTGGCAGTAGTTACCAGTTGTAGCTCACAGTCAATCATGTGATCATGAGAGTAAATAACGATACTCTACAATATATGAGTTTGCCAACATTTTTCTCTGAGATATTTTCAGGTTATGATTCATTTATTTGGATGTAACCCTACTGTCATTCAAGGAATATTTGTACTAGAAATAATCCCTAAAGGGACAAAATTATCTATTATCTAGAGTTACTTTAACAAATGTCTTCCTTTCACTGGGGTTTATGTGATACCTGATATTAGAGCCTCAATATATCTAAGGCTAAAGTTTACAAACCTACTATTTACAGTAGAAACCAACAGTTATGGCGGGATATTTCAGCACATCTCTCTAACTTATTAGGTCAAGTAAGTTAAAGAAATCAAAGAATATAGATGGTTTGTATAATATTATTACTGAATTTGACCTAATGTGCATATATGCATACTATACCCAGTATTAAAGAATACACTTTTTAAAACCATATGCATATTTTCTAAAAGTTCATATAATGAAACACGATATAAGTTTCAAATTTCAAGTGATTTTTGTTATATAAAACATCTTCTCTTTCCTTCTTGCAGCTGAATTAGAAATGAATAAGTAGCAAAAATATAGCTACCAAAGATTCTTATGTTTGGAGATTTCAAATAATATTCTCAACCCATTGGTTAAAGAAGAGATCACAGTGAGATTCAGAAAGTATTTTTAACTGAATGAACACAAATTATTCTAATCAAACTTTATGAGAATCAGCTCACATGGAATTTAGGGACAGTTTTTTCACCTTAAATGAATATATTAGAGAAGAATTATGGTTGAAAAGAAACAATCTATGGATGTTAATTAATCAAATAAAAACAGTAAGATCTGGGCCTCCCCGGTGGCGCAGCGGTTGAGTGCTGGGTTGCAAAGCTGCCCGCAGCCTCTGCAGCCCTGGTTCTATCCCCGGCTGCTCCCTGGCCACTGGAAGAGGGTCCCGCATGGCGCGCAGACCTCTCCTGCTGCCCGCTGCTCCCCTCAGCAGTGTACTTCGGTCCTTCTGCCTGCTCTGCTCCCCGCTCTGGCTCTGGTGAATTCTCTCACCCTCCTGCTCTTCTGACTGTACCCAGTGCATGTATAAATAAATAAATAAATAAATAAATAAATAAATCTTTTTTAAAAAAAAACATTAAGATCACACTAAATAAATGAGATGGAAGGAAATAATAGAAATGAAAATAATTCAATAGAGTAGATCAGCATGGTCAAAATTTTGTCTTCTATGTGCCTAATGAAAATGACAATGTAATTGATCCATTGATTAAGGGAGAAAAACTTAAAACAAAATAAGTAATATAAGGATTACAAGCAGGGATATAATCACAGATGTTATAGACATTAAAATTTTGTATATTTGTAAACAACAAAATGTCATAATAAAGTTTATAAAGTAACAGGGAAACATGACCCACCAGGAAACAGCGGGATACACATACTCAGGTGCACATGGATCATTCTTCAGGCTGGACAACATGTTAGGCTACACAATGAGTCTTTAGAAATTTAAGAATATTGAAATAGCAAGTACATTTTTCTGACTACAATGGAATAAACAGGAAGTCAATACCAGAAGGAAAGCTATGATAGCCACAAATATGTGGCTAAGATGCAATAGTGTTTTAAACAACCAGTGGGTCAAAGAAGAAAATATCAGAAGAGAATTTATCTGAAGACATATGGAAATAATATCACAAAACTAATGAAATGTAGCAAAAGCAGTAATAAGTGACTAGTTATTGTGGAATAAGCTTAAATTTAAAAATAAGAAAGTTCTCAAATCAACACCATAATGTTCCACCTAGGAATCAGAGAAATAAGAAACTATGCCAAAATTAGCAGTAGGAAAGAAATAATAAATATTAGAGCAGAAATAAATAAATGCAATAGATAATAGAATGACTGTAAAGTCAAAATTAATTGTGAAATGAGAAACATAATTGATGAACCATTATATTAACTAAATAAAATGAAGACTCATGTAAACTAAATTGAGAAATGAAAGAGAGGAATATTAAAGGTGATACAACAGAAACCTAGAGATTATGATAGAGTATTATAAACAATTATGCAGCAACAAATTGGATAACCTAGTAGAAATGGAGAAATTCCTAGGAAAAATGCAAATCATGTATTTAAATCATGAAGAAATAAAAATCAAATTTTGTTCTGAGCTACAACTAGTAAGGAGATTGAATCAGTAATCAAGACACTTCCAGCAAAAAAAAGCCCAGGACCAGATGGCTTCTTCAGAGAATTTACCAAACATTTAAATAATAATTAACACTACTCCGCCTCAGAATTTTCCACAATAATGAGGGAACATTTTCAAACTTATTTTATGAGAAAAATATTACCCTGATATCAAAAGCCTGACTAAGATGCTAAAAGAAAAATAAGCTACATGCCAATGTCCATGATAAATATTGACTCAAAAGTCCTCAACAAAATAGTACTAAATCAAATTCAACAGCGCATTAAAAGCAATATACACCATGATCAAGTGGGTTTTTTTCCTTGGAATCATTGTATGTTTCAGTATAAAAGTCAATCAGTGTGATATAACTCATTAACTGAATGAAGGATATAACCACATAGATATCTCAATGCAGAAAATGCATTTGACAAGTTCAGTATCTTTTCATAATCAGAATACTCAAAAAATAGATTGAGAGGGAAACTGTTTCAACTTAGTAAAGGCCATATATGACAAACTCACAACATCATGCTCAATGGTTAAAAATTGAAAGCTTTTTCAGAGATTAAAAACAAGAGAATGTCCACTCTTACCACATCCATTTAACATAGTACTGGGAGTTCTAACTGGGACAATTGGAAAATAAAAGATAAAAAAAAAAAAAACGGAAAAGAAGTACAATTTTCTTTGTTATCAGTTGACATCATTTTATATGTAGAAAACCCCAAAGATGCCACCAAAAAAAAAAAAGAAAACAACAAAAAACCCTATGAGAACTATTAAACAAATCCGTGTGTACATTTATACCGCATCTATTTTTTAATTTATTTTTTATATTGATTTTTAAATATTTTTATATCATTGTTCATTTTTAAAGAATAATTGATTCCCCCCACCCCCTCAGGTATAGTCCCCAGAGAGTTTCCTTCCCAAATGCACCCATGCTCCATCACCTCAGTCCCCTGTGCTCCTCACTCCCTCCCTCTGATCCCTCTCCCGCCTCCTCCCCTGCAGGATGTCTCTGATTTATAATTGTCCCTTTTTGTTTTGTTTTGTTTTGTACTGGTTTTATTTTTTTACACTGATGTCTTATTTGGTTCCCCTGTATTCCTGCTATAAGTGAAACCATCTGATATTTTTCTTTTTCCTTCTGGCTTATTTCACTGAGCATCATTCCGTCTAGTTCCACATTGCTGGGAATGGCATGAGTTTATCTTTTTGATTGCCGAGTAATATTCCATTGTGTATATGTGCCACATCTTCTTGATCCAGTCATCTAATTTTGGGCATTTGGGTTGTTTCCAGGTTTTACCTATTGTAAATAGTGCTGCAATAAACATAGGGGTACAGGTGTTCTTTTGAATCAATGTTTTTGTGTCCTTGGGGTAGATCCCTAGGAGTGGAATTGCTGGGTAGTATGGTAGCTCCATGTTTAGTAGACTGAGGAACCTCCAGACAGCTTTCCATAGTGGTTGGATCAGTTTGCAAAGCCACTGGCAATGTACGAGAGTTCCTTTTTCACCACATCTTCGCCAACATTTGTTGTTGCTTGTTTTTTTGATATGTGCCATTCTCACTGGTGTAAGGTGGTATCTCAGTGTGGTTTTGATTTGCATTTCCTTGATGATAAGGGATGTTGAACATTTTTTTCATATGCCTGTTACCCATTTGCATTTCCTCTTTGGAGAAGTGTCTTTTAAGTTCTTCTGCCCATTTCTTGACTAGATTGTTTATTTTGTTTTTGTTGAGTCATGTGAGTTTTTGTATATCTTTGTGACCAGTTCCTTATCAGTTGACTAGAGGGCAAAGATTTTTTTTTTCCCAATCAGTGGGGTGTCTCTCTGTTTTGGCCATTGTCTCTCTTTTTTAATTAATTAATTTATTTATGCAAGCACTGGGTACAGTCAGAAGCGCAGGAGGGTGAGAGAATTCACCAGAGCCAGAGCGGGGAACAGAACAGGCAGACGGATGAAATACACTGCTGAGTGGAGCAGCGGGCATGGCAGGAGAGGTCTGCATGCCATATGGGACCCTTGCCAGCAGCCGGGGATCTAACCAGCTCTGCAGAGGCTGCGGGCAGCTTCACAGCCCAGTGCTCAACTGCTGTGCCACCAAGGGAGGCCCCCAATGTCTCTTGCTATGCAGAAGCTTTTCAGTTTGATGTAATCCCAGGTGTTTATCTTTTCCTTGACTTTCTTTGTTTTGGGTGACGAGTCTTTAAAGATATTATTGCAAAAAAATATGGAACACTTCACAAATTTGTGTGTCATCCTTGTGCAGGGGCCATGCTAATCTTCTCTTAATCCACTTCTGTTGTTGGTCACATAGGTTGGCTAATGTAAATAATACTGCTATGAACACAGTAGTGCATATATCCCTTCGAGTTAGTGTTTTTGCATTCTTTGGTTAGATACTTAGGGATGGAATTGCTGGATCATATGGTAGATCTATTTTTACAATTTTGAGAAACTTCCATACTGCTTTCCTTTGGAGTTGGTTCATTCTGCATTCACACTAAAAAGTGTACAATCATTCCTTTTTATCCACATCCTCTCCAACATTTGTTCTGTAGACACATTTTTTGTATGGATGAAGGGCAAGAGCAGGTGACATTGATAGGCCAGGGGACTGGATTTTCTGGATATCTTTTGTTTGCACTTACATAGACATTCTACATTCTATTCCAGGAGGCTGACCTATATCAACTATATCAGTGAGCTATCTTGCCCTCCTGCTCTTGTCAGTATAGACAATTAAGGAATCTTGAAGAGAGATCAGAGAAAAGAAAATGAATAGCTTCTAAACATTCATATCTCATAACTTTTTGAAGTGTTGGCCTTTGCCTGAGTATATCTTTTGACCAGATTTTACAGCTCCTCTTAAGGTAGTTCTCACATAAGACTTTCTGTCTTCTTTGTCTTATATGTTTTTCTTTTCCTCATTACTTAGGAACCAGGAATGGTCACACTTTAGGATATCACAATATCCTGTGTAATTTCCCTATACACTGCCCACACCATTTAAAATTAATTTTTTTTATTAAATGTTCCTTTAATTATCCTAATTTGACTGTGCCCATCTGTTTCTGGAATATGGATTTTTCTGATAATAATTGTAGAGATGTGGGAGATGGGAACTCTTATGTATTATTCTTTAAAGTAGTATTTAAAAAACTACTTTTTTGAACAATTTGGCAATATCTATAAAGTTGAAATGCTTGTACCCCATGACATAATAGCATTTTATGGAGAAACTCTTTAGCATGTACAGATAGATTCATGTACACAGATGCTCTTTGTAACAATGTTATGATATAGTGTGTGAGTAATCATTTTTTTTAATGAGTGATTGAAAAAATAATTTTTTTACATAATACAGAATATGCAGCAGTTAAAATGAGGAACACACATGTGTCAACATGAATAAAACTGAGAATATATTGTCAGATTTTCAAAAGCTGTGTACAATTTTGTATGACACATTTTAAAACCCAGTAAACAATGCAATACATTGTTAATACATGCATAAAATATAGTAAAAGATTTGAAAACATATATAGTGTATTAGTTATCTCTTCCTATTTAATAAATTGCATTAAAGCTTATTATCTTAGATATTTTGTGGGTCAGAAATCCAAGTACAGCTAAGCTTGGAGCTGCTAGTTTATTGTGCTTCAGGAGTTTAGTCAAGCTGTCATCAGGAGTTACAGTCATTTCAAGACTCTACTGATGCTAAGTGATTCATTTCTACGTTCTCTCACATGGTTGTTGGCAAGTTTTAGTGCCTCACAGTTTGTTGAAGAGTAAGGGTCATAACGTTTTTTGAGGAATAATTATAAAGGGGTGTTTATAATACATACAAATATTCCATAGTTTTTATTTATTTTTCTCTATACATGAATATTTCCTCAAGGATTTTTAAAATCCATCCTCCTCACCTTTTTTGTTTTTTTAGCCATTGATAGTAATGAGAAATATAATTAAATCATTTCACATTGGAAGCACTGTGTTTATTTACTACTTACTATCAATATTATTGACTTTGGTAGGAAATAGAAGGATTCCAAAATCTGTTTGGTGAAGTTTTCCATTCTTTACTTTGTAATGATTTTTAGTTTGCAATCTTTAGGTGATCTTTCTGTCTAAAAGGCAGAGAATTTATGTAGAAATAGTTTGTATTGTGCCTTATAATTCTAACAAACATTTGTGTTTCTAAAATTTAACTTTGTTGTAGAAACACTTTACATTTGTCAATGATACTTTGCTGTTTAGAATATGATTTAGGAAGACATTCTGCTATAGTCACACTCACCAGTTTTCTCAACAAAATAAGAAAGGAATTTAAAAAAAAATCCCTAGATGAATAGAAGCAGCTGTCTTATTGTACAATGACTGAAACAAAAGCTTTAAAGAAAATTTCACTTGGCATGTCAAACCCCCTAGTATTAGGATATGTAATGTTTAAATTTCTCTCTGTGAGCATCTTGTGTGCACTTAAAACAATTCATTTGCATGTGAATTGAGCAAAGTAAAATTATATTCCAAGGTTCATGAAGAAAAATTACTGATTGACAATTTAAATGGGCAAACAGCATCTGAACTACTTTTTACATTTATTGTCAGCCTGGACATTAACTGAAGCCTTTTCTTCAAATGGTATTTGTCATATATTCTAAGTTATATTACACATCACATCATTATTTATAAAGGAAGAGAATGCCTTAACACTTGATTATATGATCTTACCTCTTTCCTGGGTTGATTTTTAAAAATATATGATACAACACAAAGGTTTTCTTTAGCACTGCTTCCTTTTGAAAGATTTCCTGTGCCCTCAGGAAGTGGTGGTAGTTCTACATTGGTTCCTATTTGCTCTTGCCCTTCTAATTCATCAACCTATTCTCTTCCCTCCTGATCTTCATAGAAAAGATATTTGTGTCTTCTTCCTTAAGGGCACCATCTCAAATAGTTATACTGGTCAAGCAGGTAACATAAAGAAATAAAATTGGTCAGGTAGAGATTGGAAACAAGGAAAACCCATGCCCCATCCAATGAGAACAACAGATGATTGCCACAGAAGACTATTAATTATTGCTGTCTATCTGTCTGTCTATCTGTCTATCATTTTCCTATCTTCCAACTTAATGTTAAGTCAGGCATCGATGTTTTGAAAATATGAAATAACTCTGTTTTTCAATGTTATCAACCAATTTTTTTTAAAAAAAAATCACTGTTCTAAATTATACTGTATGAGTTTATGGAATATAACTTGAAGAGCCATCAGTTTATAGCCTCTTTTTTGAGACTTGTTTTCTGTTTTAGATGATAAAATGACATAATAATATAAACAAGTTCCTGTTTTTGTAATTTGTTATTCATGTCTTCATTACTTTTATCTCTCTTTCAGTTACACATTCAGGAAATATTTACTCTGTAAACACAACTTAGTATATTTTTGTTACTGCTTTAGGCACTGGAAATGAAGTGTAAATTGGTCCCTTTATCCAAGGATTTAAGAGTTTACATGAAAGTCAGAATATAAACAATCATGGTGCAACATGGCAAATGTCAGGAGGGAGGCACAGTATATAATGATAACAGAGAAGCCCAACTTTCTCAGTTAATTCAATCTCTTAAATGAGTGAAATGACTATTCTCTCCCTCCAACAGGTCTTTGAGATGAGATGGTAATGGCAGAATGTTCAGAAAACCTAATATGCTAGGCCGGGAGAGATTTGTGGGAGGATACACCTTTCAATTCCTCCTAAACAGAGCATCTTTGTCATTTGGCAATTGAAAAAGATGATGCTTTCATTTTACCCTTTGACATCTATTGAGTGTTATTTCTAAAGTGAAATGCTCAGAAGAGTCAATAGACAGTTCCCTTTTTATATTGCTTTGACTAGGTGTCAGCAATTCCAATCGTATCAGATCATTTATTACTCTGAGAAAATCCCTTGACAAACTCACAGATTAATTTATTGTTGGGGAGCTACTCTGGAGATATTTCTACTTCTTCCCATAATATAGAGAGATGTTCACAGTTCAGGCTAGTTTCAGTATTATGACTTTGTATGAAATATAAGCTTCTAAGAGAATGGAATCAAAGGGAAATCTTGACTTGGTTTCAAATCAAGACCAAATCTCCAAGCACTGTCAAAATCCTGGACTTTCTTTATTGCAACGGTAGTTCATGCAGAGAAAAGATAAGAGTGCCCAGTAAACAAGTAGCTTTTGGATGGCAGATAAAACTGCAAGATGAAAGCCCATGACTGATGGATGGAAAATGTTATTTGTCTGCCTGAGTTGATAGACTATTTTAAGGGAAGTGAGGTAATACCTCCCCAGCAGGCAAATTTCTTGAAGTTGTCTATCTGGAAATTAATTTATATAACTTTAAGGAAAAATTAGTATTATGTGCTTAGTCATTTCCAAGGAAAACTCAAAAGGCTCCAACAGCAGTATTTATTGGAGATTAGGAATGGGAGATTTTCTTTACACTCCCACAGGGAACTTTAGTATGTGTAGAAGTAACAATGTCTAATATTACATGAGCAAAAGCAGCAGTTTCTCACTGGTTCTCACATGTAGAGCAGGATACATGAAATTAATTTTTAAGGCTCAGAGTGCCTCAAAGGAAAATTTCTATAAAAAAACCTGTTACAGCTATTTCCTTTTCCCACTCTTACCTGCCAAATCAGCTATTTCAAACTTACAGGAAAATTCACTGTTTCTCCTCTTTGACACCCTAAGTCTCAAAGTATTTAGAGGTCTCTGTGTTATGAGTATATGATGTGGAACGTGCTATCTGGACTTGAATGTTGTCTCTCTTTCTCTTGTTTGCTGTGTTATCTTGGACTGGTTGAATTTCACTGTACATCAGTTTACTTGTTTTTAAAATGGGATAATAATACTTTGTAGGTTGTTGTGATGATCAAGTTGGTGCTACAACGAAATGGCAATATGCAGTTAATATTGATCACATTCCTTCCGTCACAGATTTCTTCTCCCTAGTAATCCAATGCCACAAGTATTTCAGACCCAGAGATGCAAGCAAGGAAAATAGTTCCAACTCATGAGCCCCCAAAAGATAATACAACTAGTCATCTAGTCTGCTTTTTCAACAGATGAACCCTGATCCCTGACCTCTGAAATTCTGAATTGAGCAGAGAGTTTTTCACCATAAACTTCTTTTTTTTTAATTTTCCTTATATTCTTTGCCTACAGATTTGCCTGCAGTGGTGAAGAATGTTTACTGTTTGTTTTAAGTTTAGGATCTAATGAGCTAGGTATCCTCATGCAGAGAAAGATACTACTGAGTAGAAAGGGAACTTTGCCTAAAAAAGATGTATATCAGTTGCCATACTATGTAGAGATATTCCTTTTTCAAGAGAGTTTTTAAGATACTCTGAACATAGTTTCACAACCCAGCTAGTCCCTTAATGTGTGTCTTAAGCAACAGACCCATGGTGATCTTCATTCTCTGAAGGTCAGAATAGTCACTTGGTCTAATTCAATGACTAGACTTTCAAATACATAAGAAGCCCTTCTCTGAGAGAGGGAAGGCTGGTAGTATATTTGAAAGTACATCATTTTAACCTTATCAGGACTACTACCAAAATTTGAATTTAGAAATAATTACTACTGAGCTCATTCTTAATTTTATTTTCATCTTTGTTTAGTTTTCCTGAGTTCTCTTGTATCTTTTTAACCTTCCTTTCTGAGTTTTCATCCATGTCTTTGATTTTGTTTATTATAAAAGTTAGGAATTCTCTGATAGGGAAAAACAACTATCCATGTCTTGGTGGTTGGATTTTAGAGAGCTTTATTCTTGTAATGTCATATTCCCATGAGTTCCCAAGCTGCTTTGTGTTAAACATTTTTCATCTGCCTATTTTGCTGTTTTAGATTTCCATTTTTTAAAAACATTTGTAGCAATAAGACAATTGAGCTACTTTTACTTTTCCTATAGGTGATTTTGTGGTTTTATTTCATTTAATCTTTTTGGGCTTTGCTGCCTTCCATAGATACTGAGACCTCATTTTAAAGTTGCTGAATTAGCAGGGTTAGGGTAAGGCCTGAAGGGGTATAGCTGCTGGTGTGAAATGTATATGGGGGGGCAAGGGATGGCGTATGTTTTTTGGTACATACAAGTTCCATCCTTTGTGGGGTTCCAGATCTGAGACTGGTCTGTGTGCTGTTAGTGTTCTTTACAAGATTGGTACAGCCCTAAGGTGTTGGGGAGAAGGAGCACAGTCAAGTGCATAGTCTCTGATCTTCTTGCCATGGATCCAGTCTATGTGGAACACTCCCAACTCCTCTGGACTTGTTTCCTTTTGGTCAAGGATGTGTGACTCCCTACCATTTTGCTCTCCCCGAGGTGGCAACTGAGTAGGCAGGCCTGTGTTCTATGCCCCGCCCCTCCAACCACAGTCTTAGATATACTCTTTACCCACCTCCTGCTTAATGAATCATGAGTCTTCTCTGTGTCTGTTCTGTGTAATACTTTTTGGCCTCTGAAGACCAAGGGGTGTTCCAGTTTTGCCCCAAGGTATAGATTCTCTGGGTGTAGTGTCCCTGTGGTTAAATGTTAGGTGATCCTCTTGCTGATCCTCTTGGGAAGCAGGAAACTTCTTCTGACACCATGTTTGTCACATCTCTTCAATCTACTCATTTTTAATACATCTATTCAGATAGTCTATTTTTTAAAAAGATTTATTTATGCATACAAGAGCTGGGGTACAGGCCAGAGGTATGCAGGTGAGAGGATTCAGCAGAGACAGAGTGAGGAACAGAACAGGCAGACTGACCGAAAAACAATGCTGAGGGGAGCAGTGGGTGAGTCAGGAGAGGTCCCCTGCGCCATGTGGGTTGTTCCCTGGTCGGCCAGGGATCAAAATCATACAGCAGAGGCTGCGGATAGCTTCATAGGTTGCGTCTTAACACTTTGCACCACCAGGGAGGCCCAGATAGTCTATTTTTAAATCTTTTTGAGTAGTTTGCGTCTCTCTAGGACTCTGTGCATTTTCTGGGTTATTTGAGATTTTGGGAAATACTTACTCATAGTATTTCTTTATAATCATTTTCATTTTTGCAACATGTATTTTTCGTGATCAATCTAGCCAAGTATTTGTCAGTTTTATAGATCTTTTCAAATAATCAATCTTTGATCTTATTGTTTTATTTCTTTATAACTTTTCTATTTAACTCATTTATTACCTTTCTAATCTTTATTATTTCATCTTTCTTTTTAATTATTTCAATTTTCTCTTACTATTCTACTTTCCTATGGTGGAAAAGCATTGATTTGAGCCATTTTGAGCTATAGCTAGCTTATACCAATCTAACAGAGCCAGTTATACACAACTTTTACCAACTCTGCATTCAGTGGTTTCATATTCATCACTTAAAACTAATTTAGGTTGGGATATTCATATCACAGAAATTAGCAAATGATACAAACGGAGGGTTTCTTTTTAGAGAGCTCATTTGCAAGCACATCACTGATCATATCTGACATGTTTGAACCTCCTTAATTATCTGGCTGGCTATATTAGATGGCTTTAGGACTCTTCTTCTAGGTTGAATTGTAATTTCGGAACTTTTTTCAGTGATTCATTTGAAATATATTCATATTTACAATTTGTATGCACTTAGACTTTTCTGGAGTTATTCCTCAAGTCAGAATCTAGTTGTTATCTTCAATTTTGGGGGGTCAGTAAATTTACTTTTTTTGAACCTATGGTCTCACCTTCATTTCTTTCACTGGTATCTGCAGTGTTTGTGATTCTGAAATTTTAGAATGAGCCTTTTGAAAATGGAAGTTAATGTTCAGAGCATTCTTGGGTAACGGTATTGGCTGAGTTAGTTGTACCTGTAATTATTTTCTCCAGCAGTGTGCATATTTTTTTGCAGGTGCAAACAAGTAACAGCTATCTTAACAAAGAATAAAGCAAATATATAAGTCTGACACCTAGCTGTGAATTATAATCAGGCGCAAAATCAGCCTCTGTTCATGTGCCTTCATTTTACTTAAGTTGGCTAAAAGGAGTTTTTATTTTAAAGTTGTTCTTGAGTCATGACCTTTAATGACAAACTTCTGCCCAACATAGATTGATTATGGCTGAGTTACAAAGTGCCCCTACAGCATTCAGAATGAAAATGCTGACTGTGTGTACCTTTAGTAGAGCCATGCTAGCAGGTACAGCAGGATTGTTGTTCACAAAAAGGTCGGTACAGCATTTGAAGCTGAAGGAATTATTGAGAATCTGTTCACTATTTAAAGATTAATGCACAAAGAATTCACTTTCTATTTGTTACTTGTTTAAGGAAATCAATTAATTTTTCTAGGATGTTAATGAAGTAGAAATTTGTCAATTTATTCAAATCCTACTTTTGCTATTGTATTACTTTGGTCAAATTTTCTCAGTTATTTGAACCTCAGTTTTCTCAACCATATAATGGAAATAGTAGAATACTTAATTTACTATAATCTGCAAATCTGCCTTGCAGGGTTATTATAATATTTAAATTAGGGCTATATGTATGTTTATTTGTATGCATCTAGCATCGTATAAGTTCTTTTTACTTTTGCTGCTATGTCACTTAAGTTTTTTATTTTCCCTTGTATACTATATTTTAAAATCACATTTTTAATTTTTCATGGTTGAAACAAGTCATTTCTTCTAAGTGGTCAGAATAATTCAACTACTAGCAATACAATTTTAGACTTTATCATTGTAATTTCTATAGCTCTCTCTTTTAATATAAAAATATAACTCTTAAACTCTACAGTTGAATTTATATGTGAATATAAATTTATATGGGGATTATAAATTCCCATAAATTCAACTATAAATTCTAACTCATGTCTAACTCATGCATTTCTATAAATTCCATGTAAATTCAACTATAATGTGTGTCTGGAGCCGTCCGGAGCATGCACCGTGTTGCATTTGTGTGCCATGAGTTAAGTTTCGCTTTACCGTTTTGCTTTCGGAGAACCACAGGTTTTTCCTGTAAATCACATGAGACTGGGAGGTACAGGGGGAGGAGCTATGAGGGTATAAGAGGAGAATGCGGGAGAGAGAAGGAGAGAAGAAAAGAGATTTAAGAGGAGAACCACAAGAGAGGAGAGTACTGCGAGAGGAGCAGAGAGAAGGCCAGGGAAAAGAAAGATATGGAAAAGTAAGAGAAGGAAAAGGAAAAATAAAGAAGCATGCACTAGCGTCAAGTTGTCTCAAGCCCCTCATTTCAATCTTCAGCCCTTCTCTTTTCGTGCCTACGAATCCCGTGGGTTGGGACAAATATGTTTATATAGAATATATAAAGATATATTTATATCTTTATAGTTGCATTTCCTAATGCAGCTCTTCAATTGGAGATTTGTGTCATTTATCGTGGACTTAATTTTTTTTAAATTTGTGGGACCCTCGCTGGCAGCCGGGGAATGAACTGGCGCTGCAGAGGCTGCGGGCAGCCTCGCAGCCCAGCACTCAACCGCTGCGCCACCAGGGGGGGCCCTCGTGGACTAACTTTTTATTACATACTTTTCTAAATATTTAACATGTTTTATCTTCAGTCTTTATATTCCAAATAGTACATACCATTATGATTCTCATATTATAGATGAGGAAATTAAATCACTTGTCTAAATAATCTAATGATTAGAGTAACCAGATTACACTCAGGAGGAAGTCACTCATGCTAACCCCCATGTCAATAAACCAAAACTCAACTATTTATGTCTACTCTGCCAGGAAGGGATGTCCTAGTTCAGCCAATCAATGCCTTTCTGCTCAGACACATTACCCAACCAGCTCCCAGACTTTCATTTGTTCCATGTAAGGAAAGTAACGCCGCTTTAACCAATCTGCAAATGCCCCATATAGCACCCTTGTTTATGCTCACTTTGGTCTATAAAATCTCTTGCTTGTATAACAATTCAGACCTTTCTTCTGCCAAATTGAATGCTGCCTCATTCATGAGTCACTGAATAAAAGCCTAGTAGATCAGTCAATTGCCTATGACAAATTTTCTTTAACATAGCCAAAGTACAAGGAGGAGGTGGAATTGTAATCAAGAAGTTTGTTTCCTGAGACTTTAAGTATTTGTTACTCAATTTATGGTTCATGGACCATGAATGTTGGCAAAGTGTGGAGCCTGTTAGAAATGTATAATCTCTTGCCCCACACTTACCTACTGACTCAGAATATGCATTTTAACAAGATTCTCAATTCTCATATATACATTCTCAAAGTTTGAGAATGCTTATTTAAATCATCAATGGTTGTTATTTGAGTCTAGTCCCTGTCTAATTCATACCTTTCTTATATAAACCTTTAAGTGAACAGTAGACTATTAATACTAGAAATAACCTCATATCTAAGAAAATGAACAAACCAACACTTCTGTATAACAAAATAATAAAATAAATGTCTACTAACAATAGCGCAGTAGAGTTTGAATTGAAAACAGACTCTCAGGTCTACCTGGCAGTGACTTCCAATGAGATTGAAAAAGATTTAATAGGGTAAACTAAAGGGAAATTTATAGACTATCTCTTGTATTTTCAATGAAATTTAAGAGAACATGGATTTCAGAGTAATGGTAAAATGAGCTGGAAGCCAACATCCGTACCCTTGTATGCCCATGCTTCAATAAGGAAAACAAATTAAAACAAATATAAATTGAGCTGGTACCAAGTCTCCTGGATATAAAAAGCAAACGTAGTATTCTGGCTCTGTAAATACTATTCATCAAATATAGACTTGTTTTAGTTTGTTTATTGTTTGAAACAAATGCAAGGCCATGCTCATGTTAACAGGAGAAATATTCTTTGCCCATTTGAAAATGGATTGTCATATTAATTCCAGGAAACATGAAATCTCAACATAAGATTTCCTACCAGGAAAGCTAGTGAGGAAACCAGCTGTATATCTCTCTGTGGGGAGGCTGAAGTGAGATAAGGGCACCTGTTTTCATGATTTGAGAGAAGTAGAGTCTGCATATGCCCCTCTATAGGCAGTGATATCTGTGTGGATAACAGTCTCTGCTAGTGCTGAGCTGAAACCTGAGACACTCTAGTTTGCAGAAAAATAGGACCTTATGAAGGGAAAACTTTCTTCTTTTGTAAAGAAGAATGGAGTTTTTCATGGGAAGACCAAGACTGTACTTGGAAAGTTGTAAGAAGAACTGCATAGATAGGGTTACTGAAAAGAGCAAAATTAGGTTGATGTAAATAGGAAGTTTCAAAGGCCTTTGTCTTGTGTTATTTAACAGAACGATCAAGTTTCATAACTTACAATTTCTGATACTACATTGTGCTACTATTTTGAGTATACATGCCCACTAAATAAAGAACAAAATATGTAACTATTATATATATTTTGTTTCGATAAGATGGTGTGGATTACAGTAGAGGCAGGATATTAAGGGTATCAGTTAGTCCCGTGAATTTTCAAGTGGGGTCACTTTTTGTTGACAGCGGTTGGTGATACCTATTCATCAGGAAAGACCCTGACTAGCAGTTTCACTGAATTCCTTCAGGGGCTTGTGATAGGCAGTTTTACTAGAAATTTACAATAATTGAAGTAGGTAATTTCATTTCTATATTGGAAGTTACTCTATATTGCTATATAGAGATGTGGCTTTCCACTCTTTTTCTTTTGGAAATTAATTTATTAAAATATAACATAATACAGAGAAGTACTCCAATCTTAACTGCTTTATGAATTTGTTTGAAGTGAACATTTTTCTATGTAATCACCACCCTGGCCCACATAGCGAACATAGTTAGCTCTGTAGAATTCTCTTTAGCAGCTCTACAACCTTCTTATTATCTCAGTGATCACCACTGTTTTTTACAGCGTATATTATTATTGTTACCATTTTTTGAACTTTAAATGTAAATTGAATCATATGGAAAATACTCTTTTGTCACCTTTTGCTCAAATTTATAAATGTGTAATTGTAAATTCATCCATTGTAATATTCATGTGTTGAATAATCCTATTTTCATCCCTTCATTTATCTGTAGTGTTCAATGTATAGATGTGCCATAATAAGTCTACCCATCACTTTCCCACCAGTTTTGTCATTATGAATAGTATTGACATGATCCTACGTTAAAAGGTCTTGATATTTGGTGATCCTGTCCAAAATATCCATTGAGATGTTTCGTCCATGCCAAATGACTTTGAAATTTGGTCTCATCAGTGAGCATCCTTGAGGATATTTGGTTCATGATTTATTAAAAACTGCAAATATTTGCCAAAATTTTATTTTAGTGTAACTCATGATGAATATGTAGTGCTGCTGTGGTAGACAAGGAACTGTAGAAAATTCCAGGAATTGGGGGGCAAAAGGGGCATATACTTATTGGGACTGGCAAGTTAGCTGCCAGCAGTCCTAAGTGTGTCAGCTCAACACCCACCCTGTAGTTACTGTTCTTTTAGGGAGGTGGCACTTGCTCAACTACAGTAGCTTAGGGTCCAAGGGAAGCCCTCAGCATCTGTGGGAGGGTGGCTGGTACCTGAATGGATGCCAAGCTAGACTTCAGCGACCCCAGATGTGTCTGTAGTCCCAGTAGTTTCACCTCAGCACCTGCCCCACAATCAGTGTTCTTTTGGGAAGGGTGGAGAGTGACCTGCTGCAGTGGGCAGAAGCAATTGAAGATCTTGCAGATCAGGCAGGGGAAGGTCATTTGCCTTTCCTAGTGTCCAGTATCTTTTCTGGCAAGGCCTTTCTCAGGTTTTCCTACCCTTTCTGATGGTTTCTGTCTCTCCTCTTTGAGGAAAGGGTGATCATCAAGTTCTCAGTTCTATTCCAAGTACAGTTGCCCTCTTGGCGCATGCTGTTCTGCTTTCTCTGGGAAGGAAGAGATGACTTCCAGCTACTGCTCCTCTGACCTCTTAGATCCTAGTTCTCTAGTTCTCACTATGATCAGACATTCATATTTTCAAAACTGTTAGAATTGAGCAATATCTGAGCATGAAAATATTATTAAAATAAAACTCACACTTTGGTTTGATTCCCTAATTTCCTTTTGTTTATCTGTTGTGTACTGTGTGTGCCTGTGGCTGTATATCATTGATGAATTTATTTAGCCCCTGTAAATCTTTCCTTCCTCATCTGAAAAGTGACTAATATCTACACCATAGGTATATTTAGGGATTAATGAAGTAACAAATTTAAAGCAAATAGCAGGGTGTTTCATACATAATAATTTATCAAAATTTGTAACTATTATAATACCTAATGCTAATCATTTGTGAGATGTATAAACAGGGAGTATTACTGAAATAAGATACCTGAAATCATATTTTTTACTTTAGAAAAACACTGTAGGAGATAAAGGAAAATGATCAGTAGTATTATTTCATATGCATCGAAGATTATTTTACAAAATTTTCAAAAGTCCTTCTGCAATTTCAGTTGTTTTTTCTTTGGAATGATTTTCACATTTATTTCCAGATGGAGAAGACCCTTTGAAAAGGGGATTATATAACAAAAGTAGTTTCCAAGGAGTTATCTGTCTTTCATCTCTCATGATGGTCTATTATGAAATGACTTTTATGCAAGAAATGCACACGCACTTATTAAATATTGTCTTGGAAATAAGTATGATTTATTACCTTTGATTGACATCAAACAGCAAATAGAATGTATTTCATGACAATTATTATCAGGTTAAGAGTTGATTGGTATCAACATATTCTATACTTTTGCAGTAAAGTATACTTTATATCGTATAATTTTTTATTATTTAATTTTTATTTTTATATTCCCCTTACAATTACAACCCCCTTATTTTGAACCCAATCCCTCCTTTCTCTGCCCCCCACCCCCCATAGAGTGTCTCTGGTTCATAGTTGTTTTTTGATTTTGTTTATATCCTATAATTTTGCTATAGACCTATGTAGAGATTTGGATCTCAATGATTCTATTAATTACATACCACTGACTAGTCTACTGCTCTAATTTTGGTTACCTCTGTGACTTTGTAGAACTTGCAACCTTTTATACTCTCTCTGGAACACAATGTTTTTGCAATGATGACAAATCGCAGTAGTAGATATCATTGATTTTAGTTAATGAAAAACTTCTTACTCTCTTTTCTTTTAATGGGCTATTGCCAGAATTTTATAGCTATTGGCCTGTGTTTCTTTTTGAAGTTTCTTGTACTTTCAGGACTTGGGGAAGCATATAATGTTACAATGAAAATATTGAGGCAGGTTTATCAAATTAGTTCTAAGGTCTGTGCTTATAAACTAACCAGGGCTGGAAGTAATAACAGAGAAAACAGACTCCATTTGATGAATAAGCAATACTTGGACAGGTTGTATTCTATTTGTGTGCGTTTGCAATTTACAGGTATGTGATAAACAAGTGGTACTTATTTAATTGCATTACAGTATTAATCTTGTTTACCCCCAATTTAAATGGAGGCAGGGGGAAAAAATAAGAACATGACTTTCTTTCCATGACACCTCTAGATCAGTGTTTCTCAAAATGTGTTTTGTGCGCCACATTTACAAGCAGAGCAAAAGAAAGTTTGTTTTCTTAATTCTATCTAGTTCCAGTGTCAGCTCTAAGGACAATTGTCAAGTCATCAAGGTTCTTCATAGGTACTTTTTTGCTACTGCTTTATTTCTTTTTTATTTTTTCATATGCTCTGTGCCTATTACTTCCTCCTCAGTGACCCAGAGGTGGTCTCCATTTTCATTCAGTGCTCTGCTTGGGATATTTCAATCCATTCCTTCTTCACGGCTCCTGCCCAAATTTTGATCATTAAAAAAAAAAATCTTGTTCTGATATTCTATTACATCTCAGTACTAAGAGCTAGTTATGGCCTCATGTACTGAGAAACAGGCCATGATTTGAAAAGGGATAACAGCATTTCTCACTGTGCCCCTAAGATATTAATCTAAGTAAGCCTAGTTGGCCCAGCAATATAGTTTATACTTGCAGGTTTTTTTTTTTAAATATTTATTTATTTATATAAGAACTGTGTTACAGGCCAGATGTGTAGGAGGGTGAGAGGATTCACCAGAGACAGAGTGGGGAACAGAACAGGCAGACTGATGAAATACACTGCTGAGAGGAGCAGCGGGCGAGGTAGGAGAGGTCTGCGGCGCCATATTGGACTCTCCCTGGCTGGCTGGGATCAAACTGGCACTGCAGAGGCTATGGACAGCTTCACAGCATGGTGCTCAAACATCTGCGCTGCTAGGGGAAGCCCTACTAGCAGTTTTTTTAAGAATGTGTTCAAATATGGATTTATTGTCCCATGATTATTCTTTCTCTAAGAGAGTAATTAGAGGTCTATGATGGATAGCCAAGAAAAATGACATTAGAAAAGTAGGAGTATAGAATATATTTATCCCAATATCACTGTTCTCAACCTCCATTATTATTACAATGTAATTTTTTGTTAGAGTCAACTATTACCTAACAATTTATCACAGCATGGAATTATAAGATGCTCGGGAAATTGGGTTTCTTTTGGGGGAAACCAAATGTTCTAAAATTACACTGGGTGATGGTTGTGCAATCCCATAAATATACTAAATGTTATTGAATTGTATAGTTTATTTTTTTAAAGATTTATTTATTTATTTATACAAGCACTGGGTACAGTCAGAAGCGCTGGAGGGTGAGAAAATTCACCAGAGCCAGAGTGGGGAACAGAACAGGCAGAGTGATGAAATACACTGCTGAAGGGAGCAGCGGACGCCACAGGAGAGGTCTGTCACGACATGTGGGACCCTCTCAGGCGGCCGGGGATGGAACCAGCATTGCAGAGGCTGCGGGCAGCTTCGCAGCCTAGCGCTCAACCGCTGCGCCACCAGGGGAGGCCATGAATTGTATAGTTTAAAGGAGTGAACTGTATGGTATGTAAATTAAATCTTTAAAAAAGATATTTTTAAAAGATGTATTATATCAGAATATCTGGAATATTAATGATTAGGAGGCTGTAGATTATAGTGGAAATTCTGATTCATATTTCAGAGTCAGACTGATCTGTCTGAATTTTAGATTCACCACTTACTAGCTGCGTGACTTTTGTTTGGCAAGTTACTTAAATTCTCTGAACCTACTTTTGTCACCTGTAACAAAATTCTCATGGTAATTTTGAAGACTGCGTGAAAGTATGCATCTAAAGTACTTAATAGGATGCCCGGCACTATTGTTATTGTATTGATGTATTCCTTTCTCAATGTGCCTCTCTTCATTTATTTGATTATAACTGAGGCAAGATACTACCATTTTCATTAACTAGGTAGAAAATTAGTGAATTAATTGCATATCCAGATAAAATACATAATATGTCATGATTCTTAACTTTCCATCTGAAAAATAGTAATAATCACCTAGTAAGGATGGTATAAGTATTAGAATAAAATAGATTTCAGCACTAAAGAGATTACATAGTGCTTGGCACATACATTGGTAGAACTCTGTAAGTGCCAGCTCCATTCTTTAGTCTTCCCCAAATAATGCTTCATATTTGGCAAATAATATTAGTTTCAACAAGACTCCTAGGTGGAAAAATAATGAAGTTGCTTTCTTAAAAGTATTGGACATCAGACATTTTCAGTTATTTTTATCATTCCTTTGATTAATATTGATACATTGGAGAAAAGAGAATCCTTGATACCTTTATGCAGAATTCCTAATATCTCACGAACAATTTGTGTGAATAATAGTCATTTCTACTTCAGAAAAACACAGGGTGACCGGGAAGGCCATTGGAGAGAAACTCCTAACATAGAGAGAGGCATAAAAGTATCTGGACAGGCCTCACAGGAAAATAAATAAATATGGTACCCAAGCGGATGTTCATGTTCCAGAAATAGGGAAAGGATGTTCTATTTACCAATGCCATTCTTCAGCAAAGTGCCAGTGCTTCTCAGTATTGGAATGCAATCCTTATTTCTGACCATTTTTCAGGAGTCCCACCGTATGGCAGTTGAAACTGACCAAATGTTCACTGGGACTGCCTTGACAGGGAAACATAAATTGTCTGGAAAATAACAATGAAGAAATTGCCTTTGGAGTTTGGGATGTGGTAAAATGAATTCTTTCATTTGTACACCTAGCGAGTGTACAATCAGAGTAATTTTCCTAGGAGCCTAATCAATATCTTCTCCTGGTGTTTCATATTGAGCTCTACAGAAACAAATCTGAAAGTGGAAAAGTGTTCTAAAATTAATTTGCCAGTTCTGGTCATAACAGATAGTCTAAGGGAATTCAGGTATTTGTATTTGTGGCCTGACTCTGTCATGTATATCTTGTGAGATGAATGGACAGAGTAGATAGTCACACCTTCTACCTAGATTATTTAATTAAGAACAATTTATGATTAAGTCTATGTAAACATGACAAAAGTGGATGCTCCTAAAATGCATTCAGAACAGAGGGTAATGGCCTTGTTTGTATATAAATAAAACTGATAAAAGGTAACTCATGTCCTTCTGGTGTCCCCTAGCTATCACATTTTGTTGGAAGTGTCCATTATATAAAGTAAGTAAATACTCTGAAAATTATATACATGCAAGGTGATATACTTTTGAAACTATGCCAAAATGACTAATAGATATGTGACTTATTTATTTATTTATTTATGCAAGGGAATATCAACCTCTAAACCAAACAAGTAAAGCAAAACACCCAAGTGCTATGACTTTTGCTGAATGGTCACCATGGTACATTTGTCCTTACCATTTCCAGAATTGAAAAACAACAGATACCAGAGTAATATCTGGTTTGTGTGATGTGAGGTGTAATAGATCATAGGTTGTTTGAAGTCGAGTTATAACTGAGGGCAATATATAATTTTAATCAGAAAAATGTGATTTTAAAATCCAAATTAATTTACCCTACATTTCGATTAATCGCTGGTGTGAGTGGTACGGTAACATGCACCTGAAGGGTGTGATCCTATAAATCTATATCATATACAATGTTGAGAACCAGTGTTACCTCAATAAAAACATATATGTATATATAAATATATAAGTAAAATACAAATGGGGAAATTTTTAAAAATAAAATACAGAAATGAATAATTTGAAATATTAAAGACAAATCTGTTCCTTCACTAGCATCTAAGAATATTAAATTTGGGAATTCTTAGTTCTTAAAACACAAATTCTGTTTTAGAATTTTTCTAGGAAGGAATAAGAAATATAAGTCATGGGTTTGTATTTGAAATTCTTTCATAACACGTGATTAGTATTGTATAATAGGAGTATAAAATTGTTTATTTTTGAAAGTGTTGTCAGTGATGGCAAAAGTCTGAACTCTAACCTGTTTAAAGTCATTATTAGATACTTGCCAGGGGAATCTAATGAGTGATTCCAAGATGTGGTAAAATAATGAGCCTCCCTGTGTGTAGAAACATCACTCTGTGTATTGCTGCAAATTCCTAGAGATTAAGTCCGCCTGATTTGGAGAAGGGACCTGCTATTAGTTAACATTTTTTTAAATTTCATTTTTCTATGTATATTTTATTTACCTATTTATCTATCCCCCTTTCCAAATATTTCCAATTATATGTTTCTTTATGTGGTTTGTACTTTTTTTTTATGACTTTCTTTGCCATTTTTCTTAACACTACACTTTTGTTTGAATGGTGGTTGTTACATAGCCACGGATACCTAGTAGTTGACTATGCACTGGAATAAGCTTTCTCAGCTTAAATTGTATCACGTAGAGCAAGCAATAAATGGAAAAATCTCTGTTGACTGGAAAAAAGTTACTGTATGTTGACAAAATGTAACTAATTTTACATGTACTTGCAATGATTGCTTTTTGCAATTCAAAATACCCTGCAATATTAAACTTGTGTATGCTAAAGTAAAGCCATTTTCCTGAGATGAGATGCTTCACATTCAATTATATCAGAATTTTTCATCTATGACTGTAGATTTCAGACTTCACTGTGCATCTACTGAATTTGAGACAGTATTCAACAGAGTTGTTGTTTACAGTTTTTGGTAATTAATGTAGAGGAGGGGAGCTATAAGCAAACAAAAACCAATTATAAATGTTTTTGGTTTTTCAGAAAATATTGATAAATTGAAGTGATAAGTTGACTGCTTTGGGGTGTTTTAAAAATTTCACCTACTACTATCAGCCTAAGTGAGATTAAATGTGGGAAAATAAAGCAAAGAAATTAGCCATTGTTTACAGTGCCTGCTTAGTGTCATTAATTTCAAGAGTCTTGGGCGTAGAGAAACTAAGTAGGTCTTTATGATAAATGCAAAATAGAAAACATAATTGTTGTTTGTTTTGTCCACCAACAGGTATAACCACAACATCCAGATGGTGTCAAATTTACTGCTGAGACACAGATTGATGTTTATCTCCAGTATTTTTGAAAGAATTAGAGGACTTAGCTTCTTTGTCATCTTAGCCAGAGCCATGGAGATGAAAGCATCTTGGACTAATAAAGGTAAGCGTTTTTCCTTGTAGAAAGTAAACATTTGGAGGGCGGAGCAACATGGCGGCGAGGAGACGCTGCGAGTAAGATCTCCCATTAAAAAAAGTTAATAGGGAGGAAAAGCGGCAGGTCCCAGTGAGAACTGGGACACGGAAGATAAACAGACGACTCCAGCAAACTACCTGAAGAAGAAAGTGGCCATAAAAGAGGACCAGAAGGGCAGAAAGCGCAGAACCCTGCTCCCCTCCCCCGCCCACAGAGTCGGCACTCTCCGACCAGCAGAGAGGAGGAAAAAAAAAAAAAACAAAACGACCAACAAGAACAAACAACGCAGCAAGCGGGACTGGGAGTGGAAAGGAACTATTGCAGCCACCACACCCCGTGAACGGGAGCTGTGGAGAACCCTGCAGGATTCGCCACAGCGGTGAGCGAACGGCTTCGGGCGCCGCCATTAGAGAACAAAGAGACTCTGGAGGAGACCTGCACTCAGCCCCGGGCCCGCTGGTAAGATTGCGTGGAAAAGCGGAGCTCTTGGTGCGCTTGAAAAGCAAACGCAGATCGGGATCTCGGTTGCCCAGGTCCCCGCGCCTGTGACCTAGGCTTGCGGGGAGACACGCGGAGGCCCTCACTGGGGTGAAAGTCCCTCACTGAGTGAGCAGGAACCAGGCGCCCAGGCACTGGAGCGGTGGAAAAGGCGCCATTCCCGCGCCACTGAACTGGGCTACAGCCCACGTCCTGGACCTGAGGGCTTTGGAACTGAGACCCGGGACACGAAGTTTGGGGCGTGGGTTCTCCACGACGGTGGGGCACAAGGCAGACACAGCACCCCAAATCCGTTGAGGTTTACCCTACCATTCCCGCTCTGTTCCCTGTCCCACGGGGTGGGGGAGGCGAAAAACAGCCCCCCAAGGACAATAGGAGAGATCTCTGGCGCCACCTAGTGACCAGGAAAAAAAAAGTCACTAACACCCCATAGAACAGGGACACTTCTTAAGATTGCTTGAAAAGGGCAGAAGGCTCCCGGAGGAGACAGTGGCCAGCTGGGAAGTTAGCTCATGCCAGGCACCTTCCGACCAGCAGTCTGAGCCCACAGAGGGAACAGGCACCCACGGCCGGGGCAGACCGGGCGCGCAGAAGAGTGTGCCTGAGACTGGAAGCGCAGGGACTGAGTCCCGTGTTGCCATTTTAGAACAGGGACATTTTTTCAGTAAAGACTGTCTGAAACCAGCAGAAAGCTCCCTCAGAAGCCAGAGATGGCTCCTGGAGGAGCCAGAGGGGAGCGGAGAAGTTCACCCAAGATGTCGGCCAGTCCAAGCAACACAGTGTCCCAATGCATACGACAAATTAGAAAACAGAAAGTAGGGAGTAGAAGAACCGCATGCAACCTAACAACTCCTCAGGAAAAAAGCACACCACAAAAAGAAAACCACCCTCCAGATTACAACGACAGTAACTTGAAAGAACTTCTGAGACTTCCAGAAAGAGAGTTTAAAATTGCTGTGATTAAAAAACTGACAGAAGTCATAAAGGAAAACAATGATATGAGAAAAATGATCAACGATCAGAAGAATGAAATTGAGTGCGTAAAGAGGGAAGCAAAAGAAACGCAGGAGATCAAAGAATTAATGGAGGAACTAAAGAACTCTGGGAAAAGCAATGAAAGCAGAATAGATGAAATGGAAGAATGAAATAAGTACTCTTGAAGACACAGAAATAAAAAGAACCAAAACAGAAAAGGAAAGAGAAGTATGAAGGAAAAAGAACGAAGAAAGACTTCGGGAACTATCTGACTCCATGAGGAAAGGAAATATAAGAGTTATAGGAATTCCAGAAGGAGAGGAGAGAGATTAGGAAACAGAGAAAATATTCCAGGAGATAATTGAAGAGAACTTCCCAAATGTGAAGAAGGAGCTGAAAATTGATATACAAGAAGCAAGAAGAACACCAAACTTCCACGACGAAAGGAAAAATACAGCAAGACACATAATAGTAAAGCTCCCAAGAATCCAGGACAAGTTAAAAATAATGAAGCTGACAAGAGGGAAGAAACAGACAACATTCAAAGGAAAACCAATCAGGCTGACATCGGACTTCTCTGAAGAAACACTATGGGCAAGTAGAGAGTGGAGGGACATAGTCAACAGACTCCAAGAAAACAGATGCCAACCAAGAATACTCTATCCGCAAAGCTCTCCTTCCTCTATGAAGAAAGAATAAGGACCTTCCCAGACAAACGAAACTCTGGAATTTCATTATGACTAAACCCCCACTCCAAAAAATACTACAAGGAATCCTAAAGCCAGAACCTCAGAGGGACGAATAACAACGAAAGAAGGCCAAAAAAAATTATTAAAAGAATAAATAAATAAAATCAAAGGAAAGACAAACACAATGGCAAATACAGATGCTAACTTATCAATATTAACTCGTAAATGGACTAAACTCTTCAATAAAAAGACACAGAGTTGCAGCCTGATTAAGAAACAAAACCCAACCTTTTGCTGTCTCCAGGAAACACATTTAGCTACAAAAGATAAAAATAGGCTCAGAGTTAAAGGATGGAAAACAATCCTACAAGCAAATGGACCAAAAAAGAAAGCAGGAACAGCTATACTTATATCAGATAAAACAGACTTCAAACTCAAAAAAATAAAAAGAGACCCCAATGGCCACTACATTATGATCAAGGGGACAATACTTCAAGAAGAAATAACACTCATTAACATATACTCACCAAACGAAGGAGCACCAACATATATCAGACAACTGTTGTCCTCTCTGAAAACAGACATCAGAGAAAACACATACGTAGTGGGAGACTTCAACACACCACTATCAACAATGGATAGATCAACAAGACAAAAAATAAGTAAAGAAACTAAAGCTCTAAATAAGGACCTACAGCATTTGGGCTTAACAGACATCTATAGAACACTAAACCCAAAAAAACGGAGTACACATTTTTCTCAAGTGCACAAGGATCATTCTCCAGGATCGATCACATACTGGAGCACAAGACATACATCAACAGATACACCAAGATTGAAATCATACCAACCATCTTTTCTGACCATGAAAGCATCAAACTAGAAATAAACCATAAAAAGAAGGCAAGGAACTTTCCTACCTCATGGAGATTAAAAACCACACTACTGGAAGACCACTGGACTAACGAGGAGATCAAAGAAGAAATTAAAAATTCTTTGAATTGAATGACAAGGAGGACACCAATATCCTAAATGTATGGGATGCAGCAAAAGCAGTAATAAGAGGAAAATATATAGCAATAGAAGCTCACATCAAGAAACAAGAAAGAACTCAAAGAAACAACCTAATCTCGAAGCTCAAAGATCTAGAAAAAGAACAACAACAAAAAAAAAACCCCAAAACCAGTAGAAGAAAAGAAATAATAAAAACCAAAGCAGAAATAAATGAAATTGAAACTAAAAAAAAAATCCAAAAGATCAATGAAACCAAGAGCTGGTTCTTTGAAAAAATCAATAAAATAGACAAACTCCTAGCCAGGCTCACAAAGGAAAAAAGGGAGAAAGCACAAATAAACAGGATCATCAATGAAAGAGGAGAAATCACAACGGACACAGCAGAAATCAAAAGAATAATCAGTAACTACTATGAACAGTTATATGGAAACAAGTTCAACAATCTAGAGGAGATGGACAAATTCCTACAACTCTACAATCACCCAAAGCTAGATAAAGAAGAAATAGAACACCTAAACAGACCAATTACAAGCAGCGAAATTGAAATGGTAATCAAAAACCTCCCCCAAAACAAAAGCCCAGGACCTGATGGATTTACAAATGAATTCTACCAAACATTCAGAGATGAATTAGTGCCTATCCTTCACAAACTCTTCCAAAAAATTGAGAAGGAAGGTATAATACCTAACACGTTCTATGAAGCCAACATTACACTAATACCAAAACCGAACAAGGACAACACAAAAAAGGAAACTACAGGCCAATCTCCCTAATGAACACTGATGCAAAAATCCTCAATAAAATTTTACCTATCAGAATCCAACAATGTATCCATAAGAGAATTCACCACGACCAAGTTGGATTCATTCCAGGGGCACAAGGATGGTTTAACATCCGAAATCAATCAACGTTATCCTACACATCAACAAAAGAAATATAAAAACCATATGATAATATCAATAGATGCTGAGAAAGCTTTCGACAAAGTGCAACACCCATTCATGATAAAAGCCCTTGAAATTCTTGGGATACAAGGAACATACCTCAACATCATAAAGGCCATCTATGAGAAGCCAACAGCCAGTATCATTCTCAATGGTGAAAAGCTGAAAGCAATTCCATTAAGATCTGGAACAAGACAAGGATGCCCACTCTCACCACTGCTTTTCAATATAATACTGGAAGTCCTAGCCAGAGCAATAAGACAAGAGAAAGACATCCAAGGAATCCAAATAGGAAAAGAAGAAGTCAAACTATCACTATTTGCAGATGATATGATAATATACGTAGAGAACCCCAAAAACTCCACAGAAAAACTAATTCAACTCATCAATCAGTTCAGTAAAGTGGCAGGATACAAAATCAACACGCAAAAGTCAGTAGCCTTCCTATACACAAACAATAAATCTGAAGAAGAAGAAATCAAAAAAACCATCCCTTTTATTATCAAAACAAAAAAAATCAAATATTTGGGAATAAACCTAACAAAAGAGGTAAAGGACCTATACAAAGAAAACTATAAAACACTGTTAAAAGAAATAGAAGAAGACACAAAGAAATGGAAAGACATCCCCTGCTCATGGATTGGAAGAATAAACATTATTAAAATGGCCATCCTACCAAAAGCAATATACAGATTCAATGCTATTCCAATCAAAATTTCAATGTCATTCTTCAAAGAAATAGAACAATTATTGATGAAATTCATATGGAATCACCAAAAACCCCGAATAGCCAAAGCTCTCCTGAAAAAAAAAAAAGGGAATGGAGGCATCACACTCCCAGACTTCAAACTCTACTACAAAGCCATAATCATCAAAACTGCATGGTATTGGAACAAGAACAGACATACAGACCAATGGAATCGAATAGAAAATCCAGAAATAAACCCACATATTTATGGTCAACTAATCTTTGACAAAGGAGCAAAGACTATGCATTGGAGCAAAGAAAGTTTGTACAATAAATGGTGCTGAGAAAACTGGGTCGCTACATGCAAAAGAATGAAGCTTGACCACTACCTTACACCATACACAAAAATCAACTCAAAATGGATTAAAGAACTAGACATAAGACCTGAAACCATAAAATATATAGAAGGAAATATAGGCGAAACACTATGTGATTTGCACATCAAAGACATCTTTACAGACACATCACCCAAAGCAGTGATAACAACTGGGACTATATCAAATTAAAGAGCTTCTGCACAGGAAAAGAGACAATAACAAAAACAAAGAGAAACCCCACCGACTGGGAGAACATTTTTGCACACAACACTAATGATAAAGGACTGATCACAAAAAATCTGCAAAAAGCTGATGCGACTCAATAACAACAAAGAAAATAATCCAGTCAAAAAATGGGCAGAAGAGCTAAAAAGAAACTTCTCTGAAGAAGAAATGCAAATGGCCAACAGGCATATGAAAAAATGTTCAACATCACTTGTAATCAGGGAAATGCAAATCAAAACTACCATGAGATACCATCTCACACCAGTGAGAATGGCGCATATTAAAAAAACTAGCAACAACAAATGTTGGCGAGGGTGTGGAGAAAAAGGAACTCTTCTGCACTGTTGGTGGGAGTGCAAACTGGTCCAACCACTATGGAGAGCTGTGTGGAGATTTCTGACCTACTAAACATAGAGCTTCCATATGATCCAGCAATTCCACTCCTAGGTATTTACCCAAAGGACACACAAACATCAATTCCAAAGAACACCTGCACCCCTATGTTTATAGCAGCACTGTTTACAATAGCTAAGCTTTGGAAACAACCCAAATGCCCAAAAATAGATGACTGGATTAAGAAGATGTGGTACATATACACCATGGAATATTACTCAGCATTCAAAAAAGATAAACACATGCAATTGGCAGCAACATGGATGGCGCTGGAAGGGATCATGCTCAGCGAAATAAGCCAAAAAGAAAAAGAAAAATACCAGATGGTCTCACTCATAGCAGGAATCTAGAAAACTTAAATAAGGGACCAGGAAAATGAATAACTCTAAGAAAGTGAAAATCAGAATCAACAAAAATCTATGAAACAGAGACACTTTGGGGGGTGGGGGTGGGAGGGGAGGGATTGGGATCAGAATGGGGGGGTTGCAATTGTATGGGGAATATAAAAATAAAATTTATTATTTAAAAATAATAAAAATGGAAAGTTCTAAAAAAAATAGAAGGTAAACATTTTGTTTTATTTCTGACTGCAGATATATTCAATTGACCCATATGCTTTCACAGCCTTTCGAATCAGAATAAGAGAGTATAAGTGATGTGAAATTTGTTTTCTACTCACAACTAAATCAAAATTTTAAAACTATATGATGCAAATGTCTTTTTTAAACTAATGTAAAAATGTTGCTGACAACATGAAAATATGTATTTTAGAGAATCACTGTTTATAGTGGTTAAAACAATGGCCTGTCAAATCATCTGTCCCCTGGAACCTCTTGTGGAATAATGGTCATTGCAGCTGTAATTAAGTTCTTGAGATGAACTTATGTTGAATTGAGGGCATGCCCTAAACCCAGTGATGAGTACCTTAGGTACTCATAAGGTACCCAGTACCTTATCTTTATAAGGTACTGTAAAGCACACACAGATATATAGGAAAAATGTCGTGTGAAGACAGAGGAAAAGATTGGAGTTACGCTGGCACAAACCAAGGGTAGCTTATTGCCACCAGAAGGTGAAAAGGCTAGCAGGATTCTATCTTGGAATTTTCAAAGGGAGCAAGATTGTATTGACTTTGTAGAGTGCCACTTTACTTATTTATTGTTCCTAATATTTTTTTTAGTGGAATCTAGTTTTCTATGTATATTATCATGTTGTATGCAAATAGTAACAATTTTGTGTCTTTGCCAATTTGGATTCCTCTTATGCTTTTCTCTTACCTATTTCTCTAGTTAGGATATCCATATTGCGTGGTATAGTACTGGTGAGAGTGGGCATCCTTATCTTGTACCTGCCCATGGAGATCTGATGAACTTTGAAGAGTGTAATTAAAAAAAAACATTCTGGTGACAATTCAAGCAGTAGATATGAAACTGAAAATTTTGCTTACAATTATTTTTCATTTTTTGATTTCCATAAAGGCCAATTTTTGTATTTCTTGCTAGACTTTTTTTTTCTAATTATATTTTAGATTTCATCATGTTATTTCTTCTCTTCTAATTAGATTTCCTTTTATTTTTTCTTGTTTGTTAAGATAAATGTTTACTGGGCCTCCCTGGTGGTGCAGGCGGTTGAGCGCAGCGCTGTGAAGCTGTCCGTAGCCTCTGCAGTGCCGGTTCAATCCCTGCCGGCCTTGGAGCAACCCACATGGCGCACCAGGCCTCTCTTGTCTTGCCCTCTGCTCCCCTCAGCAGTGTATTTTGTCCATCTGCCTGTTCTGTTCCCCGCTCTGTCTCTGCTGAATTCTGTCACCCTCCTGCACATCTGACTTGTACCCCAGTTCTTGTATAATTAAAAATAAAAATCTAAAAAAAAGAAAGATAAATGCTTACTTATTTTACATCTGTCCTTTTTTAAAAAAATTATTTTTATTTATGCATACAAGAACAGGGGTCTAGGCAAGAGGTGTGGAGGGGTGAGAGGATTCACCAGAGACCAAGTGGGGAGCAGAACGGTGCATCTACTGAAATATACTGCTGAGGGGAGCAGCCAGCAAAACAGGAGAGGTCTGCTGTACCATGTGGATGATTCCCCTGGCCAGGGATCGAACTCATGCTGCTGTGGCTGGCAATAGCTTGATAGCACTGTGACTTAAGCCCTGGTGCCACCAGGGAGGCCCCTGCCTCTGTCCTTTCTTACATTAAAATAAACTTTGAAATGTTAATGACCTGACTTTTTGATAATTCTTCTTCTTCTTCTTCTTTTTTTTTTTTTTTGATAATTTTGAATCCAAGTCACCATTATTTTTTCTCTGAACTCTTTTTGGGATTATTTTTCCTATGAAATATATTCTGTATCTAATTTTTCTTTGTTTAGCATATTCTTCTGTTAAGAAGCCAGTGATTTTTGAAAATGGTAAGCCTTTCAATTGTCTCCAATTGAACTTAGAATAAAATCCTAATGGTTTACCCCGGTTTATCCTTTTTTTTTTTTAAAGATTTATTTATTTATTTATACAAGCACTGGGTACAGTCAGAGGCACAGGAGGATGAGAGAATTCACCAGAGCCAGAGCAGGAAACAGAACAGGCAGACTGACGAAATACACTGCTGAGGGGAGCAGCGGGAGTGGCAGGAGAGGTCTGCGTGCCATGTGGGACCCTCGCCGCCGGTGGCTGGGGATCAAACAGGTGCTGCAGAGGCTGCAGGCAGCTTTGCAGCCCAGTGCTCAACTGCTGCGCCACTGGGGAAGGGGGAGCCCCCACCCACCTTTATCCTTTCTAAAATTCCAACTTCAACTTGCTCCATCTTCTCCCTACCTGGAATATATTTCACACAGTGCTCTGAACACACCATAAACTTGCCTTTCCCCATCCTTCTTGCATCACTGACTCTTTTGTTCTTCAAGTCCTATACTTAACTATCACATATTTAGACGTCTCATCATACTGTTTCATTCGTTTGCTTGACTCTCTTACAAATTATTTTATTTTTCTCTTTATCTGTTGTACCACTCAGGGGAAATTTCAGGTGTTAATTTCTACTACAACTGTTCCATGAACACAGAGTATAAATAAAGGGAGGAGATAATTAAAGTATAAATATTAGTATGTTTACTGTTTTTTTCTTTATATTGACTGGCTAAAAGTGAAGACAAAAATCATATCTGTACAATTTTTCATTACATTCCAAGTTGAAGAGTTAGAAAAATTTGAGACATAAAGAAGTTTATCCAGAAGTTTCAGTATCTGTATAATAGTTTCAGGAGGTGAGAACAAAAAATTGAACAAAAGCTATAATCCGGTTGATGATAGAATAAAATTTTGTTGACAAATATTTGTATTGAAGAGGGCTGTTGCAAGGCAGCACTAAACATATTTTCAAATTCTTTTCAAGAATGAAAAGAAATTCCTAAAATCTTCCAAGAATGAAAATTAGGACTATTTATAAAATAGAGAACGGTGGATGGTCGTGATGATACACATATGAGGAGGTGTGCAGCTTTGCTTTATAGAGGGTTGTAATCAATGCTACCTCAAAAAAAAAAGTTTTTAAATGAAGAGAAACATAGAAGCACAAATATTCAAGGACACAGGGGAAGAAACATGTTTGAAACAGGTGAGCAAAGTTTTTCTCCAATATGCACCCTCTGTAAACTGTCCCAAGCATGAGTGCCAGCAAAATGAAATCTAAATCCATAAAATATCACATAGGTTATAAACAGTAGAAATTACTGATGATGCCAGTGATAAAAATCATTTAATCTAAATATGGTTTGATTCATAAAGTACCCTAAAATCAATAGCCATGTGGAGTTAAAAATCCCAGATTTTAAATTGTCATACTCTTGATAGCCTAATGTTTTGTGAGCAGATACTTGGTGCTCCATACACATTTGTTGAATAAGTTAGAAGAAGAAAGGAGGAAGAGAATGTTAACCAATGTTATTTTTTTATTAGTGAGATTATGTGGATAGTGATTAACTCTATACCAAGGATACACAAACGTTTTCTTAGAGAAACATAGTAAATATTTTGGGCATTGGAGCTTAAAAGTCAAACAAGGATATTAATTAGGCATCTGTATAAAATACTTGCAAAAATCATTTATAAACACCATTCTTAGTAAATAGGCAGTAAAGAAAAAAAGGTGGTGGTCTGATTTTTATTTTGATCCATAACTCACACTTTGCTGAAATCCTGATCTAGAAAATGATAGTTATGTTTATTTTATGTCTTGAGAACATTAACAGAATGGAATTGTGGAATAAATGGAATAGAAAACCAACCATTAGTCATCTCACACTAGATGAGAAAAACAACGCAAAACAAAACAATCCTGTGTATGATAAAATAACACACCAACAATGTTAAGCAACAAATCATTGTCAACAAACGAAATAAATGGCAGGGATGAGTCCAAATCTGGTATTAATCATAATAAATATGAAAGAATTAAATGGCTTCATAAAGACAGATACACTCATCTTGGGTTTTGAAAAATTTGGCACAATAAGAAAAAGCCTAAAGCAGTATGATACAGAATTGAAATAAAAGAAGATACAAAATATATACCAGGCAAAAATCAGGTGAAGCAATGTTAATTTCAAATACATTTTAAAGAGGAGAAGTGCATGAATTCAAAGAAACAATAATTTGAATTGTTAAAAGATGTAATCCATCATGAAGATACAGTTATTAACCTTAGGTGCTAGCATCAAAGATTTGAAATATTTATAGGAAAAATTGATATGAGTACATAAAGTAAATAAAGTCATTTTAGGAAAGCATATAAATTACAGATTTAAATTACATAAAACAGGATTTATTTTGGCTAGTCTTCTTTGTCATGTTTCACAATGTACAGATGTCACATTATCAAACTGGCCTAATAAGAAACTTTTGGTATGATGACCCATGCTATCATCCAAATCAGAAAAATAGATATCCCCCAGAAGCTGGTATCATACATTTGCAAAATATGCATTACTGTTTGTGATTGGTGGAACTTAGATCACATGCTTGTCTACCTGAAGAAGCTGTCAATGCCAACCACAAGAGTGAGCCATATTGGAAGTGAAGCTGCCAGTCCCCATTTGAGCTGGCTCAGCCCACACTGCTTGAAACAGAGAGGGGGCTTCTACTTAAATAGATACCCAAATGCAAATTTGTGATCTCACTGAATTGTGTTTAGCCAGTATTATTCTGTTGTGAATTGTTACACAATAGGTAACTTGAATAGGACCTGCACAAGAATAATAGTTAAATCAACGTGGCAAGGTGAGAACCATTTAGGCAATCAATCCTTGCTATCTTAGTACTTGAACCATTTCATCCATGAGCTCATTGAGAAACATTGTGGAGTATGGAGAAAGAGGCTGTCATCTGCATGACTTGGACAATAATAAATCCTTACATACTTCTTTTTCAGACTTGTCACTAATTCTCCAATCCCTAACAGTATGCCTAAATTCGAACAATGTGACTAAACCATTATGTGTTGTCCATGAATTAATGTAAATATGTCTCTCAGAACATCTCTTATAAGCAAAGCAGAAAACCACATTACTGAAAACATCCTGACCATGGCAAAGAATTCCTTTACTTAATGTTCTTCAGGGCCAACATTGAGTGGGTATGAACTGTTCAAGCAATTTATTTTAAGAAGGTGCCAATGTATTTTGCTGAGTGAAGCTTGATTGTTTCTTCTCTCCATAAAGAATTACTCATTGAGTCTATATGGTGGGTGGAAGTGATGAAAGTGGGCATAGTGGTGTTGTAAGTCACCTGCCACCTGCTGATACTCATGCAACTTACATGTTTTTCCAAATACTACCACTTCCACCTGGAAATGGAATCCCTCTTGGCCTGTATAATGTGTGTTGATGGCAAGATTTAAAGGTTTTTTTTTTTACTGTCTGACATTTTTTTCTTGCAGAGTCATCAATAAGTCCAAAATCGTTTCCATAAAGAATCGGGGAAGCATGGTTTTTCTTCAAAATTCTAGGCATCTTTTCTGTGAACCTCTTATAAAGAATGGGCATGACATTTGTGCAGAATTTCATATCTATTTGTACAAAATTTTATACAGAATTTTATACATGTTTAGAAATGTATTTGACACTTCAACTATTGTATGGAATGTCATCACGCAGTAGCCAAGTGACAAAGCTGCTCAAAAGCACTATAGTTCGGAACGTCTGCAGAGACTTTTATATTTTTTTTAATCTCAACCCATTGCTGCATAGGTAACTTGGCATATGGGTTGCAACAGTATACCCAAATCTGGTTTATATAAAGAGTCGCATCAAGTAATATATCTTCAAGTTTAGGGAAGTATGATGGATGACTTGCCTTTCACTTTGAAGGAGTATCACATCATTTCCTACTCCAATGGATTCCCAGTAAACTTTAGTAATACTTAGTCTCCCAGATTTTCTTGGAATTATCCTATATTCTGATAAGCATGTGTCTTACCAAGGTATCTAATATTGCTACTTCCTATTCACCTGGTCCTGTTGTCCTACCATCATCCTTAGTATAAACAAGTATGATGTCCTCTGGCATGATAAAATGATCAATGTTTCTATAGACTAAATTATAACACAGATCTGAAAAGTTAATAATAACCCTGAGGCAAGATGGTAAATGTTTGATGCTATACCTACCAGGTGAAAGCTAATTTATTTAAAAATATTTTTTTGCTTGTGTTTATTGGGATGGGAGAAAAAGTATTTACCCGATTCATAGCTATATGCCAGGTGCTAGAGATTATATTGATTTGTTCCAGAAAACTGTTTTGTCTAAAG
This sequence comes from Talpa occidentalis, assembly GCF_014898055.3. Lineage (NCBI taxonomy): Eukaryota > Metazoa > Chordata > Mammalia > Eulipotyphla > Talpidae > Talpa > Talpa occidentalis. The sequence goes on along the minus strand of NW_023601543.1, from coordinate 19,612,656 downwards.
TGCAGCTGCAGTTGGAGTCACCACTTGATTAAGCTTAAAATAATTTGTTGTTCTGCTCCAAGATGAGTTTGTCTTGTGCACAGGCCAAACAGATGATTTAAATGAAGATAGGTTAGGATGTATATATTCCAAGAACTTTATGGTGATTTGATTAATCACTTTGATCCTTCTAGACTTTTTTTTTATTTAGGTAGGAGTCAGAGTCTAGGAGTTTCCCTATGACCCATCTCCCCATCATTAATGGAGCCAATGTGTGTATTCTGCTTGTTACTGAGTATGTTTGTTCCAAGTATGAATGAGAAACGAACAGTCACTACTAATTGATTTAGAGATTTACTAACCTTCAAACATTCATTTATCAACTGAGTTTATAAATTTTCTTGTTTACCAGAGGACTATAATTTTGTTCTGAGTTCGCAAATATTAACTTTATCTGAGAGTTAGTATCCAGTTACCTCTGAATGATATGAATAATTTTAGTACTTATAATTCCTGGTTCACTGATAAAATGGCATAAATCCTTGGGATTTTATCACAGGGACTTACTTTGAGAATATCCTACCTCCCATTAATTCAAAGGTGGTGCATTTGCTAAGTAGATTTAAGTTTGTCACCTGATTGAGGGAGAATGGTTCATTATTTTGATAGTTTCAGTTAGAATCTTCTAACCATATTTAGAATTGTTTTCAATTCTACAAGTCAAATAAGACATTAATGTCTTTCCATCTGTTTCAGTCCAAGGTACTTAATAGTTTTCTTCTAGCAAACAAAGATCCTTGAGGGTCAAATCAGTATGATCAAAAAGCTGATCTTGTCCATTACATTAACTCTGCCTGCATTGCCTCTGGCCTCAATGTACTGCTGTTTGGCATCTGCCGCCATGAGATACCATCATCCTCATTGAAATTAGAAACCCCTATTAAGTAGCAACATATGCTCCCTTCATCATCAAGCTAGAGGGGACACCCCTCATAGCACTTTTCAAAGGTGTTGATGATGCCATCATCAGTGGATTTCTCAACGTGATGATGAAGAGAATCTTTTGTATCCTCTTGTAGGACAGATTAAGGATGGCTTAGCACACTATGCATGGTAATTAATTTCTAGGACTCTAATTTTCATAACAACTTGTAATTATTTCCTCTTTATTGTAACTAGTATCAAAATCCAGTTGAGTAAATTTTAAAGATCTTAAAGAAAGGAGCTCTGATGAGCTAAACAAAATTATATACTTTGTAGGCAGAAGGGTGTTGGGACAGGGAAGTTATACTAAGGAAAGAACAGATTAGTTATGGCAAAGTCATTTTCCTTTAGGGGATGACAGAGGTCTGTCAGATTACCTAACTAGTGCTGATGACTGGTTGAGTGATTTAAAATTTTATTTTTGGGAGAGTTGAACCTATAATTATGTTATATCTCCATTTGGGTTGGCATAAGTTACTTCATTTTTGGATTTGTTGTTCATTTTTTTAACACTGGATTTTTTTGCATTTTAACTTTATGTACTGTAGTCTAAACCCAAGTTCAGTCAAATAACCAAACACATAGAAATGCAGCTCTTTAATTTAGCACATGTAATCTCAAATTTCTATAATCTTGGAACCTCTAATCCTATATAAATAAATTATCTTGAATACAATTGTATTCCTTTCTAATCTCTCATCCTCAGAATATTTTTTCACACATATGTGCCAAGAATTTTGTTGAGATAATTAAAAATCTTGCAATTATTTTGGTAGGTAATCCTTTTACTCCATGATTTGACCTTGAAATCTGTGCAGTTGTAAATGAAATTGCTTTTAAAGTTCACTTTCTTCTAATTCATTGTTTATATAGAAATGGAGCTGACTTTTGCATATTGATTTTATATCCTGCCACTTTACTATGCTCATTATTTTTAGTAGCCTTCTAGTAGAGTCTTTGGGATTTCTATGTATATTATCATGTCATCTGCAAATAGTGATAGTTTCACTTCATTTCCAATTTGCATTCCTTTTATGGTTCTCTCTTTTTTAACATAGAACAAGAAATTTTATTATATTGAATGCTGGTGCATAACCAACAAAAAAAGCTTAATTACAGGAGGAGACCAAGGGAAACCAGATATCAGGTGGATTTCTGCACAGATTTTAAAGACTTTAAAGGTTGACAGCATAATTGCTCATATAGTGTTTTTCAGATATAGGGCTTTCCTTTTACTTAACCATTCTTATCATATGAAGTTTAACCTGTTGTCTTCCTGTAAAGCTAAATGAAAAACACAGAGCAACTAGACCAAAATTTCTCTAGTATATAAGGGAGAAATAATTTGTTTTCTTTGCATTTTCACATATATTTTAATGTCTAAATCTGAAACGTCATTAAGAACGTCTTAATTTTTTACTTTTATAAATCATCAAAACAATGAATTTTCATAGTGTTCATAGTAGCTTTATAAATGATCAAGATAAATGTACAAACAAAATTTTAGGTGCTTTTAGAACCACGTGTTAAGACACAGCACACATGATCATATTTCTTTTTGGGCTTATTCTTTTGGGACACTGAGGAATACTCATTTTTTCTTAAATTTAGCCTTTGATAAATATTGTTTGGAAAGATCACAAAGTGGAATCTTCAAAGTTTTCCCAATAGGCTTTCAGTCAAATAACTCAAAGATCTCATGTCCTAATTTATCTATATTACTTTTTTTTTCTACAATTAATATCAGCAGGCTCTTGTACTGTCGGTTTGTCTTGATCATTACTTATTCTTGTAACACCATCCCTTAGGGTGATATACAAAGATCAAAAGATCTTTCCCCTGCTGCAATGAAAATAATCTGGATTAATAGCAAAGTCAAAGCCATGGGTGTTTCAGGACATACTTGAAAATAGTCTTAAGATCCTTTTTCTTTAACAATTTTGTTTCCTTTTTTTTTTTTTTTTTACAACTGTGCAGTCACTTCCCTGTTCTATTCTTCAAATGGGTCTTCTTATAATGCATCTGAAACCCACTATCCACATCTGCTTTTCTTGCTCTAGACATTCTCAGAAACATCTTGTTGACTTCTTCAAGGGCTATGGATACTCTTATAGCCTGCACTACTCAGCAGCTCCTTTTCTGAATAATGGTCTTCTTCCTCCCAGTTATCAAATTCTTCACCTTCATCCTAGCTTTCCAAGTCAGGGCCCATACCTAGCCTGGTGCTTCCCAGGGACGGGCCAATTAGCAAGGTCTCATTCCTTCTAACTCCACTGCCTTCTCCTTCCTTGAGCCTTCGTCCTCAATCTATGGCAGAGCCCCATTTTGGGAGGGACTTGCCACAGCTCCCAGCTCCTGCTTCCTACCTTTATCTGTGGAAGTTCACTCTTATCAGGGATCATATCTATCTGCAGGTCATTGCTCTCTTTATGCTACTTGCACAGCATGTCCTTTTCTGACATTGTGCATGCAGCTCAACCTCAACAAAGTGCTTTCAGCAAGATCAAATTAAGTCTTTTTCTTGCCTTATTTCTGTGGCTAAAGCTTCTAGTTTCACTATGTTGAACAGTAGTGTTTGTTGGCTGAGTGTCATATATGGCCTTTATTATATTGAGTTAAGTTCAATTTATTCCTGTTTTATTGAGACCTTTTATCAATAAGAAAACAGAATTAGAAATATAAAGAAGAATAATGAACAACAACAAAACACTAAAGGGGAGGAAGAAAAGGGTAGCTAGAACCTATACAGGTAAATGACAAGTCAATACCGGGTCAAAAAGGCAATTAGGGGCAAAGATGGAAACTATATAATGATCAAGGGAATAATGCAGCATTAATGTTGATGCACCTAACACAGGGATAACTACTATATAAAAATACTGTTAACACAATTAATAGACCTGAAAGAACACATTGTCAAAACCACTTTAATAGTTGGAGACCTCGCCACACCACTTATGCTAGGGATAGATCAATGAGATAGAAAGTTAACAAGGAAATAATGACCGTGAATGAAACAATGGACAGATGGAATTACAGAGCCTTCCAGTACAATAAAAATAAATACACATCCTTCTGAAGGGCACATGAAACATTCCGAAGGATAGATCATATGCTGGGACACAAAAATAATCTCAAAGATTATATGAAAATAAAAATTATATAAAGCATCTGCTCTAATCATAATGGAATAAAGCTAGAATTGAGAATTCCAGAAAATCCAAAACATGTGGAGACAATAGCAATGTATTGGTACAGTTCTTATCAGCTAAGCACTATACTAAGTATTCTACCTGGACCATCTCATTTGGTGGTGATAAAAAAACCTATGAAGTAGGTGATATTATTAGCCAGATTTTAACTGAAGCTCATAGAAGTTATTTGACAAAGTTTCAGAAATTAGTTGAATCAAAATTCTCATCCAAGTTTATCTGATTACAAAGTTTATAGTCCTTCCATGCAGCATTGCAGCATCTCACTCACTTTTAGTGTGTGACTGTAAGTGTTAATAAAGTGAATATTTGCTTTTATATACAATTTGAAAGGACTTGAAAAATTATCTCTCTGCTAGTTTGTTTGTGTTAAAAAATGTCCCAATATTGCTTGAAGGTCATCTCAGGAGATGTATGTTTTTAACTTTTATGTGATTGATGGTAATGTTTGGAAGGAATCTCTTTATTAAAATTTTTTAATAATATATTCCTTTTTGGTGAGTGGCATAGACAATGTCTTGTGCTTACTTAGACCCTTTCAGTAATAAAGGATTTATTCTCTTAGTTGAGAACGGAAGTGGGAAGATAAATATCTCACTCAAAGGGCAGCTCATACTAAGGATTGATTGAATGGGCCATGAAGGCTCCATCTCCACTATTCTAGACTGGCTCTGGAAGTCCGTCTCAGTGGGATTTGCTGAGATCTTTGTTGGCCTACATCACAGATCAACTTTTCTTTCTGTCTAATCCTGTTTCTTTCTACTGTCAAAAGGCATTGATCCAAAAAATATTCTCCTATGTACTTCCTGAATGCTAATCTCTGAATTTTCTTGTTAGACAACCCTATTTGCAACTGAAATCAGACTAGGAAATGAGAAGACGGGGGATAAGAAGAAAGACCGTAAGAAAGATCAGCAGTTAGGTCATAGGGCACAACTTGTTAATGACATACTAAGAGATCGTTGGGGATCAGGAAGACAAGTCATGTATTTCAGAACATTTTAAAGATCTAACCACCCTTGCCCATCATAGACTATATTTGCATGATGCCTTTGTATGCCATGTTGATTAACAGACATATTAGTTTTCTACCAGGTTTTTTTGGGGGGCTTTATGTTGTGAACATTGGAAAAGGGAAGCTCTTCTAACTACATAGCAGAAAATAATTAAGTTTCATGCTGCTGAGAAGCCATGTCAGCAGCACTCAGTAAAAATGCAGGGTAAGGTATAGGATATAAAAATTGCAGTGTGCTAACAAATGGAAAACCTTCCACTGTCAACAAATTAGAGTGCTCCAGTACTCTTTGAAATACTTCATGATTATTTTTGCTTTTCCCTTTGAATTCTGAGACCAGTTTGGAATGAGGAGGGACAGGAGGCAAAAGTAGCAAAGAACAGCATTTCCTGTTCTTTAGGAAACTGTCCTACAGCCTTTTGGAACATCCTGCCATGATGTATGCTTTCCTGTCCTACTTTGTCAGTCCAGTGGACTGGCTGAGATCTGCCAGATGCAAATGTTGCATAATGAATGCAATGACAGGACATAAATATCCCTGTATTCTGGCAGTATGTTTCTATCGCCATTTATAATGAAATAAACATGGTTAAATCTGTATATGACTCAACATTTATCCAATAGGACCCACCTTAAAAAACTGTACCTACTGAAAAGAACTTTGACCTGGAACTCTTGCATAAGGAACTCTAGTGGAAAAATCAGGGAAATAGAGGACATAGTCCTTGCACTTGAGGAACTTGCTATCTATTTCACAGCATCAAGTTTACACACCTGAGAAATATTGTAAGTAACATATATTGATTTTTTTCCTCAAAGTTCTCTAAAGGAAAAGAAAAGTTGACTCAAATACCAGGTAGTCTGTGGGAACTTATCTTAAAATACAAAGTAACTCTACATATGAGATATTTTGCCTAAGTTCTTGTAAAAATCAACTTTATTTTGGTTTAGTTTGGTTAGTTTTGCTTTAGTTTGGTTTAGTTTTGATTTCTTGTTTCTCGTTTGTTTTCTCTGTATTACGCATATGAATGAAATAATTTGATGCTGTAGCCTGCCCACCCCCAATTTTAAAGTAAAATTGACACTCCAGAAAGATGCGATATGTTTGTACTTTGCTTTTCCTAACACCTAGAATTATGGGGATATACCAACTCTATTTTGGAAAGACTAGAGTTGTTTGTATTTCCTCAGATGACCTGCTTATGTTAGAGGACTGACCTTCATCATATCAAAATATTATGTATAGTTAATACTAAGAAATATGACCAGCTGTTTAAAAATGATCATTTTTGCAAAAGGGTTTTAATGCCTCTCTGATAGCATTGTATAAGTGTTATTATAAGGCCCTGGGAGAGTCTCGCCTTGCAAATATGTTAATCATTGGTCATGAATAACTTGAAAGTATCCTCAAGATATGTTTCCTGTGTTTAGTCATAAAGAGTGAATAATTTTTTGCTTTAGTTTTTTATTGGTGGAGTGTATTATGTTAGTATTCTGTTGCTATTGTAGCAAAATTACTACAAATTTAGTGGCTTAGCACAACACAAATGTATTATCCTGGAGTTGTGAACATCAGAAGTCTTAAATGACTCTCACTTGGCTATTAATAAAATGAAGGTGTCGGTAGGTCTTTGTTCTTTTTTGGAAGGTTCTAGGGAACCATTTGCTTTCTTTCCTTTTCTACCTTCTGAAGTCTTTCCACATTCCTTAGGTCTGTGTCTCCCTTTCATTCTCAAAGTTAGCAATTGCTGATCAAGTCTTTCTCACACTGTATCACTCAGGAACTCTTTTGCCTTTCTCTTTTACATCTAGATGGCCTTATAATTACATTGAGTCCACCCATATAATCCAGTATAATCCCTTTATTCTTGGTTAGCTGCTGTTTAGAGACCCTAATTCCATCTTTTGCCATATAATTCACTGTTTTTCATAGGTTATGGGTATCAAGGATGGACATTTTGGGAAGGCCATATTTCTGCCTATCACATACTTTGAAGCTCACCTCCTCTTTCTGGGGCTGGAGAAAATCCTTTCCATCCCTGCAGGTTCCTATTTTAAAAAGGGGTAAAAAACTCTACTCCAGTGGGAAAAGATTTCTATGAGTGTGTTTGTAAGTATGCTTGTTTTTATAAACCTTAAGCAAGTGTATTTAAAAGAGGGAAGCATATTTGAGGATTTAGTGACTTTTTCTTTTGTTTTGATTTGGTTTGTTTTTTTAATGGGAGACTTCCTGAGTAAGAGGGAGCAAAGGTTAGTTTTATTCATTACACTCAGCATGCCATACAAATGTTAAAATTTTTATATGTGCAATCATGTGAAGATGGTTGTGATGTATTGCCTTAATTTACATCTGGTGCCATATGAGTTTCCACGTGACACAGACTGAAAAATCCACTCCCCCCTCTGAATACTTGGGATATCTGGAAATTGTTCAAATGCTATCTCATCTGCTTTGCTGCTTTTTCCTGAGTTTTAATTTTTGTATTCCTATCTAGAATACAGTTTATTCAGTGAATGCATAACAACTAATAATTGCTGGTGTTCTGGGGTAAAATCTGAATAAGCTGCTCATGAGGACAACATTGAGTTCTTGTTCTAAAGTTCACATTGCAGATTGACAAAAATATCTCCTATGGTGAGAATGTGTGAAGGGTTCACTCTTGAGACTCCGATCCCTGGCACTTGGGTGTATGTTCAGTGACAATTCATCTGAACAGACCTGCTCATTATGATTCACTGCTCATTAGGCTCATTAGACTAGAAATGCTAGTCTCACCGCTGGAGGAGTCTTCCTGATTAGTGTGATGTAGGGAACTGCTGTGCTCCTGTCTTCTCATCCAATGGGATTTCCCTCATGGATTTACCATAATCAGAGTGCCAGTCAGATTTCAATATGTCATGCTATATTGTATACTATGTGTTTGTCAGCTATGCTTGTATTTATAGAAGCACTTCAATATGTGCCAAAAAATCCTATGTGTTAGGCATCATTTGGGTAGCAGGGTTAGAGGAATGTGGAGGGATGGGAGTATCATCCAGTCGGCTAGTTAGCAGTTGGTTATGTGAGTGCTGAGACTATCAGAGAATCCATCTATATGTGAACAACTTAGTCGAATGGATAGTTGTATGTATAATCATCATTTTATCAATCACTTGCCATAGGCTAGACACCAAACTAAGTTTTTACATTATTGTATCTATTTTATTTTATTTTATTTTTTTAAACATTTTTTTATAGAGGCATGTTTTATTTCTTTATTTATTTGTTTGTTTGTTTGTTTTGTTTATACATGCACTGGGTACAGTCAGAAGCGTGGGAGGGTGAGAGGATTCACCAGAGCCAGAGCGGGGAGCAGAGCAGGCAGAAGGACCGAAGTACACTGCTGAGGGGAGCAGCGGGTGGCAGGAGAGGTCTGCGCGCCATGTGGGACCCTCCTCTGGTGGCCGGGGAGCAGCCGGGGATCGAACCGGTGCCGCAGAGGCCACGGGCAGCTTCGCAACCCAGCGCTCAACTGCTGCGCCACCGGGGAGGCCCTATTGTATCTATTTTATAACTACCATGTGTGTTGCATAGTATTATTATGCCCATTGACTGTAAATGAACCTGATAATCATAGTTGCTTAGTAAGTTATTAAAGTCCACACAGTTAGTAAGTAGCAAAACCATAATTTTAGTTATATCTGTATGAACTTGTGTTAATTTACTTTCCCCTGAAAGGAGAGTCTATGATAGAAACTCGGGTGGAGGTAGTTTATTTCAGATGTGACCTTGGAATTAAAGACAGATTCAGGAGTCTAAGACAGGAAAGAAGGAATAATTAACAGTGTGATTTTTTTTTTAAAATTTGTTAATTTTTATATAAGAACTGGGGTACAGGCCAGAAGCACGGGAGGGTGAGAGGATTCACCAGAGACAAAGCGGAAAGCAGAATAGGAAGACGAAACGAAATACACTGCTGAGGGGATCAACAGGCGAGACAGGAGAGGTCTGCCATGCCGTGTGGGTATCTCCCTGGCTGGTCAGGAATCAAACCCACACTGCGGAGGCTGCAGACAGCTTCACAGCGCTGCGCTCAACCACCTGCGCCACCAGAGAGGCCCAACAGTGTAAAGTCACTACTGTTGGCAACAGGGACTCAGTTTTACTGGGTCCTTCTCAGAAGTACACAAAATGCATGCTAAAATACCTGAAAAGTTTGCTGGAAGATTTATTCCCTAATTCCCATTCTCCAATGTTTGAGGGTTGTTCTCAAGCTTATTAATTCGACTACACTTCTGGGCTGTACTTGTTCTCTTGACCAAGAGACATGAGAGAAACCTTTAGGGTAGAAAGTAGAAAGACCTCAAGGAATGTAGACCTGAAGTGGAACAGCTGTCAGAAGGAAATTGAACTTTTCTGAAACTGTCCACCACAACGAAGCTGAAATCAGAGGTGTTCAAAGAGTCTGTGACATTAGAGCACAATAGACATCTGTTACAGAATTCTAAATCTTATGCTTTAACTATGATTCTATTTAGAGAAAAACTATTCCACAGGCAAAGATTTTACTCTATATATTTTCTGGTACATTTCTGATTATCTTTGTATAAACATTAACTAAACTACTATGTTCCCAGATACCTTGTAATATACTGAAAACCTAGAAAAGCAAAAGTCTTGCTTTCATAGAAATGGTCCTTTCCATGATTATCTGACAGATGAATAGACAGGATTCAATGTAAAATAACCATTACAGGAAAATGGAACAAAAATGGTTTCTCAGGCCTCCTATGTATATGTCATGTATTCAAATCTGTAAGGTTTCTTTTTCTTGAATTGCAAATGTGAAACTGATTGGGTTCAGAGTTTGAATGTGTTGGAATATATTTGAATATTTTAAGAACCAGCTAAGCAGACAGTTGAATGTGGAGGTGGAGGACTGAGGGGTAGGGAAAACCTATCAGTGAGTCAGCTGTTAGTATATTCCTGGTCTGGGTAGCATATGCAGCACACATTTTTCTTCACCTTCCTCAACCTTGAACTAATCTTGATAGGGCCATGAGAGTCGAACCTCTGAATAGCCTGTGCCATAACACTAAGATCTGTTGTCTGATTTGTTGACTGTTAAAAGACTTCTAAAACTTGTGTTAATTTGAATTGTGTGTCTGTTTGCATGCATGTGTAGATACCTTTTAAAGAATGTCTTCTTAAACTGAAAGCTTTCCTCTAAGAACAGGAACAAAACACATAGATCCATGAAATACCTGATGAAGGTAAAAAACACTAATTCTAAGGTACATATGCATGCCTATATTCACTGTAGAACTATTTACAAGTTCTCCATAGTCAAGTTATGGAAACAACCTAAGTGCCCAAGGGCAGATGAGTGGATTAGGAAGATGTAGTGTATACACACAGTGGACTAGCACTCGGGTAATAAAAAGAATGAGCTTTCCATTTGTGGCAACATGGTTTGAACTGGATTGGATATAGCTAAGCAAACTAAATCAGAAAAGGGCAAATACCATATGGTATCACATATATGTAGAATATAAAGAAAACAGACAGTCAGATAAGTTCAAACTAAGAACTAACCATAGAAAGTTGACTACAATAACCCAAAGAAGAGTTTATGAATACCTATGCTTCAAAACAACTGTCCCTTACAGGTTTATAAGCAAGAACATTATGATGTTATATTGGGGGATTTTTATATTTGTACTTCACAGCCACAAGATATTTTAATAAAATATTTTCTTTGTGAAAGGAAAAAAAAAATAAAGAATGTCTTCTTTTTAAAGGATGAAGGATGGACCTGGGCCAGATATGTTTGAAATTGTCAAACTGTCATTCAAATTCAAAGCCCAATAGGGATAGAAACCTCAGCAGTGTATTGTTGACTGTTTTTTTTTTCTCTTTTCGTACCTTATCTAGATGTTCCATTCTTAAGGATACACAGAGTAATTTGTAAGAATGTTGGAGAATTATTCCCTCCCACAAAAGTGTTTTAGTACCTTAAAACTTAGTACCTTTTCTCCCAACAATTTTTTTTGGGGGTGGAAGGAATGGTGACACTTAAGTGCTTTATATGACCTGATTTGTCAAAGCAGTGAAAGGAGGTAACATGGTAAAACGGAAAGAGTAAGGATTGGGGAGTGTTGGTTACCATGTAATTCTTAGGTAATTTACCTATTCTCTCTGGAAAGAGTCAGTTTTCCTGTCTTTGGAGATAAAGTTGATCATACCTACCAGATAAACTTAGTGAGAAAATGGTGTATGTGTTAGTTCCTAACAGAGTTTCTCTGCAATGAATGCTTAGTAAATACTAGAGTTTCTTTCTTTCCATGAAAGGAAGCTGGGATCAGTATGAGAGCTGCTGAAAGAGGTGGCAATGAGCTCAGAAATGACAGATTACCAAATTATTGAGGATTCACCCTCTCTTTCAGCTGTTGGTTATGGCTAGCATGGCTAGAAGAAGGGTTGTTTACAAAAGACCTAATAGACTCAAAAGTTTTTGCCCCTTTCTGCTGGTTGCCTTTTCCACTCTGAGCTATGTGCCTCAGTTTCTTATCATCAAAATGTTATTTCAACCAAAGCTTATAGACTATTGTAAGAATAAAATAACCAGCCTAGGGGGCCTGAGGTGTAGGTACAGTGGAATTATACACAAGAACAGCCCACAGCTCAGTTGCACATAGGTTATTGCTCTCTCTTCTCCCCAACTCCTGTCTTTCCTCTGTCGTCCTGACATGTATGTTCATTTAAGAAAAGGTCAGGACATATAACTTCAAAATCCAGGTCAGCCAACTCCAATTAACTCTCAATAACCAGACACCATAGTCCTCATTATGCTGGGCAGTCATCAGAGTTCTCTGAGGTAAGGGCATATACTTGACAAGCTTCTCTGATTCAGG
>NW_023601543.1:19537448-19600472 GCF_014898055.3 Talpa occidentalis | reverse complement strand
ACTTTAGGGGGCAAAATTGAGAGTAAGGAAAGAGATCATTGGGGAGACTGTTACATTGGTGCAAACAGAAAAAAAATTATGGTGGTTTATGTTATGGTAATGATTATGTCGATGGAGAGGATAGCAAAAATTCAGTAAAGGTCAGAAGTAAAGCTCATGGGATTAGCTATTAATGAGTGTGAAGTAGAATTTTTATTGTAATAGTACAGATGATTGGGTTGAACCTTATACTAAATTTATTGTCTTTGCTCTGTGCAATGCACTGTTCTACACACAAAAATTTCAACTTTTCAATATCCTAAACCCCATGAATTAGTGGAACATTATAGATGTCTTATTGTAAATAAAATCTTTACTGTGAAGGCCATTTCTTTGATAAAAATGGAATTGAGGTGGGATATTCTGGTTACTATGTCAGAAAATTGCTTATGACTACACAGTATTGACAGTTTGATTAGTAGTTTTAGGATAGATATTTAATTATAAAAATATAGAACTTTTTTTTTACCAGATTTTTGCCAAAAGAATACAAGAATATTGAGAAAAACAAATGAATTAGCTGAGATATAAAATTAGTGCACTGAAAAAGAAATTGATGCTTAAAATAAGAAAATAATAGGTACAGTATATAAAAATATAAATAAAAGAAATTAACAATTCTGGGGAAAGCTATAGATGCCGAATAGGCCAGATGAAAGACTGAATCTATGACCTCAAAGATGGTAATGCATTAAGGACTCAGAAGAAGAGATTGAAATATGAAGGGGAAAAACAGAAACATTTCAAAAATGAACTGACATCATTAAGAAAGGCAACAACAGAAACATGGGTATTCTGGAAGGACAAGAGAGAGAAGGAACCAGGGAACTTATTCAAAGAAATAGAGGAAAGCAACCAAAATCAAAGGATGGAATTTCTTTTTTTTTTTTTTTTTTTTTCAAAATAAAAATCAGGAATTGGTTATACTGTTTCAGATATATAAGATCAGGACATATTTTATCTATAAGTAATAATTGGAGCAATAATAAAAAGATGCTCCCCAAGATTGATGGTCTCTAGGGACAGAATATTTAGCCAGTCATTAGGAAATTTCATAAGATAGCACCTATCTAGAAGTCACCAATGCTTGCAACCTGGTACTCTACTTTGTGGATTCAGAAAGCGTATTTCGTCAGTTCCCTGAAAACTAGCCCAGTGGTTCTCAAATTATGATTCCTGGACATGCAGCATCAGGATCACTTAGGAACTTGACTGAAATGCACATTCTTGAGCCTTATCTCAGACTTAGTGAAGCAGTGAAAATAAGCATGAATACATCCCTTTGAATTAGTGTTTTTTGTGTTCTTTGGATAAATGCAAAGGAGGGGAATTCCTGAATCATAATATGGTAGCTCTATTTTTAATATTTTGAGAATCCACCATACTATTTTACATGAGAGATGGACCAGTCTAACATTCCCACCACAGTGTATTAGGGTTCCATTTTCTCCAGGCCTTTGCCAATGTTTATTGTTTTTGGGTTTTTTGAATTTGATAGTTACCACTGGAAACTGGAGAGGAAAAGGGAAGGCAGATAGTTTACTATCACTGACGAATTGGTGGAGAGTGAGTGAGTGAAATATATATACATATGGAAGAGCAAAAATGTAACCCCAAAATTAAAAAAAAAATAAATAGAAGGAAGTAAACACGTGTCTAGTCCTGGAGGCCAGAGGAGATGGCATACATTGCCACTGTCCTCTTCTATCCACAGAATGATTAGGACATTGCAACAAGAGATAGTGAAATCCTTTGTGACCTGTACTGTCAATATAAAAGTTCGCCCCTCCCCTTTCCCCCGCCTTACTTAAGATCATCAGTTTGGGGCAATATGGGAAGTTTAGGACTGAGGTGACTTTTGCTTTGAATGTACCATAAATCCAGAATATTTGTTTCAGAGTTCATCTTAGGCTTCAGAGCAATGTAAGTAAAGTTGGTAATTTGCCTGTTTCCCACTTAGAAATTAGACTAGATTGTCCAAGTAAGATAGATAACAGGCAAGCTGGAAGCTCTGTATATCCAGAGAGGCTCAAGCAACTTTTAGGCAGCTCTTTCTAAATTGTTATCATAGACAATCAGCTGATGCACTGTGAGTAAATGCTAAAGAACCACAAAAATATCTTGTCTCTCCAAGAAAATTATAATGCTCTTGAAAATAATGCTTGTAACTTGTACTTTTATTATCAGCAATGCAGTACATTATAAATAGTAATTTTTCAACAAACATTTCATTGAATATCAAAAATTAGCCATTGGAAAGGATGCTAGGAATTATTTAATTCGATTTCTTCATTTTATAGTTCATGAATTTAATAGATATTTATAATGCAACTACTTTGTAGCAGCTACTCTGTCCACAGAAGACCCAAAGACAAATAAGATAGTAACTGATTTTTGTTGGGGGGGTCGGGGCAGTAGGGAAGGGTTGTTGAATGAGAAAGTTGAACATCAAAGAGACGTAAGTTCATTTGTTTAAAATGATAAGACTTAGGGCCTCCCTGGTGGCACAAGGGTTAAGACGAAACCTATGAAGTTATCCGCAGCCACTGCAGCACGAGTTCCATCCCCGGCATGCCAGGGAGCAACCCACATGGTGCAGCAGACCTCTCCTGACTTGCCCTGCTGCTCCCCTCAGCAGTGTACTTCAGTCAATCTGCCTGTTATGTTCCCCACTCAGTCTCTAGTGAATCCTCTCACCCCCCCCCACACCTCTGGCCTGTACCCCAGCTCTTGTATGCATAAATAAATAAATATTTTTAAAAAAACACCATAAGACTTGGAGTAGACCTGCTGATACATGAATTTTTCTGGTCTTTGTTTTTCTTCATATGTCTTTGTTAAATCCATCTGCCTCACTCTGGATCCTAGATTTTGGTAACTATTGCTTCCCTAACTCTATAAAGTTATTTCTTGCTCTTGCTCTAACCCTAGAAGAAATGCCATTAATTAAACTTGGTACTTCATTAGCCCTCACAGTGTGTATGTTAAGAAATTCTTCTCAAAGTAAATTTACCTTTTTTTTCTTTGCATGTCACTTTATTGCATCTGATTTCATAGAGATTTGAAATTCTGAGCAGTTAGCTTAACTTTTCCCTGTATTTCTTTCAATATTTTGTTCTTTTCATCTCTTTACCTCATTTTTAGGAATACTAAAAGGTACTACTTTATATTATAAATATAAATATTTATATGTATATTTTCATTTTATCAAAAAGAATTTTTTTAAAGATTTTAGTTATGCATACAAGAACTGGGGTACAGGCCAGAGATGCAGAGATGCAGGGGTGAAGGGTGGTGAGAGGATTTACCAGAGACAGAGTGGGGAGCAGAACAGGCAGATTGACTGAAATACACTGCTGAGGGGAGCAGTGGGTGAGACAGTAGAGGTCTGCCGCACCATGTGTGTAGCTCTCTGGCAGCCTGGGTGTTGCAGAGGCTGTGGATAGCGTCACAGTGTTGTGTTTAACCCCTCGCACCACCAGGGAGGCCCCTCAAAAAGAATTTTTATATCAATTTTTTCCCAAGTTTTTAAATACTGAATATGGGGCCTCCCCGGTGGCGCAGCGGTTGAGTGCTAGGCTGCAAAGCTGCCCGCAGCCTCTGCAATGCTGGTTCGATCCCTGGCTGCCTGCAAGGGTCCTACATGGTGCGCAGACCTCTCCTGCTGTGCCCGCTGCTCCCCTCAGCAGTGTACTTTGGCCCTTCTGCCTGTTATGCTCCCTGCTCTGGCTCTGGTGAATTCTCAAACTACCACCCCTCCCTCCGCACTTCTGACTGTACCCAGTGCTTGTATAAATAAATAAATAAATAAATAAATCTTTAAATACTGAATATGTAAGGAAGAAAACAGAAATTGCCTATAATAATACAGAGCCAGGAATAACTGCCCAACATTTCTATGTTACCTTAATTTTTGAAGTGGTGTAATAGTGGTGTAATTCTGTAAATCTTTCATTGCACAATCTGCTTTTTCTCTATTAAATATAATGAATATCTTTTCATATCAATAATTGTTAATCATCAGAAATAATAGTTGCTTATTTCATTATATAGGACTTTTTCTATCAAGATGATTATTTTTCTATCATATGTATATTATGTGTGAGGTATTATCCTTTAATGCATAAGGATCCTGTATAAAAAGTACTCTAGCAGGGATCTCCCCTGGTGGCGCAGTGGTTGAGCGCTGGGCTGCGAGGCTGCGGGCAGCCTCTGAAGCACTGGTTTGTTCCCAGGCCAATGATGAGGGTCCCACAAAAAAAAAAAAAAAGGACTCTAGTAGAAGGTTTAGGTATAGTCTCTTATTAAACAACTCACTTGTTTTCACAAAGGGAAAAATATGGTGGATGAGGTTTGTTTATAAGCACCTAGGAGTGCAGGGTTGAATCCCTGAGAATGTGAGCTGAGATCTCACTTGTCATGAAAAGATCACTGAACTGTTTTGTATAAGAAATTGTAACAGGGATCTAGGGCTGGAGGTGAGGCGAACAGAAATGACTGGACAAAATGGAAAGCAGAAGCTAGGCAACATGAGAGAAGGCCAGATCCTTGAGAAGGATGTCTTTAGCAACACAATACCTGTTGTAAGGCATTTGAAGAACTTTTTTTTTTTTTTTTTTTTTTTTTTTAATTTTCTAGAGGCATGTCTTATTTATCTATTTGTTTGTTTGTTTGTTTTGGTTTATACATGCACTGGGTACAGTCAGAAGCCGGGAGGGCGAGAGAATTCACCAGAGCCAGAGCCGGGAGTAGAGCAGGCAGAAGACTGAAGTACACTGCTGAGGGGAGCAGCGGGCGCAGGAGCAGGTCTGCGCGCCATGTGGGACCCTCCTTCGGTGGCCGGGGAGCAGCCGGGGACCGAACCGGCGCCGCAGAGGCCGCGGGCAGCTTCGCAACCCAGCGCTCAAACCGCTGCGCTACCTGGGAGGCCCCATTTGAAGAACTTTTAATAGCATAAGTCAATAATATCTAATGTTTATTTGCCAATATAGTAACTTCATAATTTTATAATATAAAATCCATGCCCCTTCTCAAACCTCTAGCAAAGCCTGATATAGTCATGTAATCTTGTGCATTCAAGTTGCGAGGAATAAATTAGTGCAGGTCTAAAGGGAAGTATTGTTTTGTTCTATGCCAATTATGCTGACATTCTGTGGAGATTAGTGCATCAGAGGAGGAGAGAAATGGTCTAAGGATTCTAAGAATCAGCTAACAACAAAAGGAATATAGGGCAAATGCTAATTTGAGTGATACAGATGAAACATAGTTTTAACGAATTTGGAGATTAAAGATGAACTTTGACAAACCTCTGCCTTCTAGAAATACACTGGGGAAGTAATCTTAGAAGGCTGGAAGGTGTTGGGAAACTGATGTCAGGGTTACATAATACAATTTAATAATTTCCATAGTAGAGGCATGATCGATATCATTGTTTGATCTAATGTGAATTGACATTTACATATAATGATTCCCCATAGCAGCCCTCAATTAAGCTTTGATTTCAAACTAAGAGTTCTGAAAATGGTGACAGTAGGAAACACATTTTCCCCCTAAAATACCTATTATCTTTCTTAGAACAACTTTGTCAATAGCCCTCCTATATTACTTAAAACATTTTTGAAAAGATAACAAAATTCATCAATATAGACTAAACATAAAGAGTTACTTTTTTCTTTGTAAAAAACTTAGCTTGTTTATTCTCTGGTGTGATATTTTGCTGATATCCATGGGAATCATGACTCTCTTTGTTTAGGCTTCAACAGGACTGTACCCTGTGCTCTAGGAATATAATAAAAGCTTATTTTAATAGCTCTCATCACAGACTATTTGATTAGATGTATCATAGGTTAAGATCCACTCCCAAAATATGATGACTTTGTATAGTAAAAGCTTGGTATAATATGGTTAACTTGGCTGGAGGTGTGTGTTCCTCCTATATCTAAACACCAACATTATAAGGGTGTTTTACTATATTGCTTTGATTTATTATGGTGATTAGATATATGTGCCTTATTTCTTTCTCTATCTCTTTCCTTTTCACCAAAGAGAAATGTAATCTCTTGAGTTCCTATGAAGTGTTGGTTGTTAATATCTTTCTAGTTGGCAATGTTTCAGATTCTACTGTTGATTGCAGCTCTGGTAATGATAGACTAGTCTGGAGACCTGGACTATGCCTGTGATTGAAATACAGAACACAGAATAGGTATCCGAAGAAATAGATTCTAAGTATTTTCCTTATCAGACAAAGCATTTTGAAATCAGGTCTCAAATCAGAATGAAGTTATAGAAATTGAGAACAGAGATGCAAAATCAAATAAAACCAGGGACTGATTAGAGTAGAAAATTAAGGAGGTACAATATAGTGAAAGGAAGATTGCCTCAAATAACTTATGACATGAGAACAACAGAGAGAGAGGGTTTACTTTTTCTAACGGCTATTGGCATAGTCATGTTGTGGATAATGGAAAGCAGGATTTTCAACCTCAGAATTATAGTTAGTTTGAATTGGATAATTTTTTGTTGTGGGGAGATTTCTTATGCACCGTAGGATGTTTAGCAACATCCCCGGCCTCTATCCACTGGATAGCAGTAGGCCCCCATGAGTTCTTATGAATCAAAAATGTCTCCAGGCATTCCCAAATGGCTCTTCTTTTTGGGTGGGTGAGCAAAATTGAGAGCCACTGGATAAAGGAATTGACATAAAGAAAATAGTTGAGAGTTGCAATACACACTGTACTTAGGCTGTATTTCCCAGAAGCAGCTAAACGTATAATACATTCTTGTTGTCATTCTCTCCACGTCATATTTCTAAGTTGTACCATCTGTTCTTTCCCTCCCGTGAATGTTAAGACTCTTGCTTATTCTTTCCTCGTGGTCATGGTGGTTCAGACAATAAAGTGATAATAAATTACATGTGCTCCTTAGGTCAGGATATGTATTCAGGGACTACTTTTCCAATGAAGGAGGGATTTCAGACTTTTTGGCATTCTCGGATGTGTCTAGAAAAACTTCTAAATGATAAAAAAAATTGCTATTCAAATATACTTTTGATGGATTTTCTGTTTATTTGGTGCCCCAGCTTACTTGTACAATATAACCTCTGTGGAAGTGTGAGCGTGTGGGTGAGTGTGTGTGTGTGTGCGCGCGTTTTGATTTTCTGACTTTGTTAGAGTTTATTTCTGTTTGCTCTTACAGAGAATAAACATGGAAAATCAAACAAGACAGCTGCCCCCCAGTGACTCTGCTATTCTAATGTTGTTTTGCTCTTGAATCTGTCTTGGAGATTTCTTTTCTTTAACTTTCAACCATTTCATACAAGGGAACTAAAAATATTGCATAAAATGTTTTCCTTATTTGTCTGTAAGCTAGGTTTTTAGAATTCAAGCAATGATCCCAAACTCTCTTCTTCCATTGATTTCTGCAATGACTCATTTTAATAACTTCTCTTGGACAGCAGGGTTCCTCCCTAGTATTACAAAACAGCATTACTTTTCCTTACTCAAAAACGTTTTTTTCCTGATGATTTATTGGCGTCACCTATTTATAAACTTTTGGTCTATTTGTTCTAGACATTAGTTCAACCACCTATTTAATAGCATTCTTATTTCATAACAGGATACTATTAGTCCCTTATCCTTTGTTGACAGGACAGTTGACTTGCTTTTTAATACAATGCTAACTTTTCACAATATTTTGTCTCTTATTTGGGGCATTTTGATGAACTTTATTAAAATGAAATTTGCTTTGATATTTAAATGTTTGATTTTTGGATTAATTTGCCATATTAAGAAATTATATATAATATGAGTTTCCAAATGTGTAATTTTTAAATTGTTCTGAAATTTGGTTGATGAGTTGAAATTATATAGTAATGGAATAACATGACTGTGACTTGACTTGGTAGCAACAGAGGAGGGGAACATATTGTAGTGCTTAATAGTAGGTGCTTAACTAGGTAGAATTCAGATTTGGGTTGAAATATTGTGTTTTCTTCTTTGATACTACCTAGGGAATTAAACTCTCCAAATCTCTCCTTCCTAATCTTAAAAAACAGCAGGTGACTCATACCTAATTCATAAAGGGTTGTTGTGACAAGCATAATGATATAGGTGAACCACTAAGTAGTTGCTGCAAGTGACTTTGCTCTCATTAGCACACTGCCTTCTACTTACTCAATGGAACCACAATGCTTCAGCCTCTTGAATAGGATTATTCTAAAATTATGTAAAATATTAATGCCACCATTGTACAAACACCTGATACATTATTCTAGTCCACATAATAACCCTATTAGTTAGGTTTTACTGTCTACTGTATAGATGAAGAAAATGAGGCACAGAAAGGTTAAATAGCTTTGTTCAACATCATATAGTTGATCACACATATAGAGTCAATTCTAGATCCATCTGACTCCAAAGCAAAGCCTCTTTAGTTTTATTTTTAAACTTTTTGTTTAACTTTTTTTTTCTTTTCTTGATAACACTGTCATTTTATGATAACTCCAGTGTTTGAGGGGAAGATGACTAAGAAGCAAAGGTAGGCCATTCTGAAACTACAGTGGGGTGTGTGTGTGTACATGTGTGTGTGTACATGTGTGTGTGTGTACATATATTGCCAATTCTACAGAAGTTAAAAGTTTCCTTACTGATGTTATTACTTGGGTGACCAAAATTTAATCTTCACCATTGTTTTCAGCTTGCCACACCTGTTCCAGATATTTCTCACTTCCACTTGGAAGATGTTATTTATAATGACTTCCCTCATTTGGTGTCATTGTAGGACAACAAGGAAGATCTATGCTCCAAACTTTTCTGTTGTTTAATCACAGTGGCCTGAATTATTTTTGAAAGGGCTTCACTGATAGAAAATTCACATGTTGCTGAACTGAGAGGATGTTTTGACAAGCTGTCACTGAGAGGATTGGCAAAGAAAGCAAAGGTCGCAGACCTGTGATACTGATAATAAATTTTTTCATGCCCTGTTTTATCTGCCCAGGGTTGCTTTACACCTTTCATTGCCATCAAAAACCCTGTATGAATTGTGAAAAGAATTAAAATAGTGTAGAATAGTATAAAGTAAGAAGTAAAGTTTTGGTCCTTTTCTCCCACCTTTTCTCAACAGTGGCCTACCTAAATGCTTTTCTTTGAGTTTTATGTATGTTTTCTGTGTCTTTTTAATTCTTATTTTTTTTTTAAATCAGGTGATATTAATTTATAACACAGTATATGATCAGGAGGACTTAGTTCACACCTCCTCCAATACATGTCACCACACTGTACTCACTACCAAAGCACCTATAGTCCTTTACTATAGCTTTGTGCCCCCCTACTTTGGAGCTCACCCCAGCCCACTTGCTCCTCTAGTTGCTTCAATTCTGCAGTCATATTTCTAGGGTTTATTTTGGTTAAATATGGTCCATTCCTTTGTTTTTTTCTTTATATTCCACATATGAATGAAACCACCTGGAGTTTCTTCTGACTTATTTCGCTTAGCTTAATCCCCTCCAATTTGATTCTTTTCACAAATGGCAAGAGTTCATCTTACTTTTTATATATGGCTAAGTAGTATTCTGTTGTGTTTATATACTGTATATTTTTAATTCACTCCTCTATTGTTGGATGTTTAGGAGGTTTCTATACATGGTTATTATAAATAGGGATGCAATGAACATAGGAGTGCACATATCCCTTCGAGGTAGTGATTTTGGATTCTATGGGTAGATACCTAAGAGTCAATTTGCTGGATCATATGGTATGGTAGTTCTATTTTTAATGTTTCAAACAAACTGTGTAGTGATTTCCATAGGGGCTGGACTAATCTACATTCTTACCAACCATGTGCAGGGTTCCATTTTCTTCACTCCAATATTTGTTGCTTCTGGTCTTGTTGATATGTGTCATTTTCATAGGAGTGCGGTAATGTCTCATTGTGTCTTTGATTCACAGTTCTTTGATGATAAAATGATGTTGAGCATTTTTCCAAGTGCTTGTTAGACATCTGCATGTCTTCATTGGAGAACTGTCTATTTAGCTCTTCTCCCCAATTTTTGATTGGTCTCTTTGTTTAGCCTATGTTGTGTTGTATGAGTTCTCTGTAGATCTTGGATATCAGTCCCATGTCAGATGCATTATGTGAAAATTTATTCACTCATTAACTAGGGTGTCTTTTTTGTCTCAGTGATAGTTTTTCTTGCGGTACACAAGATTTTTAGCTTGATGTAGTCCTATTTATTTTTATTTTCCTTGCCATTACAGTCAAATGCCCCAAAACATTGCTGAAGTCAATGTTGTGGTCTGTTTTGCTTGGGTTTTCTTATATGTGTTTAAAATATATCAGTCTGGCATCCAGTTACTTTATCCATTTTGAGTTAATTTTTATCTATGGTGTATGCATGTGGTCTAGTAGCTATCCACTGTGTGTAGCTATTTAGTTTTCTCAGCACCATTTGTTCAAGAGACTTCCCTTTTTCCTTTGCTACTCTTGACTCTTATGTTGTAGATTATTTGTTCAGATAAATGTGGGTTTATAGCTGGGCTCTATTTCATTGGTCTGTGTATCTTTTTTATTCCAGTATCATCCTGTTTTAATTACTGTAGGTGGCCTATGTAGTTTGATATCAGGGAACATAGTACTTCCATTTTTGTTCTGTTTTTCCTCAGGATTGCTTTGGTAATTTGGGATCTTTTGTGGTTCCATATACATTTTATGATTTTTTTGTTCCATTTCTGTGAAAAATGCTGTTGGCATTTTGACAATGATTGCATTGACTATGTTGTTTGCTTTAGGTAAATTGGATATTTTAACAATGTTAATTCTTCCAATCCATGAGCACACAGACTGCCTTTCCATTTCTTTGTGTCTTCATTTATTTCTTTCAACATTGTCTTACAATTTTTATTGTATAAATCTTTCATCTCCTTAGTTAAATTTATTCCTAGTATTTTTTTCCAGTTCATTTGTAAATAGGATAGTTTACTTATTTATTTTCTCTTTCCAATATTTTCAACATACATCTGTGTCCTCTAAGAAGACTGGAATTCTTGAGGATAGTAACTTTTTTTTTTATTTGATGTTTAAATACCATTGCCTCTAAATAAATACCATTGCCTCTATGTCTCCCGATAAAATCTATTCTACTTACTTGCCTTGCATGACTGTCACTGAGTAAGATTGCAGAAGAGGAAGTTGGATTAGGGTGAAGGAGAAAAAACAATATTTGGCAGTTGGTTGAAGACTGCTGAGTGATAAAAGAGCAGTAACATAATACGTGGTAGGAAAGAAAATTCAAACAAACCCATAAATCAGAGCCAGAAGAGGATTAGCAAAAACTGAAATTTTTGAATATGTAGAAATACTCTTGACTTCTGGCACCTGGCCTTTTAAGCAAAATTTACCTGATTCATAAATGGACCATAATTGCAGTTGACATATAGATGCTAATGAGAATTAAAAGACATGATTTAAAACTGCAAAGTGACCCATATAAGGTAAATATAAACAAGAACCAAGGAACCGAGGCTGCACTCAGTAGGGGTTATATATAATCTTGTCTTCCCTTTAACTTATGTATATTATCAGCATGCTACATATTTTTAAGGAAGAAGAGAGAAAGAAGGGAGGTAGCCTTAGGGAAAAGAGGAAGGAAGGAAGGAAAATTTAGATAACATCATTCCAAACAGTGATTCTGTTTAGTATAGGAAAATGAAAATCCAAATAGTGGGATCTATTTAGAGATTGGGGAAAAATTGTGAAGTGTTTGATACATCCCTAATTCAAAATATATCATTAATTTTTTTAATAGCATCTCTCTTAGTGAGCCTGTAAAAGATTAAACATTTGCCAGTGTCCAATTACTCGCACATTTAGTGAATATTTATTAAACAGCCATTGTTTGTATAGCATTCTCTTTCATGGGAGACATGTGGTCTTTGCCTTTAAAGAGTATAATCTAGCCTTAAATACACATAGAAGTAATTTAAGTGATTTAAGAGAACAAACACAGAAGCAGTGGATTACACACATAGATTTAAATTCAAGTTTGATTAATACAGCTTTAAACTAGCATGTGACCTTAGCATGACACATACTACTCTAAATCTCAGCTTCCCCATTTAATATTATCTACCTCATAAGGCTATAATGAAAAATAAGATATTGTAATTAAACATTTCTTTAGCACAGTACATGAAACACTGTAAGCACCTAATAATGATGATAATAATTATTATGGTTATTTATATGTACCAATAATAGTGAACACAAGATATATCTTTAGAAAATATGTGATTAAGTGCCATGAGGATAGTAGATAAAGGGTCAACAAATCTTTCTGTGAGGGAACAGATAGTTAATGATCTCTGTTACATAGTCTTTATTTTTCTTTATAACTCTGTTCTTTATAACTTTAAAAATATAAAAACCACAGAACTCACAGGCTTAACAAAAAACAAGATTGCAGTTGGATTTAGCTAGAGACTATAGTTTGCCAGCCCCTGAAATGAAGTATACTAGCTGGCATATTGAGTTTCTTGTAAAAGGTGGAGCTTGTTCTGGGACTTAGAGAATGAATGTGCCATAATTTGGAATGGTAATTATTATCTTCTGGACATATAGATGGGATGATATTCTTTATAACCCCTTCTATGATATTTCCCATGATAATTTTTTTTGGTATTTACTATTTCTTTTTTATTTCTTAAAGTTTCACATTTCCAAGGGTATCAATTTAGAATTGAGAATTCAGCTTATTTTAGAGTAGCATAAATATAACAATAATTGTTA
This sequence comes from Talpa occidentalis, assembly GCF_014898055.3. Classification (NCBI taxonomy): domain Eukaryota; kingdom Metazoa; phylum Chordata; class Mammalia; order Eulipotyphla; family Talpidae; genus Talpa; species Talpa occidentalis. The sequence continues at coordinate 19,587,653 of NW_023601543.1, read as the reverse complement.
ACAATATTGCTTTATGCCCAGTAATGTTCCAAATGATTCATAGTCGTTAACTAAGTCAATTCTTAAAATAACCTAGTAACGTTATTATTATTCCATTTTATAGATGAAGAAATTGAGGTTTGCAGAGTTTAGGAAAATTATTTAATATCTCCTAGATAGCCAACAGAACAATAGAGATTTAATCACATGTAATCTGTCTCCAGAACCCTATACTCTTAGTCTACCTCTTGTAATGGGCTCTGATTAGTTAGTGGTCTTAAGTAGATGATATTGAAATTCAATTTTATAGCATGAATAAGTGAGATTAATTTATTTTCAACCATAAGCATTTTTTATCAACCCATTTTGAAAGATAAACTGAAAACATTTTTTTGGCCATCTGCAAATTTCTAGAGTAATAAATACTGTGTGGGGCAGATAGCATATCCATATTGTAGGCAGTACTGTCATGCTTATTTTACAAATGAGGAAATTAAAATTTGGGGAAATGAAGCAACTTGTCCAAGGTCACATAACTAGTTAAATGGCAGACCCAAGATTTGACTTTAAGCCCTGCAGATGTTAGAACACAAATTTTAACCAGCTTACATATTACCCTGAAAGGATTTACATTCTAGTTGGGAAAACATGGAACATGCCTGTGAAATTACCAATGATACTTAATGTCACCTATGAAATGAATTGAAAGACATTAAGTGTCATGAATATTTAGAGTAAGGAAAGGGCTCTTTGAGCTGGGATGGACACACAGAGGAGGTGATGGTGATAATTTTTATACCATTAATTCCAAAATTAACAGCACAAATCGTAGAGCAAGAGTGGCATGGGACTGGCAGAAATACTGGAGAGATGCTAGATGATTTGAGACAATGGCATATTGGAAAAATTTGCTTTTGCTGTAATTTATTGTTAAGGAAACAATATACATTAACAGTAAATGTTCAAAATATGAAGTCAAAGACTGAGGGTAAGTGAGAAGTGACATCTGAAATCCATCTGCAAAACATTAAATAATGTCTCTGATAGCACTCAGTAGAAGAGTTAAAGATGGTACTATTTTGCTACATTATTATCCTTTCATACAATAGCAAAAAGATTAGGATTAGTAATGTTATATATATATATTTTTTTTTTAAATAGAGGCATGTTTTATTTATTTATTTATTTGGTTGGTTGGTTGGTTTATACATGCACTGGGTACAGTCAGAAGCGCGGGAGGGTGAGAGAATTCACCAGAGCCAGAGCGGGGAGCAGAGCAGGCAGAAGGACCGAAGTACACTGCTGAGGGGAGCAGCGGGCGGCAGGAGAGTTCTGCGCGCCATGTGGGACCCTCCTCTGGTGGCTGGGGAGCAGCCGGGGATGGAACAGGCGCTGAAGAGGCCGCGGGCAGCTTCACAACCCAGCACTCAACAGCTGCGCTACCAGGGAGGCCCTAATGTTATATATTTTTAAAGTAACTTGCTATATGGACAATGTTAACATTTAACAGTATACATCTACTTAACAGTTTTCATGCTTTGGAAACATGATTTTTATGTTAATAATATAATTTTGGAATCTTAAAAAAGTTACCATATTTTAAATAACATTCACTTTGTAATTGTCTGTTTCTTCCCCACATTATATTTTGACTTTTTAGCTTCACAAATGAGTATAATCTAATTATTATCCATCAACAAGTGTAACATTATCTTGTCCGATTCATTTCTCTGCTATTCTATTACAAATATGTTTGATTCCTTTTGCAATCCCTGATAAGGTAGGTATTTTTCTTTGTATTAAAGGTCATTACAAATCTTTCAGTAGATTGATGAAACTGTTAATTTACCTGTCAAGAGAGGGCCACAGATGTATCTGAATGCGGTGTACTAATGGCATGGCACTAATGCAATTTCACAAACGACTTAATGGAGCACATAAAGCATATTTCCTCTATTAAATACACATAGCATGGAGTCATATCTTGCTTTACGGGCTGTGAAAAATATTTTTAATCAGCTAAAGGATGAAGAGACTCTTCAAGGTTATGCAGATTAAGTTATAAAAAGCCCTTAAACGCATAATCCTCAATGAGTGTTCAGGAAGGAAAATTTCAATCAAAGATGTTTGTTTAGATTGACAACATTTGTGAGTTTCTTAAGTTTCCAAGAGGATTTTAAAGAGAAAATTAGAATGTGAGTGTCATTTTTACAATCCAAAATAGGGAGAACACAAAGTTTTTCAAGGTTTTAATTCATTAAAAAATATCTTTTGAACTGTGATTTTAGATTGCTGACTTCTTTTCTAGCCTGGATCAGAGCCCAATTATAGCGATAGCTATTTTGTTTGTTTTTAAATTACCTGACCTCCTGCAAATATTTTCACTGTCCTTAAGACTATGGCCACTACTTCCTTCTCCTTAGCAGTAAGTAATTATCAAAATATCTTGAAGTACCAACTTTCTACCCTGAAGATTAAGAACCTTGTTTACTTCATTGATTCTTCTACTTATTTACTCATCAAATCTATATTTAGCTTTTATAAAATGCCCAGCACTCTAGTGTGTGCTGGAGATATAATGATGTACAGAATATACGGAATATAATGATGTACTTTTGTGTTACCTTGAACTTATGAGGAAATGGGCTACGGCCTTTGACTGAGAATGTACCAGGTACGGGTTCTGGCCCCTTAATAAATGAAGTGGGGCTACAATACCACCTTAGAAAGAATGCAAGAACTGGGAAACTTAAGGTAGAGTTTAGAGAATTAGATATGATTGGAATTAAGCAAAAGACCTTTAAACCAAGAGGTTGAGCAAAGGCCCAAGAGTCTCCAGTCATCTGAGTTGAGAAGCAAGCAAGGCCTTTAAACCAAGAGGTTGAGCAAAGGCCCAAGAGCCTCCAGTCATCTGAGTTGAGAAGCAAGCTGTAGGTGTGTCAACCAAGGAATCAATCTCCGTAACCTCAGCTTTCACCCCTGAGCTTTCAAAGTCTTATTTTGCCCCTGGTGATAAATGATCATATATGTGATGATGAGAACTGACAGGCAGATAATTGAGGGCTGGAAGCACTGTAAAGTCTTTAATTATCCAAAAATAGCTAAAACTATTTTCAGTTTATTATGCTTCCCCCCCAAAAGAGAAACAAACCCTCGAGAAAAGGTCAATCAAAAATTGGTTTCTGCTGTATATTAAAATATGCTGAGAATTTTATCAGAATTCCAGGAATTGAATATTGGTCTCACGTGCATTCCTTCAGAACTCTGTGATCTTGTGCATATCACATAACTTCCTGAAGTTGAGGTTTTACATATAGAAAAAAGAGGATGCTATTGACTCTGCCTAGCATTTGGGACTGTGTTGGGAGACTGCAATGATGTTAAATATAATTGCATTTTAAAATTTGTTCAGTAATGTACAAATGTAAGGAATATTTATTGTTTTTTGCTAGCAATAATTAACACCTATATCATGTTTTCGGTGGTTGAATTAAGGTCTAGTCTTTTAGGAAGTTTGATGATTATAATACAATGTTGTTGTCCTGTTCACTCTAGTCTGCATTAAATCTCTAGGACTCTTTCACTACTTGCTGTTAGTTTGTACCCTTAAACCACATCTGTTCTATCTCCTCACCCACCATGCCATTGTATCTATCATTTCACTCTGTTTTTCTGCTTTTGGCTCTTTTGAATCCCTATATAAGTGATATCATATGGTATTTGTTTTTCTCTGTCTGATTATCCCAGGGCCTGAAAAAGTTTGCCTTAATACTTGAGTAGCATGTTCTGTAAGTGTCACATATGAAAGTTATTGCAGTAGTACAGAGAATTTTAAGAGTTTATAATAAAACTGGAAATGGCAAATATTACCATTTCATTATGCAGAAAATTGAGTTACCAATTGTCAGGTGAGTTTAGGACATTTTTATTCTTAATAAACTGTACTGACTTTATGTAATACCTGTTCACAAAGTGTCGGAAACATTTAGAGCTGTTCTGGAGTGTTGTGGCCCTCTTTATAGAGGATGTTTTGTCTAATAGGTTGAAATAAAGTCTGTTGTACTGTATTAGACACAAGAGTGCATTATCTACTGAGTGCAGGAGGACAGAAATAAAAGCCCGAGAGCTTGTTTATGATGGTACAGTTAATGACCAACATCACTAAGGTTTTATAGCATGCAAAGTATAATGACATGTTCAAAATGGAAGTAAAAGCAAGAAAACCAGAATGTGCAATTAAATCTGGTCCAAAATTGTCAAAAGATATTGTTCTTATGAAATATAAATGTAGACATGATTGTGGACCCTTTTTTCTCAAACCATTTTTTTTTAAATTACAGGCACTACTAAATTTACATTAACTCTTAAATAGTGTAATTATTTCCATTTTGACAAAGGCTTATAGTCATTTTACAATTCCAAGATTTAGACACAGATTATTTCTTACACCCCAAGAAAATGCCTTCATCCTGCTCCTTTCTACTCAAAGCCTCCTCTCATTCTTAACCTGTCTGTCCACTGTCTATCTCTATATAATAGTTTTTCCTTTTCCAGAATGTCATATAAATGTAATCACACCTAGTACATTGCCTTTAAAGATTGACTCTTTTCACTGAGCATATAATTCATTTGAAATTCATCCATGATGTTGCATTTATCAGTACATTCATTCATTTTTATTGTAGATGTAGTATTTGATTGTATGAATTTGCCAGTTTATTTATATATTGATGGTAATTTGGGATGTTTGCTGGTTTTGGTGTTTATGAACATAGCTGTTGTAAATATTCTCATACTGTTTTTATGTGAGTATAAATTCTCATTTCTCTTGCCATAAATACTTAGGAGTAGGATTACTGGGTGAAATGCAAAGCCTTTATTTAAGATTGCTACAAACTATGAAATTGTTTTCTAAAGTTGCTGTACCATTTTCTATTCTCTTCAGCAATGCTCAAGAGTTGCTATTTCTCTGTATCCTCTCTAGCAATTTGGTATTGTCATTCTGATAGGTGTGTGGTAGTATTTCATCATGATTTTAACTTGTACTTATTTCTGTAAAGATTAGTGAGACTGAGCACCTACTCATGTGATTATTTACTATAGATATATCTGATGAATCATCTCTCCATGTGTTTTGTCCATTTAAAAAACTAAGTTTTGTTTATACTAATTTTTGATTTTTATAATTGAGGTGACATTGGTTTACATTGTGTTTGTGAGCTAGAAATATTGGGTCTCTCCCTTTAAGTGTCATTAGCACACAGCACCCACCACCATGACACCCATAGTTCTATCACCATAGTCCACTGTGCTCCCTTCCCACCTTACTTTCAACTATTCTCCTTCTCCTACCACTCCAGTAGTTGTATAGCCAGCTTTCTGGTGTTATTTCTTAGTTTGGTTTTATCTGACCCTGACCTGTTGTTTGGTTTCTCTATATTCCACGTATAAGTGACACTATCTGGTATTTGTCTTTCTCCTTCTGACTTATTTCACTGAGTGTAGTCCCCTCCAACTCCATCCATGTTGCCACAAATGGAAAGAATTTATTTTTTTGATAGCTTAGTAGTATTCCATTGTGCATATATACCACATCTTCATGATCCACTAATCTATCTTTGGGCACTTAGCTTTTTCCATAGCTTCGCTATTATAGATAGTACTGAAACGACCTTGGGAGTGCATGTTTGCCTTTAAATTAATGGTTTTACATTCTTCAGGTACATACCTAGGAGTAGACTTGCTGGGTTGTATGGCAGATCCATTTTTAATCTTTTGAGAAATCTTCATACTGGTTTACATAGGGGCTAGAGCAGCCTATCTCCTCACCAGCAGAGTAAGAGGGTTCCTTTTTCTCCACATTCACATTGACAATGATTGTTTCTGATCTTTTTTGATCTGGGCCATCCTCACAGGTGTGGTATCTTACTGTGGCCTTGATATGCATTTCCTTGACAATAATTGATAATGAACATTTTTTCAAGTGTCTTCATCATCTGTATGTCTTTATTGGAAAGGTGCCTATTTAGCTCTTCTGCCCATTTTTTGGATTCATCTCCAGGAGAAGGAAATAATTTGAACTATATGAAGCTATAAAACTTCTGCTCAGTGAAAGAAACCATCACTAAAACAAAGACACCCTTCTCAATGGGAGGAAATATTTGCACAACATGCATCTGATAATATCAAAGATTTACCCCAAAAAAAACCTCATACAACTCAATAAAAACAAGTAACTTGATCAAAAAATATTTTTGGTATGCAATTATTTTCTCTCAGAATACAGCTTGTATTTCCATCTACTTAACAGAATTGTTCATAGAAGAAATGTTTTCAGTTTTGATGAAATACAAATTATCAAATTATCTCCTTAAATTGGTTGTGCTTTTGGTGTTATATCTATGAGCTCTGCCAAACCAGACACACAAAGCTATTGCTCCTTTGTTTTGTTCTGAAGGTTTTATACTTTCTAAATCTTGCATTTAGATCTATGATCCTTTCATATATATATACACACACACACACACACACACACACACACACACACACACATAATATAATTGAATTAACATTGGTTTACAAGGTTTGCAGCATTGTATATGATATAGAGTAAAGGATTATACCCTTCAGGTTTAAGTTACCACACCATAACCACCATCAAGCACACATAGTCATAGTCCTCCACCACAGTCCACAGTCCCTTAGTCTATTTGTTCTCCTCCTCCCCCCTTCATCTCTAGTGGCCTCAGTTCTACAGCCAGATTTCTAGAGTTTGTTATTGGTTTGTTTTATTTGGACCTTTGTTTTGTTGCTCTATATTGCACACATAAGTGACACAACAATTTGTTTCCATTTGTGTTCTCAAATTATTTACTTTTATTTTAATTGTTTTTCTTGGTACAGGTCCATAATTCCATTCATAATTATTGGTTTGTCCCTTTATTGTTTCTCTATTTAGGTCAAACATATATACTTCATTTATATATACTGAAACCCTTCCTCTGGTCATGTTATAATTAATATCAAGAATCACACATTTTATTTTTTGTTGCACAGAATGTAAAATTTTTATATTTATCAAGATATCATTTAAGATTTAAAAGAGATTATGTTATTCCTAAAATTTTTCATATCCAGCATCAGATTTTGAATTCCCCAAACAGTACTTGTTTTTCAGTAATACAATTTTCACATATTTGTTCTGCGCTCATGGCGGTTTGTATGTATAGTTTTTTCTTTCATGTGATAATAATACTTAAGTTCTCTTGAAAAAATTTTAAATAGCAATTAAATTTAACATGTGTCAAGACAATTGTACACTTAACTCAGTTGACATGACAATATGAACAGCTCTACAAAGTTCACAGATTTACAAGCAATGGCATAACTTCTTCCTGGTTAATAACTGAAGGACACCATACACAGACTGTAGTATGCATACCAATCTTAGAGATCTTACATTAAAATATGGAAAAGTGTATATCTCAGAAATGGTCAATGAGGAACTCTTTCCCTATTGGTGTCCTAAGCAAAATTCTTCTCTAGAATGTTAAGTATATAGAAATAAATTTTGGGAAATGCTAGTTAAAAATCAAATGGATTCCATCCTTCTGATTTTCCCAGGACCTCAGGACTTGTTATTTTACTCTTATTATCTTGGAAGTTGGTCCAATCATGTGATAAAGGCCATACAAAATTGTTGAATGTTGAGATGATATGGAGAAGAGCCCAACTTAGCTGTCTTTAGGATGAAGTGCAGTCACTTTAGCATGATATACAAGCTCTACATGATCTGACCTCAGCCATGGTCTTGCTACAGCCATAGCAAGGCATACTTTTAGCATATCTATCATGACTAGCACTTCTTCTCTATGGAAGAGTATGTGTAATTATTGAATTCTAAAAGTGAATTCACTTTTTGAATTCAATAATTGGTTCAATCATCATATCTCCTTTGGTAAATTTTCACTCCCCCCACCAAACTCCTTGTCTGAATTAATATACCATTGCTGTGATCCCGTAGTACCTGCTTTTCCTCTATCCCAATATTTATTAGACTGTGTGGTCTATGGGTCTTTCCAATTGGTCATTTGCTCCTTAAGGGCAAGGAATGTGTTGTATTCATGTCTGTATTTTCTGTATTTAAATAGCAAAGAGGGTGCAGTTGACCATTTAATTAGAAGCTTTCAACTAACCAATGTGGTGACTGACATCGTAGGTCCAGGATTTCTAGGCTCTGTAGCTGAGAATAAATATATGCAAAAGGCATTTATAAAACAATGTATCCAAACAGATACTGTTGTAGGGATTGGGGGGGAAAAGATATTTTGGCCATACATTTAATAGTGCCGGTAGTGATACATTTATAGTCCATGTGTATCACGGTGTATCTACTAAAAAAACAATTTTTGTAAGAGAAAGTATCTATATTGTACCAATTGGCCTTATACACAGACATGCACACGTATCATTCCTCTGTGTGTGGGCTCTAAATCTTAGAAAATAAGGGTAAACTTGATTAATTTTAATTTGATATTGAATTTTTATGTTATTTAAATACTAATGCAAATAACATTGAGATTTGTCATACTTTTCCTCTGGATCTAATATTTATGTAGTATAATGGCATTATATACCTGAGGGAATCAGATTGGAAGAATCTCTGATTAACTGAGGAATTGAATTCATTTAAATGCTTATTTGTGTCAAACAGGTGCATGTGTGTGTATATGTATGTATACAAATATAAACATTTTCTGTTGATTTATATGGCTTACATGATCTGTATATATAGTCTTATGCTTTTTTTTACTCATGCAACAGAAAAATATTGTATATTTACCTCATTTAGTATATATCAGCAGGTCACAGTATATACTTGAAAACAGGGAAATTATATATGACATACTGTACTTCTAGAAATTGTCATTTGGTAAATGACTGAGTGTTCAGATTGAACCCCATTGAACTGGAAAAAATATTTGTCTTTTGGTGTTGAGATAGGGTAGAATTGAGGGAAACTTCTTTTTTCATTTATATTTCTGTTATTTAAGTATTTTACTAAGTACTTATTTTATGTTTGTAATCAGAAAATAAGCAGTTTTAAAAAGAGAGTTGTCAATATACATCTGACCAGAGTAGAACTGATGAAACAGTGAACCCATTAGATGATGTCATATCATGTGGATTTTGCCAGCTTTGCTGAGATTTTTGTGAGTTGATGAAATTAGTTTCCAACTAAATATAAAGTACGATCATGCACAGATATTCAAATTTATGGAAATGGAGATTATAAAGGCTATAACAATTTCAGAATTAAATAAATGAATAATCAGAATAAAAGTTGAGTCCCTGATAATGGTACACATACAAATTTCCTCTGAAGTTCATAGAGTCAGCTAGATGATAAAAAAAGAAATTGGAAAATTAAAACCATAACCATTTTCCTTATTGTTTGAACTTGATTGCCACAGTATTTTCATCTGTTTTTCAGAGTTGTGATCTTACTAATTTCCTTTTTACTAGTATACTCATGTCCACCTTCTCACTGCTTTTCAAAAAAAAAAAAAAAAAAAAATCAGTGTTTTGTTGTCTTTGCCAAGTGGGCGGCACTCTTTACCTCTTGAGAAAAATCATACTAATTTGCTGTAGTGATCTGTGTCATCCACTTAAACAGTGGTCTTTGCGACAAAGTACAATCGTGGCCTTATTCATGAAGCCATAAATTGACTGATATTAAAATTTCTGTCCCTGCAGAAATATGGGCAGTATTGTAGTGAGACTGATAGTGGTAGGTGTGGAATAGATTGGGGTGGGGAGGCTTATAGCATACCCTCAAGTGGTACTTTTCTTGGAGTTACTTATATAATTTAAACCTGTGATCATCTCTTAGTGCTATCATTTATGATTTGTCTATTCATGAAAATTGGGTTTCCTGTTTATACAAAGCGGAAAATGTTAATTTGGCTCATCAAAGCAATCCAAGGACTCTTTGTGTATAAAGTATCTCAAGAGCTAGGAGTACATTCTGATGAGTCAGTGTAAATGAATCAGAAACATATGGGCCTGAACCTCCTTTCATTTTGAGACACAGGAAGGATTCTAAATGTTTCAAGTAGAATATTATAAGTTTAATGATGGCACATCAAGCTGATGTCATTTGGATTTAAGTTCAAAAAATTAACTGAGAGGGAGGTCAGCCCTGTGTAGTCAGGGATGCATTTGTTAAATTAGCTGGTAAACAGATGATGCCCATTACATTCTGATTTTTCGGGGTTTCATTTTTACCCATTATTAATTTATTATAGTTTTCTGCCTCATAATTTATTCAGTTCATGTACTCAGTGACCATTTGGTAAGGAAAACAAGATCTTATATAATGATACTGAATGTTTATGTGGTTATTTTTTATTTTTGAAAAAGATTTATGTATTTATTTATACAAGAACTGGGGTACAGGCCAGATTCGCGGGAAGGTGAGAGGACTCACCAGAGATAGAGTAGGGAACAGAACAGGCAGACTGACGAAATACACTGTGAGGGGAGCAGCAGGCACGACAGGAGAGGTCTGCAGCGCCATGTGGGACCCTCGCCGGCCTGCCGGCAGGGATCAAACCAGTGCTGTAGAGGCTGCAGACAGCTTCACAGTGCTGCGCTCAACCTCCTGTGCCACCAGGGGAGGCCCTATGTGGTTATTTTATAAGTATTTACTTCTTGCTTTGCATAGACTTGAAATAGCTAGTATAGTTATTGGATTATCTGTATTTTATTTTCTTAACTAGCACCCCTGTTGTTTATACAAATAATCAATATCTTGGATAATCAGCAATTCTATTCTTCTTCCATCACTTTGTTATTATCTTGATTCTTAATAGGTTTGGAAGAGGTATAGTCATTCCTGGAAGTTATATAAATTCTTTCTTCTCTCATTTGTATTCAGATGTGGCTCTAGGATTTGAGAATGTGCTTCTCTGGAAACAAAAAAGTGTATTTTTCTTTTATACAGTAGGAAATGTTAGTGCCTGCCAGCCAAACCTTTCTCATTGTTGTGTACCAAATTCTCAGGTTCATTAAACAATTTGTAACCTCAGCCCACAGTCTAGGTGGAAGAAATTTTGGTCATCTTATGCTATGAAATCCACTGATAGGTCCTCTCTTAATGAGGATTCAGCTGGAGGGGTGTTGGCAGCAGCTAAAGAGATTTGGGGTAGTGTTTTTCTGTCTTTTCTCAAAAACTGGGACCTGAGTACAAAGTACAGAGGAAAAAAAAAATGAAGCTTATCTGTTGGGACAACAGTTATGTAAGAACTATTTCAGGCATGATTCCTAGAGAGATAATCTTATTTACTAAGGTTTCCTGAAAATGGTAATAGGTGTTATACTTTAAGATGCTATCAAGACATTAGGAACTTGTCAGGAAAGAGCAAATCTTATTGTGGGAAAACTCTTACACTAATAGGCTTATTGCATTTGCTTTTCAAATAAATAGCTTTCAAAGAGAAAAATAGTCTTTTCTTATTTTGACTCCCCAAGGGCAACAAACACTCCTGATTGGGGTCTTTAATTAATGATTTCAGATTAACTTCTTAGTGTTAGTTTTGGTTCAGTGCAATCATAGTAAACCTACTAAATCACAGTAATGTAACATTACTACTGTTATGAAAACAAAACAAACTATTGTTGGTGATGATTGAAATCAGTACTAGCAGAGGGAAAGAATAAATAGCATGTATTCACAGCATTTCATTCTGTACTGGTCTGTGTGTGTTTGCATGCATGTGTGTGAGTGTGTCTGTGTATGTGTTTGGTTATCTGTATGTGCTATTTTTTTCTCTTTGTTTCTCTCTATTTTTTGTCCTATGTGCTATTTATTTAATAATGGAGTTTTTAACCTTGCTTCCTCCTTATAGGTTGAAATCTAAAGAAACAGCAGAAGTTAGATAAGGTGCTTTGGTGGTAGGTTGTGGTTTTATAACATACATCTGAAGGTGTGTACTGTACCCCTGAATCATAGACAGTGTTGTAAATCAGTGTTGCAAACCAATGTTGTAAACCTTTAAGTAATACAATTTAAAAATTATAATAAAAAATAAAATTCAGAAGCATATGAATAGTGGTATTAATAGAAGATTTGAGGATGAGGAGATAAACAAGAGTCACATCATAAAGGATCTTGTAAGGCAGTTTGTGAGTTTAAGCCTTATCCTAAGGCTGTTGGGAAACCACTGAAGGGTTAGACAGGAAAGGGACATTCTCAGATTCATGTTTTTATAAAGTTTGTGCCAACTGTAGTGTAGAGAATGATCTTCAGGGCTGAAAAATGAAGATGAAGAAACCATTTGGGAGGCTATTGGATTCATAATGAGTAAGAGAAAAATGAAAGGTTCAATAGCGTATCAAGTTACTCAACATCTGTTGGAGAGTGAGGAATGAGTCTGGGGTCAATTTACAATATTTTCAATACTTGTAAAAATGCAATGGCAGTAATGATTATTATTGAAGATGTACAGTTCTTTACAGTTTACAAATAAATTCTAAAACTGTTAAATTAACCTCCTTAGAGTTTAACTTAAACTTAATAATAATAGACCTTAGATAGATATAAGATAGGTATATATATTATGATTATCATTTATCTTAAGCAAATAAATGAATTTAAATTTTTAGAAATTCCATGGTTGTTCAAAGCCATAATTGTCAAAAGTATGAAATGTCTGAGATTTTAATGTATTTCCAAGGTGACAATGTAATCTGCCACAGTTTCATGGATGCGGGAAAACATCCTGAGATTTCTGGGTTAGAGATAAAGGACTTTATTATTTATGGCTCATCCAGCATGATCATACATCTGTTGTCCTTCAAGAGCCATGAATGGCTGAAGCAGCCACTGCACATGTACTGGGCATGCTTCAACAGCTGAGGAGACCTGAGGTTAGAAAACCCCAATATTTTAACCTCCCTACCTTTTGCACAATAGGAAAACATTATCTTTAATATCCAGGACAGCAAACAAATTTGCTCTCTGCCTTTCTCCATCTTCCAAAGTTGTTTGCTGTATGAACATCCTTGAAAAGATGGTCTGGAACAAAAGCTGTCATTGCTTCTTATTAGAAGATTTGCAGACACATAAGGAACTCTTAGAGAATTATCTCCTAATGATAATCTTTACCTTTAGATGCCAAATCCTATGCATGTCCCACAATCCTGTTCTTGGATACTATTCATAGTTTTTTGTGCACATTCACAGCCTTGAAATATGTCAGTATTTTTACAAATTCTAGTTTGGTATGAGATCTGGAAATTTTTGCTCATGATTTTACAATTGTAGAATTAAGTTGCTGTGAAATATTTTCATATTTTTCCTTGCTCTAGCACTTAGGAGATTTCAATTATTGCCACTGTCTGGATTTAGAGGAATGAAAACTAGAAAGCATAGCTGCATGGTTGTTTATTTACTACACTTTCTAAATTGCCCCTTCATGGTGATTGGAACTGCAGGAGAACATCAATTCTGCCAGAACCATTCAACGTGAAAGGAAATGACAGGAGCAACGTGGAGTAAGAGAAATGCTTAACCAGTGAAATCTCAATAAATAGTTACGTTGGATATATGCTTTAATGTGTTAGGACTACATATTGAATATTGGCAGTGTTTCAATCACATACAATGAGAAAACACCATTTCTACTGACTAGAGAAAAATAAACCACTTATGCTGCTTTGTAAACTGTTTAGAAAACTCTAAGCTTACATAACAGGAAGGGAAGTAGCCATGAGTTACTGTACACTTTCCATTTGCCAAATGCTTGTATTTAATTCTCACAGCAACTTTTATGAGATCATTATTATTCCAAATTTAAAGGTGAAAAATAGATGTTTTGCAAAAACTAAGTAACTTGTTCAAAACTTCACAGATGTCAAACGACCAATCTTAGATTTGAGTTTAGGTATATATTTCAATGTTTGTATTTGTTTTATGCCACCACACTACCTTGTATATATATTTATAATTTAATAGAATAATTAGAATTAGTATTACCCTAGAGTACTTGAAGTCTCTTAATGAAATATGTTTATATGACCAAGTCAATATTTTATTTGGAGAAATTTAAATTTGTAAACAAAAGCAGTAAGGTAGCCTGACAGAAAAGCAGTGACTGTAATAGGCTAGGGTTAGGAAGTAGCAAAATCAGCACTGACTATTAAAGATTAGAAAGCCTTCTAGACACCATGTGGATATGTATTAGCTAGTTGGATAAAATAGGGTATAGAAATCCTATCTGCCCAATTCTGCCCCCCAAAATGTGTTCAAATAGATATTGTTGGATTTTCTGGACTCTTCAATCAGATCAACTATCTGGAGATTGCTTCATTATTAAGAAGTAATTTATTACAGTAGCTGAAAAAAATCCTGTGGTCTTATTGCCACACTTTCTTTAAGAAATTTGTCAATTCAGTTATTGAGTTCAGTGAAACTGATTATTTGAGTCCTGTGGACAAATTAATCAATCAAAGCAGTGGCTAACAGGAATTTTCCCCTTTACCGGTACTTGAAGTTGGCTTCCTGTAGACACATCTTGAGCCATAAGAGTCTTAAGTAGTAAATATAGCTTTTCTCATTCTTCTCTTAGGTCTTCAGTACAGGCTGTATACAATTTGAGATACCATAATAAGGAACAGTATTATCTAGATCAGCTTTCTGATGTCAGTTCGGTAGCTATACCGATACTTGCAGTTTTCTCACTTGCCTGGAATCACATGTATGAGTCAATTTGGATTCTTAAAAGTAATGTCCACACATTCCAAAAAAATTGGAGACCTCTCAAATGAAATGTGTTGCTGGGAATGGATCGAGGTCACAAATAATCTAGTTTAAATAGCTGAATAAATGTTGTATAGAATCAATTACAATGAAAAAGCTTAGCAATACATGCTGGAAAATGATTTGAGAGAAGTGTGGAAAATTGATTATTTGTTTATGAATTTGGATAAATATTCTTTCCACTTAGTGTCTTTAATGAGAATCCTGAAATAGAATTAATAGTGTTAAATTAAAAAAATCAATTAAAGAAATTATTTTAAGCAACATAAAATTAACCTGTGAGAATCATAAATGCAGCTTATACAAAGCAGATAAGGATTTAAACAAACTGAATAGTGCAATAATTTGGGGATAAATACTTGTCATTGTGCCTTTTGAAACAATCTTCCATCAGTAACATTTGATGAGTTAGTGATGGTTCCCACACCTCCACGCACTTAATTCCTACTATAAGGAATTAATTGTATGGCTACTCATAAAGTCTTCACTCTTTCCCAAGAAATCACAGTTTCTATCATATATAGTATATATACACTAAATATAAATATAGTATGTATATATTTAAATGCATGCCAATTTATTTTTATTTATTTGTTTATTTATTTTGCATAGAAGGACTGGGGTGTAGGCTGGAGGTGAGGGGGATGAGAGGATTCATCAGAGACAGAGTGGGGAGCAGAACAGGTGGTCTGCGGCACTATATGTGGGTTGGCTCCCTGGCCGGGGATCAAACTCAAGTCTTAGCGGTGATTATGCTGGCAAGTACTTAATATATATATTAAGTTTACTCTTAATGCTTTTGTGCTGTCAATGTAAATGACACATGGTCATTTAGGAAAGTGTTACAATAATCTATATGAAAGGTAAGTGAAAGCATGGACTAGGCAGTAAAGATGGATTAAGGCAATTTTGTATTTACATTTCACAAAACTTGGTGATGTAGCAGATAGTGCAGAAGGTAAGAGATCATACATTGAATTAACAATGAATCCTGCTTTCTGGCTTAGACAACATGGTAGATACCATTTCCCAAGAGAGGCAACACTCCCACAGAAGGGTTTTGGCATGGGAGTGATGATATTTTCACTTTTACAGTGAGACATCCTTTTGGGATTATTTTTGAATCAGTTAGACATGTGTGTGTGGAATATTGAGGAGAATTTGTCATAAAGATATAAATTTGAGAGTCATTTGGGTGGTGATTGAAGTCACTTGAGTTAAGAACACCTAAGGAGAGTGAATGGGTTAGCAAGAGAGGAACTCTGAACTGAAGTCTGAGGAATGAGCACTCGTATTTAAGGGATGGCAATAGAAGAAGTAGCCATCAAAGGAAATGGAAAAGAAGAAGAATCTGGAGAATGTGTTTTCGTGAAAAGGGAGAAAAATACCTCAAAAAGGAAGTGGTAGGAAACAGTATCAAAAGGCTCTAGGATAGGGACTGCAAAAGACTATTAGATTCAACAAGGGTGTCTGTGATCTTGGCAAAAGTGGCTTCATGACAGAGATAAGTATGGAAACCAAATTATAGTAGATTAGAAAATAAATTGGGTTTTGAAGAAATGCTTAATGGATAAATGGACAATGATATGTGTATATCAGGGACCAGAAATATTAGTGTTGGTGATGGTGGTGAAAATAGTCAGTGCATCCTCAAACTCTGCCTTCCACAGTTTCATGTCTAAGAAATATTTCTCTGAATCAAAATCCTGAAAATTTCCCCTAGAAGTTTTATCATTTTAGACTTATGTTCAAGTCCATGATCAATTTTGAGATATTTCCTATACATGGGGAGGGTTTATTGTTTTCTCATACGCATATATACACACACTTTGATAAATTAATCACTTTGAGTGCTTAACATCTAGCTGTGTAGATCTGCAGGCATACTTGAGCAACATGAGGACAGAGTAGCAAGTAAATAAAAGAAAGTTAATGATGTTCATAATGTACAATGGTGAAAATGCCATTGGGGTTGATGGCAAGTACTTTTTCTTTTTGGTGTATCGTAGTTCAAAGCCAAGTCTTAAATACTTTGATAAATTTGGTTTAATAAATATACTACACAATGTAAGATTGGAGGATCCATTCAGTAAGGACCATGCCCTATTTGTTGCAGAATTCTCAGTGACTAGCATATTTCTATGTAGAGAATAATTGCTCAATGACATGTTCACGTAACTGAAGGAACAAAGCTTCTCATGCAGAAAGAACATGTATGAAAGTGTTAAAGTGGCAGAGATCTGAGGGTTGCAAGATCGTGTAATACTGTGTAGTACTAGATGGATGTATTTTGACAGAGCCTTCTCTAATTTCATTGATGCTGTGGAGAAATCGTAAATTCTTTCTACAGTCTCTGGTCTTAACCCAGAAGACCTTTTTCTCAAATTGTTTGGGAGTGGTGCCTGGATCAGATTTCATATATAAAATATCTCTCCAGAAATGAACTAAAATTTTCCATTTTCTCTGGGTTGAGTACACTTTTCTGATAATAATGTACATTCTGCTTAGTGAGATAAATTTTAATGAACAGTGAGTAGTAGTGTCAAGCCAACACTTTAGATGGTTTGTATCAAACTTTGTGAAATTGCAATAATGTTGTGGAGATGAATTTGCAAATAACCCAGTGTCAGTGTGAAGCTAATATCCTTGGCTATCCCTTAAAGAATATTTCAAGTGATGGTCCTTGCCATTACCAGTGAAACCAAAACCCCAGAGCTGAAATAAATATATATTTATATATCCCATAATATGTATATTTTAACCTCCCAACAATAGATGACCCAACAGGAACCAAGACAAATTGTGAACCGGACAGGCAGATCCTTTCCTAGAAAAGAACAAAACTGGATCCTCCTGTGTCAACCATTTTTAAGCAACTATAACTTTAAACTCGAAGTAATAAATCAAACACATTGTTCTGTCTTTAGCTTTAGCATATTCCTCTTCCCCCTTGGGGCCATGAATCATATCGATTATAGTAATTTAATGAATCTGTGATGGTGGCTTTAAGCACCAGTGTTGGCTTATGTGCTCCTCTGTATGGATTACCCTTTGAAGGTTAGAAAATAAATGAACAAACTTTCCAAAAATAGGGATCAGTGTGTTTTACCCAGGCACTATTAATGGATTGAGAAGCACTGAATTGAAGGGGACTGGGAAGTAAGAATCCTTCCACATTAACTGTCAGAAACAGCTGCTCAGAACAGCAGGAGGGTTAAAGCTAATCCTTAAAATGGGCGTAGGTGAAACATGAATATTTTTTCTATTCAGGAATTTAGAATGACATATGTGGTAGTGAGTTCTGCTTTATGGTATGGAATAATCAGTCTTCTTAGAACAAAGTCTTTACTCTTCCACGTTGACTTTAGCCAGTCATCTTACAGGCCTGTGCTATTGGTCAAAAAGGAGCTAGTATGAGCAAGTACTACTGTGGCTTGGGATAAATTGACTGACTCGAGTTTCTTCCCTGCCAATGCTTAGTCAAATACATCATATATGTACCAAAGGAAGTTTTCATGTTGAACTCTGTCGATTGACAATTCAGAGCATTCAAAACACCTGTGCATTAATTTTATCCTGAATAATAGTGTGTAAGATTTGGGCTTATTTTGGTGTGTGTGCATGTATTACTTGAGGAAGAAGATGCAGACCAATGTATGTCTTAATAGAAAAGGAAAAATCTGGTGATTTCGCTTAAAATCCAGATCTATAACTTCCTTTCAATCTGGAAGATTTTACCACAATGATCTTATATTCATGCTGGCAGTAGTAAACTAGAGCTAAGAATAAGAAGCATGTTCCCTACTTCAGGGAGGATAAGAACTGCAAAGATTGTCAATACGTCCACGAATTCCTTTTTTTTTTTTTTTAACACCTAGTCTACTTCACATATTTATGTAACCAGATTGGCCCCTGTAAAGCTACTTGTTTGAAACTTCTGCAAAGATTCTTAGGTGGTAAAAAGTCTGAATCAGAGAAAGATGAAAATTACAATTAATTTTTAAGACAGTTGTTCTCTGCAAACACATAATTCATCAGATCATGGAATCATGATTGAATCACAGTTTGAATGTGGTATTGGTCCCATGGTTCTTCGAAATCACCTAATCTTAAGAAAAACCTGAGGTCCAAAGAGTCTGAATAAGTTCCCTATGATTTTTTTAGTTAGTTTTAAAAATAATTGGTGTCAGAAATACTGCTTAACTCATTTGTACCACTCTGCTACTTCTAGTTAATAGATATATTTTCAGACACGGCATGATTAAATTTTTACTATATATTAGTAACCCAGCTCAGATTTAATCTCTTCTCCAAAGTTTTCCATGATGGTCCAACTTAACATGGCCTCACCTCTTAAGAGCTACTTCTCTGTGTGTAATCTGTACCATTCTCTTGGGTACTTAATCATTTATCACCTGGTGCAGTTGCATAAACTAATGTATGCTTGTTAACACAACAAGGTTATGATTTCCTCAAGGGTAGGGACACTATTGCATACTTATTTTCTTTACAATTGTATCTAATGTACGACAGAACACTTGTTAAGTTATTGATCAACAGTTATTGGGTTGAAATGAGTTGAACTGAATAACCCTGGCTGCATTACAAATCAGCAAACCTAGTTTTCTATACGCTCCAGTACAGTAAGAGCTGTAGTTTACTGAGACATAGTTTCATTTTTTGTCCTCTAACCACCTGCCAAACACTGACCTTTGAGTTATAGGGAGATATTGCTTTTGCCTGGAACTTCACAGTTGAGAAACCTCACAAGCCAAGCCAATTTAACCTAATTGTCTTTTTTTTTTTTTTTAATTTCGAATTCCACAGTATTTTTCCTGTACCTTTTCACAGCCCTCTATCATTTTCTATCTTGTATTACAACTATTAGGTGTTAATAAAGTTTGGCCTTATGGAATAAAAAATGTGTAATCAGGCAAAGATTCAGGCAAAGAGAATGGTAGATGGATAATGCTGTATCCAGAAGTTCAATAGAGTTCAAAAAGGGTAAACATGAAGGTACCAGTTGAGTATATATTTTATTTGCTATTTGTAGTTTGTTACTTCTAGCTCAGAAGCTCTATTTTTTGGTACTCTAAAACCATTGAATCACTTTTCATACATCATTAAAGGTTAGTGGAATTGTAGTCAAACTTCAAACAGTAAAATAAATGGCCTCATTTTTGTATTTTGCTTGTTTCGTTATGTAAAGGGTATATGCTTTGGCATGAATTGGGGACCAGTGAATGTCATTTCTGGGGATAAGATTAGAGAATGATTTTATTCTTTCTTTACCATTCAAAATTACAAAATTTTGTTTGGAGTCTAAGAATTTAAACAATTCAACAATCATTAATGTTTTGTAATGGCCATGGTTTTTTCATGAGAAGTGAGAAACTTAATACTCTGGTGGTGTATTTTAGTATTAACTAAAAGTTTAGATGGTATATCAGTTAATTAGAGTCCAAATCAAATTTGAGAGAGAAACTTCAGAAGATGAATATTTTATTTGGCTGGCTTTTGATCAACTTTCTGTGGTATTGTCAACTACCTGTCAACTCATTTCAACCCAATAATGTTGATCAATAACTTAACAAGTGTTCTGTCGTACATTAGATACAATTGTAAAGAAAATAAGTATGCAATATTGTCCCTACCCTTGAGGAAATCATAACCTTGTTGTGTTAACCAATTAACCAACTACCAATTTCAATGTAAAATCATAAATACAAATAAAGGCTTTAAGACCCCCATTGTCTGATTGTTTTGAGTCTGTCATGTGAAAATTAAGCCTGTCCTACCATTGCTGCCTTGACTCTGACAAATCTTGGCCATGCTTATTATAAATAATACTCTTAACTTCATTATTTCTCTATTAGAAAAGTCAAACTTCTCCTGGTATTTTAAAATCTATCTTAAAATTTCACAGACCAATCCTCCTGTTTCCTAGTGAACTAGTTTGTTAGGATCAGTGTAGTTATTTATGAGTTTATTCAAACTGAAGATGTGCCCATTTAGGTCATCCATGAAACAGTGTTAGAGGTATGAAATGATTTATGAGAATATTATACATTGGAACTTAGCTGTTCTGGGTATATGTATGGCTAGAGAGGCAGGAAACTCTTAGACCTCTTTGCTACCCTATTAGCCTTCAAATGTTAAAGCTCAAGAGAAGAGAACATGGATCGTTACATGAGTCAGAAAGTCGATAGATATAAAACAAATGGTAAAATCATAACTTGAGACAGAGGGGAAGCAATAGTTAGCTTGACTGGGGCTGACTACCTTCTGCCCTCCTTTTCTTCTAT
Source organism: Talpa occidentalis (assembly GCF_014898055.3). Taxonomy (NCBI): domain Eukaryota; kingdom Metazoa; phylum Chordata; class Mammalia; order Eulipotyphla; family Talpidae; genus Talpa; species Talpa occidentalis. The sequence goes on along the minus strand of NW_023601543.1, from coordinate 19,566,548 downwards.
CCACAAACATTTATCATTTATTTACCATATTATAGGTACTATCACACATCTAAGCAATCTCCTAGATACATAATAGAGATGGAAATAAGAGAGTTCTGGAGCCTGAAGGAGATGTGGTTGACTCGGGAAGGTAGACAGAAATTCACTGTGACTTAACCTTTCTGTAACAGTTACAGCATAGCTACAGTGTTTGAGTAATTTAGATTATTGAATGTAGTTGTGGTAATGGTCACCATGCACAATACATGGCACTTAGTGCCCAGTAGTAACAGCAAAAACATATTTAGCATCACTAGCTGCCAGGAACAGATTTTAGCTTATTACAGATACAGACTCCCTTAATTATCAACAATATTCTGATCAACTGGGTACTATTATTATCCTCATTTTATAGAAACAGAAGCAGAATGGTTAAGTAACTTGCCCAAGGGTACACAGCTAGTAAGCAGTATAAGTATTTGAGTTCAAGATATGTGGTTCTAGATTCTGTGCTCCTAATTACCACAGTACACTGTCCCTTGTTAAATATTATTTGATATAATCATTGCTATTATTATTCACTGTCTTTACTTGGAATGCCATTGTCAGCTGGGTGATATTAAAGTGTGTATGAGTTTTCTTTTCTACACTGGTGGAAATTTTATGGTTTTATGCCATTGTAAAACAAGGAAAATTACGATTTGTGTTACATTTTTTGTGATAGTGATGATGATGTCAATGATTACAATATAGTTAATTATTAGGTGCCAGACATTGTCATAAATGCGTCACATTACTTAACACATTTTTCCTCATGAGGTACGTATGATTATTGTGTACTTCATACATGAGAACACTATGGTAAAGATGTCACTTAAGGTCACTCAGCGAAAAAGCAACAGTGTAGAGACAAGATCCAGGCCTTTTACCTCCACAGATGATGTGTTTAAATGACATGTTATGCAGTTCATGTAATTTGATAATTCTATCATATTTATTTATGTTTTTGCAAGTTGTGTCATGCATGCCTTCCTCCCCTCTCCCCCCACAGTATTATTGCTAGGTGTTCTATTTTATTTAGGAGAATGTATAGTGATATCTAGGAAATAGAGTATCTGTAGAACATCTACATATACCTTTCAATTCTTTGCAATGGAAGATAGATGGACAAGATCTTACTGGGATTGGTTTTGCTAGCCATGGATATATAGTGGTCAGTACAAACAAAGGACCATGAACAAAGGGCACAAAAATATCAGCAAATACATGATGCATATCTGTTCTGTATCAGCTCCTTTTGTAGCACTAAGGATTCAGCATTTAACAAAACAATCAAGATGCTCTATTCTCATGTACTTTGTGCTTTATTGGAGAAAGATCAACAATAAGCAAATGGTATCATTCACCTTTTTTAAAATTCAAGTATCCCCCTTTTTATTAAGCAAGGCCTGACCTAACTATTCTGTTTAAAATTATAATGTCCCCTTCTCCCTTCATAACTTTCTCTATTCCTACTCTCTGGGCTACATTTTTATCCATGGTACTTGTGGCAATTTGTGTATTTTTGACCTTACTAAAATGCAAACTAACTACCATGTGATCCAGCAATTCCACTCCTAATTATCTATCCAAGGAATGCAAAAACACTAATTTGTGGGGAAGTATGCACTCCTATATTTATTGCAGCACTGTTTGGAATAGTCAAGTTATGGAAACAACCTAAGGGCCCAATGATAGAGGAGTGGATTGGGAAGAATACAATGGAATAATACTCGGGTATGAAAAAAGATAAACTCTTTCCATAGACAGCAATATGATAGAAATGGAGTGGATAATGCAAAGTAAAATAAGCCCAAAGAAAGACAAATATTTGATGGTTTCACTTATATATGGAATATGGAGAAACAAAATAAAGGGTCAGATAAAACTTAACCATTAACAAACCCTAGAAATATGACTATAAAATTGAGATTACCAGAAGGGCAAAGGGTAGGGAGAGATCAGATAAGGGACACAATGGACTATGGTGGAGGAATATGGGTGTCTTTGTGGTAGGTGTTGTGTATTAACATACATCTGAATAGGTGTGATCCTATAACTCTAAATAAATCATTTGTAGTGTTGTAAACCAATGTTACCTCAATAAAGAAACATTTAAAATAAAAGGGGAAGGATATGTTCATACAAACAGAAGTGTATATCTGAAGAGGTGTGAACTTATACCTGTACCTCTTAATCATATTTATATGCATAAATCATATACATTGTTGTAAACCAATGTTATGTCAATAAAAATAGAACTTAAATAAAAAAATACATGACTGTTCATAGCCGTAGTATTCATGATATCAAAAATGTTGAAACAAACCAAATGCCCATCAATGAATAGATGGGTTTAAAAAGATGTGGAATATTATTCAGCCATAAAAAAGACTGAATTCTGAAACATGCCATACCATGCATAAATGTTGAATACGTTACGCTAAACAAAAGAATCTAGCTCAAAAGGATACAGATTTTATTTCCAGCCATAGGAAATATGCTTATTTGGAAAATCCATCTATTTATTGCCAGCCAGGGTGGAACTGAGCAAACCTGAGGAAAAGGGATGACAAATGGTAGGCCCTCACCCACAAACTCATGAATTCAGGATGCTACTCTCAAGCAGACACATAGGGGGAGCAATAAAAACAGAATTTATTTATATGGAATGAGAAAAGGGACATTCAAGAAAGAGAGAGAGAAAAAGAGAGTGTTTATCTGACCCAAATAGAATTTGTGGCTCAGAGTCCAGAGTCAAAGCAGTTGCAGACTATGCCAAGATGGGGTCTGGCCTGTTGAGGAGAGACTACAGCCCTCCATACACATGAATGAAGAGGCCAGTCACTCATGGAGAGGTTCACCCTTCTGAGTTATGGGAGAAAGACTGGGACCAGAGCTGTCCACCTGGGGACAAGCCTGCGTGGCTGGCCAAAGGGAAGACCCAGGTGCAGGAACTGAAAGGCTAGCCAACTTGAAGAGAATGAGACCTCCATGGACTGGATTATTACATGTTGATATCCATCACAAAGAGAGAGCTGACCCATATATGTTCCAGCTTTTAAACTCCCATTGCCACCTTGCTCTGCCCCTTTCCCAGCAGCCCCTCACTCAGGATGTAAGGGGCAGACTAGTGTGTGCATTCCCTCCTGCATGGGGTGGTGTCTGGACCAAGGTACTGTGTTCCTCTTTCCCAAGCCTTAGCAGGAGAGTCACACAATGTGGTGTGTGGGAGGCCTGGCCTCTTCAGCGCAAGACAGAGGTACCTGGGCACTCTTACAACTTGGGAGGAGGTGTGGCGAGTCCATGTGAATTTTGGGGGATGAAAAAAATTTTCTAAATACAGATACTGGAGATAATTGTTTCCCAAACTGAGGTCCATCCTGTAGCAGTAAAAGGCATAGCCCCTGCATTCTGTGATGGTAGGTCCCTTGTGACATATCCCTGAGATTGATGATGTCACAAAGACCTCTGAGACATTTCAGCCATCTTTGGGCACATCACACAAGAGTATCACAGGGTTAAGTGCTTCACTGAAAAGTAACTTGAACAGGGAAGAAGAAAATACTGTGTCAATGCCGTTTCTTTAATGGCTGAATTCTTGAGGGTGATACCTTGGTGTTCTCTTATTTCACATCAGATCCATAAACTGCAGTGGGTTACTCTTTAGAAACGGATTGAAAACTCCATTGTCCTAGGAATCTGGCTTTCTCCTCTTAAATACAATTTCTCAGAGGTAAGAGATTAGTGAAAATACTACATTCACATATTTACTAAAGCAAGAACTAAAGGAACTTTCTAAGAAAATTGCTGGCAAATAATTTACATATGATTTTTATACAGAATTCTGTCCATACCATGTATAATCTTGACATTACCAATTATAATTGTGGATACACTAATGTTGAATGTATACTTTTAGCACTTAAAAGTTAATGTTTCCTTACATCAGTGGATGAATAGACAAAACAATTGTAGTTTATCCATACATGGAGTATTTTTACCCATAAAAATTCATGAAGTACCAATATATGCTGTGGTGTGAGTGAACTTCAAAACATGATGCTAAGTGAAAGCAGCCAGACACAAAAGGCCACATATTCTATTATTCATTAGTAGAAATGACCAAAATAGCCAGATTTATAAAGCCAGAAAGTAAATTAATGGTTGCTAGGGTCTAAAAGAGATGGGGCGATTGGGGAAGTGACTGCTTAATGAGTGCAGAGTATCCTTTTGAGGTGATAAAAAATTTCTGGAATTATAAAACTGTGATGCTTCTGCAACGTTTTGAATATACTTAAAACCACTGCATATGCATTAACATGGTGAATATTCTGGTATGCAAATTATGTCTCAGTAAATTATATTAAAAAATACTTACAAAATATGGTGTCAGAAATGAAGTTATATGTATCGCTGGGAACAGATAATATAGAAGTCAGAGTGTGCATAGCTTGTTTTAGCAACAGTAAGTGATGAGTGTGGCTGTCTTGGAATAAGCAGCAAAGGCAGCAATAGGAGGTGAAGAGAAAGAAATAACAGGGGGCCTCACAGCACCTTCGGATCCATTGTAGACATTGACTGACTTAATACACTTGTGAAATGAAAGTCATTGGGGGTTTGAACAGAAAAGAAATGTGATCTGGCAAGGATTTTTTTTTTTTTAAGTCTGACAGTTTATTTTTGTTTTATTTAGCTTTTTGATTTGTTTTTCTGTGTACCACCTATGAAAGAAATCATACTTGTTTATCTTTCTCACTGATTTTTTTTAATTAAGGTAATTGGTTTCAACTCTGTATATGATGCAGTGGTATAGGATAACTTGTCTTCATATATGTCACAACACCAAGCCCACTCAAGAGTCCTCCACCATAGTCCCCTCGGCCCCTTCCTCACTTTCTTCTCCAGCTTCCCCCTCCCTCTCTGGTAGCCTCAATTCTAATGTCATATTTTTGGGATATGTTTTGGGCTTAGTGTTGTCTGACCCTTTGTTTAATTTCTCTGTGTTTCACATATGAGTGAAATCATCTAGTGTTTTATCTTTCTCTGACTTATTTCCATTAGCATAATGTCTTCCGGTTCCATCCATGTTGCAACAAATGAAAAAAATTTATTTTTTTTTTATAATTTTGTAGTATTTCATGATATATATATATATATATATATATATATATATATATATATATATAGTGCATCTTCCTAATGTGCTCATCTATTCTAGGGTACTTAAGTTGTTTCTTGGCCATTTTAATGCTATAATGGACATAGGAGTGTATATGTCCCTTTGAATTAGTGTTTTTGCTGTCTTTAGGTAGATCCTGTGCTGAGTTATATGGTAGATCCATTTTAATATTTTGAGAAACTGCCATATTGTTTTCCATTGGGCTTGGACCAGTCTACATTTCTACCAATAATGCATCAGGGTTCCTTTTTCTCCACATCCTCACCAAAACCTGGCTGACTTGTTTTTAATGAATCATTCTGGTTTTTTAATGGAGATAAGAATGTAGTAGCACAAGGTATAAAGCTGAGAGGCAAATTAGTGGGCTTTTACAATAATCCAGACAAAAAAAAATCTCAGTGGTTTTGAGTAGTCACACAGTGGAGGACAAAAAATTTTTAGATTTGAGGTAAACTGAATTTTGAGAAAACAGAATTCCTGATAAACTGCATGTGGAGCATAGAAAAAGGGAATTATCAGCGATACCTCTTATTTTTTAGCTCCAAATAGAAACAATAATGGAGTCTCCTTTTACTGAAGATAGTGGTTCTGGCTACTTAGGGATAGTTTTGTACTCATTATATTTAAGATGCCTATTAACTCTTCATTGAAAATTTTCACTTGCAGGTTGCATACACATAGGACATCTGTGTGAGATAAAGGCTAGTGTCTCTTCTGCTTGGTCAATACCCAGATGATACTAATCTTTAAATGTTTGAATATTTCCCCTCTATAGGAGTCTTGAGTCCAAGGGAAAGGTCTGAGCCAGTACTCTAATCTGGATACCTCATGATCAAATACATGCTTTTTAAAGCCATGCATGTGAATTTCCCACATGCAAGTACTTCTTTTCTCACACAGGTGCCTCTTTTTTCCTTTCTTTTTTCTCACCCATTTTCAGGTTGTTCACTAGCCACTGATTCTCTGAAGGCAGAAATGTGTGTATATAGAATAGAAGGCCGTTTTTAACAACAAAATTATTTGAAACCATTATGCTAGAATTTGAGATTATAATGTATAGGGGAAGAAATATTTCCTTCTACCCTTGTGAATCCTTTTGACTGGTCTAATAACTAAATTGACCCAAGACATTAATAGGAGAAAAATGCAAACTTAATTTTGTATGTATAGAGAATCCGTAGATAGGGGCTTTAAGAAGTGACCACCACAAGCTGTATTTATACCTTTTAGGCAAAGAAAGAAAACATTTGTGAAGAACTGACAAGACAAACTAGACTTGTCTACTAATTAGGGGAAAACTAAGCAGGATTTGCTTACATAGCCTTCTAGACCCTGAATTCCATCTTCTCTTGTGATAAGGCAGTGATTCAAACTTCTGGTCCAAGGAAGGAACCTTTCACATGGAAGATTTATATCCTTTTTTCAGGGAGGAGAGAAGAGCAGAATGTCTCTCATACATAGCTATTTCGGAAGTAACTTGAATTCAAAATAATCAGTATGCTGAAGTGACATATTTTGTGGTGGCTGCATTGAGTCTCATCAAGTGATTTTTTCTTAAAGATTTATTTATTTATGTGTACAAGAACTGGGATAAAGCCCAGAGATGCGGGAGGTAAGAGAACTCACTAGAGACAGAGTGGGGAACAGAACAGGCATACTGACTGAAATACACTGCTGAGGGGAGCAGCAGGCGAGACAGGAGAGGTCTGCTGTGCCATGTGGGTAGCTCCCTGTCCAGCCGGGGATTGAACTTGTGCTGCAGAGGCTGAGGATTACTTCATAGTACTGTGCTTATCCCCTTGTGCCATTAGGGAAGCCCTCATCAAGTGATTATTGATGGGGTTCAGTGAGTGGGGTTCCCTCTGAGAAACATTTTAGCAGTTTCCCATTCAGTGGTGTGCCTCCAGGGACACAAACAGGTAAAGATTGCATATTTAGTAGGGTGGGTTTTTTAGGAAAAAGAGAAAGGAGAAAAGAGGTGCCTTCGTAAACACAGGCAGGCATAGAGCTGCCTTTTACGAAGAAGGGGGCTGTTTTTTTTTAAGATTTATTTATTTTTTTTATTTATACAAGAGCCAGGGTACAGGCCAGATGTGCGGGAGGGTGAGAGGATTCACCAGAGACAGAGCGGGGAACAGAACAGGCAGACTGACGAAATACACTGCTGAGGGGAGCAGCAGAGAGGAGACAGGAGAGGTCTGCTGGCCATGTGGGTTGCTCTGAGGCTGGAGGGGATCGAACCAGCACTGCAGAGGCTGTGGACAGCTTCACAGCGCCACCAGGGAGGCCCCAGGAACTGTTCTTATATGTTTCTTTTTTAAGAGGTGAGAATTCATTCCTCAGTGGAATTTTATCTATCTTTGGGTTAGTTTGTAAGGATTAACTATTGTTGGATGTCTTTCTAATTACCAACAATTCTCTGTATCACCACCTCAGGTCTTTGTCTGCATAGATCTTCCATAGCTGGTTTAATGGTGCTTTAAGGACTCTTCTTGGCTTGCACATCTTCCATCCTAAATTTTCTACTCTGTGCTTCCAATAATTAGCAAGGTAAAACTGTTCTCAAGGAGCTTACAATCTAGTGAAAAGGCTAGACAAATAAATGCAATTAAAATACAGTGGGGGGCCTCCCGGTGGCGCAGCGGTTGAGCGCTGGGTTGCGAAGCTGCCCGCAGCCTCTGCAGCGCCGGTTCGATCCCCGGCTGCTCCCCAGCCACTGGAGGAGGGTCCCACATGGCGCGCAGACCTCTCCTGCCGCCCACTGCTCCCCTCAGCAGTGTACTTCGGTCCTTCTGCCTGCTCTGCTCCCAGCTCTGGCTCTGGTGAATTCTCTCACCCTCCCGCGCTTCTGACTGTACCCAGTGCATGTATAAACAAACAAACAAACAAACAAATAAATAAATAAGACATGCCTCTATAAAAAAAAAAAAAAAAAAAAAAAAAGAAGTGCCATCCCCGAGGCCGATGGAAGCGAAGGCACTTTTAAAAAAAAAAAAAATAAAAAAATAAAATAAAATACAGTGGGAGTAAGTGTTATGATCAAGGAATTATAAAGTGCCTTGGTAAAATTAAGGAGACATATTTTCCACAGGTTTTGAGGGTCAAAGGAGGCTTTTTGGAGGAAGACCATGTTAGCTGAGATCTGAAGAATGAGTAAGAGTTAGCATTAGAAAAGGCAGGGATGAGTCGGTAAAGAGTGTATCAGGCCAAGGACTGGCATGTGCAAATGAAAGAGGATATGAAAGAGGAAATGAATATGTGTGGCGCTGTAAGTAGTTTAGTATAATTAGAGCTTAGAGTATAACTACATAGGGATGGGGGTGGTTAGTGACAAGAGATGAGACTTGCACATGATGTCTTGTTAAGACATTTGAATTTAACTCAGCAGGCTTTAATTAGAAAGATCATTGATGCTGCAATATGAAAAGTAATTTGGAATGAAAAAGATTGGGCACAGGGAAGTGTGTTAGGAGGAGGATTCAGTGGTGCAGATAGGAGATGAGGGTAGCTCCCCCTAGGGAAGTGACATGGGGATGGAGGGTAATGGTGTATTCCGGGAGTAATTAGGAGGTATAATTCAAAACACATTGGTTTTGATTAAATGTGGAGGAAAAGGCAGAAGGATAATGCCCATTGGCACATTTTTCCCATAATCCCTTGGTTGAATATCCTGCTTTTTAAAAAACTGAACTCATTTTAGCATGTCCCCTGAGTTAGTGTATATGAAACACAAATGATACCTTACAATGGGATGGGCTCCCTAGCTTCCAGAGAAATATGGGGTGAGGTCTCATGTTCAGATTCTTTCATTTGAGACAACACAAATAAATGCATCCTGCTTCGTATCACACCATGGAGCAGTTTACCCTTTACCAGTCCAATCCAGAACTGCTTTAAATGCATCATTTTTGAGAGAGATGAATTTCCTCATCACCATCATGAATTCCAAAAGACAGCCTAAAGCAGAATACATTATTGAGTAAACAAAAAGAAATACAAATATTTACCCAAAAGTAGCCATAGTTAACATTCTGCTGATTGTTACAAATGTGGTAACTTAGGTGAGAGTTTACAAGTTGTTAAGAAAGTTAAAATTGTAATAAAAAGCGAAACCTGGTAATGTGTACATTTTTATTTAACGTATTTGGCCATGTAAAGCAAATTTCATTGCATTCAGGATTTTAAAGAGAGGGGGTAAAACATTTAAAGGCCCTCAACATTCTCAATTATCTAGAATATTCAGCTACTGTTATTCACTGTCATTTAATCCACAGTTCTGAGCATATCTTGAATACAGTAGACACTCAACACTATCTCTTAAATAAATGTATAACATGTGCATTAACATATTACCAACATTATATAAAACCAATGCAATTAGTGTATAAAAACCAAAAGGAGACACAGTACACCATAATTCTTTTAATAATTCAATGGGCATTTAAAAATATTTTGAGTTCAAGGTCATCATAGTTAATATGAATGTATTGACCAATATTTTGGTCAGAAATGAGAAATTATTGTAACTAATCCTTGGCCCAGTATGCCATGGATGATTATTTTCTTTAATAAATCTCTGTTATCATCATCCTTAGTTGTTACTTCTTTTTCATAGTTGGTAAGATGCTAAAATGACAATTATTTGAGTATCTTAATGGTTTACCTTCAATAAAAGTGAATATTTCTTGGTGCCTCACTGGTGGTGCAGCGGTTGAGCGCTTGGGTTGCGAAGCTGCCCGCAGCCTCTGCAGCATCAGTTTGATCCCTGGCCGCTGGGCGAGGGTCGCACATGGCGCACAGACCTCTCCTGCCTCCCGCTGCTCCCCTCAGCAGTGTATTTCATCAGTCTGGCTGTTCTGTTCCTCGCTCTGGGTCTGGTGAATTCTCTCACCCTCCTGCGCTTCTGACTCTACCCAGTGCTTGTATAAATAAATAAATAAATAACTTTTTTTTTTTTTTTAAAAAAGTGAATATTTCTTGTTCTTTTAAGTTTCAGTCATATTCAATCCCAGGATTCAAAAGTACTTTTTTTTTTAAAAAAAGATTTATTTAGTTTTATACAAGAGCTGGGGTACAAGCCAGAGGCGCGGGAGGGTGAGAGGATTAACTAAAGACAGAGCAAGGAGCAGAAGAGGCAGACGACCGAAATATACTGCTGAGGGGAGCAGTGGGCGAGACAGGAGAGGTCTACTGCCCCATGTGGGATTCTCCTTAGCCAGCCCAGATCGAACCTGCACTGCGGAGTCTGCGGACAGCTACAAGTGCTGCTCTCAACCCTCTGAGTCACTGGGGAGGCCCCAAAAGTGCTTTATTAAATAATAAATATAACATATGGAATACTGTGATGCTCACTACCTTTGCTCAATTGATTCAAGAGTTTTGAGAAGTGGCATTCTATCAGTGTTGTTACTAAAATTATTTTTTTAAATATTGGGCCTCCCTGATGGCACAAGGGGTTAAGACACAGCACTATGAATCTATCTGCAGCCACTGCAGCACGAGCTCGATCCCTGGCCAGGGAGCTGACCCACATGGTGCAGCAGACCTCTCTTAACTCACCCACTGCTCCCCTCAGCAGTGTATTTCAGTCGATCTGCTTGTTCTGTACCCCACTCTGTCTCTGGTGAATCCTCTCACTCCCCACACCGCTGGCCTGTACCCCAGTTCTTGTATGCATAAATAAATCTTTAAAAAATAAATGTTTTCCAAAAAACTATGAACCAGAGACACTCTATGGGGGGTGGGGGGTGGGGAGGGGAGGGATTGGGGTCAAAATAAGGGGGTTGCAATTGTATGGGGAATATAAAAATAAAATTTATTTAAAAAAAAAATGTTTTCCCTCTTGCAAAGTTGAATGATATTAGAATGGCACACATTTATTCAAACTTACCTTTAATATATGACTGAAAGTTTTATATATTTATTCAATTATAAATAATATATACTTTATGGAATATTCATTGTATATTATTAGTCACAGGCTCTTTTTATTGCTTCAAGTAGAGTTTAAAAAATTAAGGCTACATAAAAGATTTTAAACAAAATAGTGGAATTGGCAATGGCTTCTGTATCAATTAGGGTCCTGCCAGAAAAGACAGATCTAATTTAGTTTTTCAAGAGACTAATTAGAGAGGAATAGTCAGTTAAGGGGGCTAATAAGAAACTAACCACAAAAGGAAGCTATTACCACTCTTAGTCCTGACAGAACTAAAGGAAAGGATAGAGTTACTGGAGTTTAGAAAGAATCTGGTGCTGCAGAAGGTGGGGGCGCGCAACCATACTGTAAGAACTATGACCATAGAAAAACCACAGTAAGGCAGAGCCAAGGAATGTGACCGGGACTAAATATAGGCGCCTCTCCTCTCTGATCTTTTAGCCCTCCTTTGCTTTCACCCCTCCAATCTCCTAGTGTCAACTAACTAGAAGAAATATATAAGCAAGAGAGATCCAGTAATCTTGTTAGTAGAGATTAACTTTCCAAGAGGACAGAGCAGGTCAGAAAGGGGTCAAGAATGGAGCTGGGAATGAGGGAATAAGGACAAACAGAGCATAAACCTCACAGCTTCAGAAGAGGAAGTATCATCTTTTCTTGAACACATCTTCACTTCAAACAGATTTTTAAAAATATAGTGTGCCAAGTATGTTTTAAATGTACTACTCAGACATCTTGGGATCTTTTTTGAAGTCTTCAAACATTGAAACTAAGAACAACCAGTTTGAAATAGTGTGAGAACAACAGCAACACTTACAAATGGGTGAAAAGTTGAACTAAATTAGCACTTTTTATGGGTGAAAAGATCCACCTTGCTTAGAAATAGAGCAATGTTAAATGTATCTGGAGATCACTTAGTATCTTTTTTTTTTTTTTTAATAGTTTTTTTTTTTTTTTTTTTAAGATTTATTTTATTTATTTATACAAGCACTGGGTACAGTCAGAAGCACGGGAGGGTGAGAGAATTCACCAGAGCCAGAGCGGGGAGCAGAGCAGGCAGAAGGACCGAAGTACACTGCTGAGGGGAGCAGCGGGCAGCAGGAGAGGTCTGCGTGCCATGTGGGACACTCCTCCAGTGGCCGGGGAGCAGCCGGGGATCGAACCGGCTCTGCAGAGGCAGCGGGCAGCTTCGCAACCCAGCGTTCAACCGCTGCGCCACCGGGGAGGCCCGATCACTTAGTATCTTAATGCTCTTTCCCATTTTTCTTGAAATATTTAAGTTCTCAGTTTATCATTCATTTCAATAAATAGAAACAATCTTATTATAAGGACAACAGCAGTGCAAATGTACGGATAAAATGACAACTAGTGTTAATCATCTGTATTGGGAGAAAAATCTGGTGCCTAAGGGTTGGTGCCAAATTGGAGGGCACATTCACCATCTACAGAGAGTCAGTAACCAATGATAATGATGATTACTGTCACTTATCAAGTGCTTGGTATGTGCCAGGCTCTCTCTGCATATTATATTTAATCCTAAAAACAATTCTGTGACTAGATATCACTATCTTCATTTTGCAGATGAGGAATCCGAGACTTAAATAAGTAACTTGCTCTACCAAGTCCATTGTTCTCTGTGTGGGAATACAATTTGCCAGATTTCATGAGTTCTAGAACAATGTTAAAATATATAAAAAATAAAATTATTAAAAAATAAAAAAAGAATAATTCTAAAAAAAAACCCCAAAATGTTCCATATGTCCTGTGATTAAAGTATTATTATTTAAATGAAAGAAAAAAAGAAATTGTGGAATCTAGAGTTTTATGTGAAAGCCCTACATGTTTAAATATAAATTTATTTTTTTCCATTTTTTATTTTATTATTTTAATTTTTTTAGATTTATTTATTCATGCATACAAGAACTGGGGTACAGGCCAGATGCATGGGATGGTGAGAGGATTCACCAGAGACAGAACGGGGAACACAACAGGCAGATTGACTGAAATACACTGCTGAGGGGAACAGTGGGTGAGACAGGAGAGGTCTGCCGTGCCATGTGGGATTTTCGCGGCCAGCCGAGATTGAACCTGTGCTGCAGAGGCTGCGGACAGCTTCACAGCGTGGCGCTCAACCGCCTATGCCACCAGGGAGGCCCTGTAAATTTATTTTTTTTATTGCTTTCTGATCAAAGAAAGCACATCTGATATAATTCACAGGTCATTATGTTTAAGTCATTAACCATTCAGATGATGAAATTATATAGCCACCAGAGTGTTCATAAACTCTGTTCAAAGGTGTGAGTCATGGTAAGATTTCTTGTTCTTTTTTTTTTTTTTTTTTTTAGAGGCATGCTTTATTTATTTGTTTCCTGGTTTGTTTGTTTGTTTTGTTTATACATGCACTGGGTACAGTCAGAAGCGCGGGCGGGTGAGAGAATTCACCAGAGCCAGAGCGGGGAGCAGAGCAGGCAGAAGGACCGAAGTACACTGCTGAGGGGAGCAGCGGGCGGCAGGAGAGGTCTGCGCGCCATGTGGGACCCTCCTCCAGTGGCCGGGGAGCAGCCGGGGATCGAACCGGCGCCGCAGAGGCCGCGGGCAGCTTCGCAACCCAGCGCTCAACCGCTGCGCCACCGGGGAGGCCCAGATTTCTTGTTCTTAAGAGGGGAAAATTTTGGACAGGGTGCCTTTTGGAGCCCATCACCATAAGGAGGCAACTAACTATTTGTAACTTCTAGGCACTTAGAGGAGAGAAATTTCTTTCAAGGGAGAGTCCCTATAAATATCTTTGAGCTTCATGTAACTATTGCTCTCCCAATACTCTAGAGTGGTAAAATGTTCCACTCCATTCTATTCAAGACAACAATATAACCATATATAACCCTGTGTTTCACAACAGCCTAAGGATTTACCTGGTTCACTTAATTCACTGCATAAGTACATAATTATATGAAAAAAAAGCAAAAAGAAAGTTCCTTTCAACTCACATTAATTTATTTTTTCCATTATTCCCATCGATGCTATAATCAATTTAAAGAGTTTTGACAGTTAAAGAATTTCAAAAGCCCTGGTATTTGGAGTCATATTACTAGCCAGTAATTTCTTCCTATATAATCTATTCTTTTTATTAGTTTTTTTGTAAGTGTATGGCATAGAGCCATAATCTACAGCCCTGGTAGTGAATTTACATTAAGAATGATAAATATGTATGAGAATAGAGGCTGTATATGCAGTTGTAAGCACAGGTTTCACAATCCGTTGCAATGGACATGAGATATAAAAAAAAAAAAGTTTGGTTTGGACAGCTAAATGCATTGAGTCTGAAATTGTAGCAATGCCTCAGTTATTTTAGAACATAGGTAGCTCTAAAAATGTTCCTTAGTAGTCTTCATGCTGGCCATTTTTTGCTACTTTCTGCTGTAACAAATAGACCAGTAAACATAAAATAAAAAACATAGATCAAATTTTAACTCCAACTCTAATATATAGTTCTACATGCTATTATTTTGAGTGAGGAAATGCTTCTATTTCATCCATGAAAAATGCTACTGTAGTTCGTAAAGGCTGCATTTTACAATATTGTAGAAGTATACTTCACATTTATTCATGAAACCCACCTAGTTCTCAGGAAGTTTGGGGACACAGAAAAGCCCAATTAACTGGAAATAATGGGGAAGGATTATGGAAGAACCAAAAGATAAGGATAATTGGAATGCATATATAATCCTCCTCATTTAAATCCTTAATTTCAATTTGTTTTCCCTTCTAACATTTACTAAAACAGCTCACATATAAGACAACTGGTTTGAATGTAAACCTTTAAACAGCAAATTTACATGTGAATATCCCAATAATGATAATTTTTGTAATTTAATGAATGCTTAATATATAGTAGGCTATAGTCATATATTATCTGAATTCTGACAACAATCTGCAAACTAGATATTACCACCATAAAACTGAGGTGCAGTGAGGTAAAGTTGCTGAAGCAATGTCATGCTTGAATTTAAGGCATTTTTTTTTTTGGCCCAAAAAACAATGCTGTCTTGTCTCTTGCATTTAGCTTTATATTCCATTTTAAGTTATTTTTTGTTGGTTATATTAGAAAGTCAATCAATTTCATTATTTTGCATGTGGATATCCAGTTGTGCCAGAGCCATTTGTTAAAAACCATTCTTTCCCCACTAAATTATTTTGACATTCATGTGAAAAATTAGTTAACCATAAATACTTAGGTTACATTTCAGGACTCTAAATTTACCCTTTGATCTATATGCCTGTCTATATGACATTACTCTTTTTGATTATTGTATCATTGTAGTAAGTTTTGAATTATACACTGTGAGTCCTACACCTTTACAACTTTTTTTCAAGATTCATTTATTCATGCATACAAGAGCTGGGGTACAGGCCAGAGATGTTGGGGTGAGAGGATTCACCAGAGACAGAGTGGGGAGCAGATCAGGCAGACTGACTGAAATACACTGCTGAGGGGAGCAGCGGGCGAGACAGGAGAGGTCTGCAGTGCCATGTGGGTTGCCCCTGGCCGGCAGGGGATCGAACTCACGCTGCAGAGGCTGCGGATTGCTTCATAGCTTGGAGCTCAACCCCTTGCGCCACCAGGGAGGCCCCACCTTTACTATTTTTAAGATTGTTTTGTTATTTTGATTCTATTTAATTTCTTTATGAATTTTAGTATTAAATTACTCATCACATTCTGCAAAAAGAAAGCTTGGTATTTGATATTGTATCAAGTCTATAGATCATATTCAGGAATATTGCCATTGTTGCATTATCAAATCATCTTATTCATTTGTTCATTTCTAATATAGAGGCTTTTATATTTCATTTTCTTGGTCAATTGCTTTGGTTGGAAACTCCAATACAGTTTTTGTTGTTGTTGTTTTTATTTTTTTCACATTCTTTTATTATTATTTTAATTTTATACATTTTTTACATCATTTTTCATTTTTGCACAATGTATGCATTTTCATCTTGGTTATAGTCCCCATACAATTTCCACCCCACCCCTTGTTTTGAAAAAAAAAAAAAAAATCCAATACAGTTTTGAGCAAAATTAATAAGAGTGGATATCCTTTTTCTTGTTCTTAAGGACTAAGTATGATGTTAGCTATGTATGTTTTTTTTTCCAATAGTTTTCCTTTATCAGCTATAATAAGTTTTCTTCTATTTCTAGTTTCTTGAATTATTTTTAAATAAAGAATATTGGATTTCTGTCATGTGTTTTTTTGTCTGCTTGTTGATATGGTCGCGTGTCTCTTGTCCTTTATTTCAGTGATATACTATATTACATTAATTGATTTTCTGGTGTTATATGCCTCACCGGGATGTTTATTTTTCCTTTGTCTTGGAAACAAATGAAACTACTAGTTTTTGACTATTGGGCACAAGTAAGATACACTAAAATTCCTATGGAGTTCTGTAGTGAGGATGAATAATTCTTCAATCTGGGATGTTGCATTCTCGTTCTTTTTTGCTGTAAATATTATTATGGAAGAATATTTTCCCTTTGATCCCCAAGTAAATATAGAGAAGCTGTCACTTGAAAATGTTTGGCCATGCCTGAAGGCACTCCTGCAGGCAGTTCTATGTATAGGCTGGCTGGCTCTGCCTCAGCAATAATACAAGTTAGGTCTCTGAATTGTCATATAACATAATGTCAGCTTAGTCTTTTGCTTATCAGATGTCTGAAATATGTGGGTTTCACTTTAATAGGTAGCTTGGGGTATCAGAATTCTAGATACACTTCTGAAAGCTCAACCTTGAAATGACTCTTGAGAAAAGTGGAATGAGACAACTGATATTTGAGAGCGAATATCTGTGCTACATTAACTATCAATTTTCTAAAGTCTTGGAGTTCTGTTCCTATACCAAGGTATACCCACATAGTGCAATAGACCTGGACTCTATTAGCTGAGTTCCCAGTAGAATACTTCTACTCGAGTTACAATTGAATTGTTTGACCTTGGTTTTTATGAAGGATCTAGTCAGAAAAAGCCGTTTGAATACCTGTTGCATTTTCTGAAAAGAAAACACTCTGAAAGGTACTACTATGTTAATCAATATAAATACAAGAGAATAATATAAATTATTGACTTTTAGTCCTTCAACATTAGCTATTCAGATTTCCTTCTGAGAACATATAAATCAAGACAAATTCATTTTGTACAAGGAAAATATAATAGGTATATTACATTAGAAAACTAACAAAGGGCAAGGTACTTCTCTTAGTAATTTGGCTAAGGTTATAAATCTAATTTTGCAGAACACTGAAAACAAACTTGGAAAAATATATGAAAATTCACTTTATTGATAGGTGGTATCCTTGTTTATTCGTGTGGTATTGTGCTATTAATTTGATTAGAAACAATTTGGTAAACATAATTCTTATCCCTTGATTAAGAGGCAGGTGTCTCATGATGATTTACTACATTTTATAATTCCAGGGAATGCCATTCAAATTGTTGTTTATATCAATGGTGCCCTATTAGTTGAGTATATAATTTGATCAACTGTATATAGCTAAGGGTTGTCTCCACTGAAATTTGAAAAGCATAATTAAAAACTGTCAATACCTTAGGTTTATTAAATATCTGTGAGTGTGTGTGTGTGTGTGTGTGTTTGTATCCTGTACCTTGGTGTGATTGGAACTTAAATGCAAATTGGAATCTAGTTTGTGCTGGAAAATTACTTTTCTTTTCATGCCTTTACATTCATTTCCACTGAGGCACATTCATAGTTCCACCTGAAAAATATGGGTTAAATAACATTGTATATTTTTTATAGACTCTTTATCAATTTGAGGAAATTTTCTTCTATTCCTAGTATGATAAAAGTTATTAGTTAGTAATGAATTAATTTTTAAGTATGTCAAGTGATTTTTCTGCATCTTTTGAATAGATAATGTGGTTTTACTTTAATTAGTTATAATGGTGAATTTCATCAATTGCTTTTAAAGGAATAAATCAACTTTGTATTATAGGATAAACCTTATTTAGTCATAATGAATTATTTTAATATATTTCTGATATTTATTTGCCACTATTTTATTAAAAAAATTATATCTCTATTTGTGAATAATACCCATTAGTAATTTTATTATAATTATTTGTCAGATTTTGGTAATAATACTACACTAGCCTCATAAAATGAAGGTGGAAGTGTTCTTTCCTCTAAGTTTAAAAAAAATGTGTAGGATTGGTATTAATTCTTTAATGTTTGATTGAATTTATCAGGGAAACCATTTTCCCTAAATAATTCTTTATGGGAAGGTTTTTGATTTTTTTTTAAAGATTTGTTTATTTATTAATAGAAGCACTGGGTACAGTCAGAAGTGCGGGAGGGTGAGAGAATTCACCAGAGCCAGAGCGGGGAGCAGAGCAGGCAGAAGGACCGAAGTACACTGCTGAGGGGAGCAGTGGGCAGCAGGAGAGGTCTGCGCGCCATGCTATGCGGGACCCTCCTCCAGTGGCCGGGGAGCAGCCGGGGATCGAACAGGTGCTGCAGAGGCTGCAGGCAGCTTCGTAACCCAGTGCTCAACCGCTGCGCCACCGGCAGGCTCGGTTTTTGATTCTTGATTCATTTTCTTTAATAGTCTGTAGATGATTTTCTTTCGCTATTTTGATGTTTTAGGGTTTTGGTAGCTTATAGCATGGTAGCTTTGGTAACTTCTAGGACATTAATAACTTCCTTCAAGACATCATATTTATTGACATAACATTCCTTTTTTATATTTTTTGATGCCGGCAGGGAATGTAATAATGGCCCCCTCAATTCATTCCTAATAAGTAATTTCTGCTGTCTTTCTTTTACTTATCAGTCTTAGTAGTGATTCACCAAATTTTCTTTAATCTTTGACTGTTGATTTTCTGTATAATTTCTACTCATTGATTTCTGCCCTTCTTATTTGGGGTTAGCTTACTCTTTACAAGCTGAAAAAAGCTGAGATCATTAATATTAAGCATTTATTTTTTAACTTAAGCATATCAACTATGTATTTATCTGTAAGCACTGTGTTAACTGCATCCCACAATTTTTGATATCCATTATAATTTGGTTCAAAGGAGTTTGTAACTTTTCTTGTCCTCTTTTCTTTGAAACATTGTTAATTTATTAGAATGTTGACTAGTTTCCAAGTATTTCTAAAACTACAAATGTATAATTATTATTCATTTCTTATAATTCCATATGGCCAGTGAACATACTCTGTATGATTTCAATCCTTTGAAATTTATGAAGACTCATTTCATAGCTCAACATTTAGTTTGCCTCAATGAATGTTTAATCTGTTTATGAACAGAATGTTTTCTGCAGTTTTTCAATATAGGAATCTATAAATTTTCCATTAGGACAAGATTATTGCTATTATTATTCAGACCATCTATATGTCTACTGATTTCGTATTTACTTGTTTTGTCTCACTATGAGAGAGATTAAAATATTTGAATGCATATTTATATACATCTTATATTTTGTCAACTTTTATTTTGATATCCTGATCCTCTCTTCCTAAAGTCATGCACATTTTGGTTTATTATGACTTCATGATGAATTACTCTTTTTATTATTATACAATGACTCTTTGGCACTACCCTTTTCCATAAATTTTACATTTTCAGACATTAATATTGTCATGGTATATTGTTTTCATCATTTAATTTCAACCTATGCCCTTATAATTAAAAGGCATTTCTTGTAAAATACACAGTTGGGTTTCGATTGCTTCTCTTATTTGATAATCTCTGTTTTTCAATTAAAATATTTAGCCCATTTGTACTTAATGTAAGTTTTGTTATGACTAGGTTTAAGCCTGTCATCTTGGTATTTGTTGTCTATTTATCCCATTTTTTTCTTCTTTCATTCCATAATTTGTGTAAATTAGTCATATTATATTATTTGCTTTTATCTCTTCTATGGACTTTAAGTATATTATTTTGTGTTATTTTTAGTGGTTTCTCTAAATATTATAGAATGTATTCTTGACTAATTATACTCTAATTTCACAAAGTACCCCACTCGTTTGCATATAAGAATCTTATGTTAATATATGTCTATATTCCCTTTCCAGTATGTGTAATTTGATGTCATAATACCCATAATATATTACTATACACATATCTAGGGTTTTTTTTAAATAACATATCATTATATTTATCCACACACTTAGGTTTTCTGGTGCTATCCATCTTTTCTCTGACAATCTTGGCTTTCATCCAGTATATATATATATATATATATATATATATATATATATATATATTACCCTTTGCATTTTTAGCATTTGTAGTATAGGCCTATGAGAGACTTCCTTTGACTTCATCCTGAAATGTCTTCCTTTAGTGTATTTTTGAAATATTTTTCATTGTATAGAACTTTAATTTGACAGGGTTTTTTTTTCCAGCACTTTTAATAAATAATTCTATTATCTGTTTTTTTTTTTAAAGATTTGTTGATTTATTTATACAAGCACTGGGTACAGTCAGAAGCACAGGTGGGTGAGAGAATTCACCAGAGCCAGAGCGGGGAACAGAACAGGCAGACTGATGAAATACACTGCTGAGGGGAGCAGCGGGCGTGGCAGGAGAGGTCTGTCGAGCCATGTGGGACCCTCGCTGGCCCAGGGATTGAACCGGCGTTGCAGAGTCTGCGGGCAGCTTTGCAGCCCAGCACTCAACCGCTGTGCTATCAGGGGAGGCCCTCCATTATCTTTTTTTTTTTTTAATGAAAACTCAGCTGCCTATATTAATATAGTTCTAGTTTATATATTATTTAGTTTTTCTCCTGCAAATTATAAGATTATCTTTTTCATTAGTTTGCAACAGTAAATATATGGGCCTAGTTGGAGATTGCTTTCTTTTTGTATGTATCCTGCTGTGTTTTATAGATTGGTTGTCAACAATTTTCTCCCCTTCACAATGGTCTTATATTCTTCCCATAAATAGGTTATAGTGTATTTTCATGCTCCTTGAATATTTATAGTCTTAGTGAGTCTTAGGCCAATAGAATGCAGTTGAAGTGATGTTACAGCACTTCTGGGACTCTCTATTCAGGGCCTGTGAACTTCTTTTTTGTTCTCTTGGATATCAATTCCTAATTTTTAAGAAAGTCCATGCTGTTCTCTAATTATGGAGGTCAGGTAGGAAGCACTGGGTGATAATAAACCCTGTGGTGAGAAAGTACAACCCAGGAGACTAAGGTCCCCCAGTTTAACTCTCAGTTGAAAGCAAACATATGTGTGATTCTACCTGAATCAAGTTACTCAGCAGAGTCACTGCTGACTCAACCTATAGACTTGCAAGAAGTAATAAATCATGTTTTAAATTACTGACTTTTTTGTATTTTTTAAACAGTAATAGATAACTGGAACAGAATTGCTAAGTAGAAGTGGGATGTTTCTGGTTAAAGTGGTAGTCAATCAAACTGTAACAAATTTTAAAGTGTGATTTGGCTTCTTTTGACCATCTATGATAAAGTATTGGAAAAGAAAGATCAACAAAAAGCTATTTAGTTTTCAAAACAATCATGAGGAATAATTTCTTCAATATAAAACTTACTTGTTTATAATATAAAACTTTTTTCTTATCCACAGCAACTCTGGTTAGCAATGGTCCCCAAAGTAAGAAAAGGCCTCATGGAATTCATTAAATCCTGAGTACTTCCGAGAAGACAAGACCAAATCAAGGGTGCAGCATACAAGGTGTGTGAGGATAAAACAATTTGAACTGAGAATCAACTTAGAGGAGCACAAAGACACTCAAACTAAACTTCTAGATGAAACAAGCTATATGAGAGCCCCAAATGGATACTACTTACGGTAGAAGAAACATCCAATTATTCCACAAAATTGTAAGTACTTTTTTTCTGTTTTGAAGTGCTAATTCTTTTAAAGCTAAATATTATACTGGGTTATCTAATGATTAATTTCTATTTAAATTCTTCTGTTTGAAATTACTTTCTCTTAATTATTGGTCACATTTTCATGTGTTTTACATGTGTTGTTTTTTTGAATTCAGTTGAGATTTAATTGAGATTTCAAAAGCATAGGTTCCAACTGTTCCTGGTGGCAAACATGATCAAAGAGGTCTTTGGTTTATCTGTAGTAGTATTCCTGTCACCAGATTTGTGGAAATTGAGAGGCTGGGCCAGAAGAAGACTCCTTACTTGTTGCTATTGTTGTTTTGTTAGTGTGGACCTAGTGGGAAAAGCATGTCTCTGAAATGAAGAGTCATATCAGTCGTAGTTTCCTAATTCTTGTGCGGTTCATGGAGACAACAGTTCATTGAAAGATACAGGTTTTCCCATTTTCCTTACTTGAGGCCTAACTCAATATTGTTCCCCTAGTCATTATTCCTGGAGTCTTAGCCTCAGCAAATTGCAAATACTCAGTTTCATGTATTAGCATCCTTTGTTTTTTATTTTATTTTATTTTTATTTTTTTAAAGATTAATATTTTATTTATACAAGAGCTGGGGTACAGGCTAGAGGCACAGGAGGGTGAGAGAATTCACAAGAGACAGAGCAGGGAGCAGAATAGGCAGATGGACCGACTGAAAACACTGCTGAGGGGAACAGTGGGAGAGACAGGAGAGGTCTACCACGCCATGTGGGAATCTCCCTGGCTGGCCGTGAATCAAACCTGCGCTGCAGAGACTGCGGACAGTTTCACAGCGCTGCCCTCAAACGCCTGCACCACCAGGGGTTGGCCAGTCCTTTGTTTTTTAATAATTAAAATAGCCTTGTATTTTCTGTAACTGACCTTTAGAGATACACAAGAGAACTGAGATTTGGCAACATACGACACATATTTTTGTTATAATAGAAACTGACTAGTTAGAAGTAGTAGGCTCTGATTTTCTGTAACCCTCTAGGGCAAATAAAAGAAACATATGTTACGTACCATTTTTCATTGTGTTTGCAGTTGTTCTTTTCTTAAATCCCACGTCTCTCATTTTATTGTCCTTACCTCTTTTTGTGCTATTATAATTATACATACTGCATCAATATAAACCTAAGAATATATTGTTACAATTATTACTTAATATGATTATATATACATATGTGTGTGTACATGAATGGAGCTGAGGAATATAATAGAGCAAGTATATATTTATAAAACATAATATTTTTCATTGCTTCGCTTCAATTTTTCGTATTAGTTTGCATTTTCTTTCTGTTATACAACTCTGCTCCCACTGTCCTTTTTGTCAAATATAATGTTTCTATATCTCATGGGATCTGGAACACAATTGCATAGCCATTTTATTATGCTATCACTTTTTAAATTATTTAAGAGAAGACAGAAGAGATATGCATGTATATTATCTTCTATAATTGTATAGTTATCTTTCCTGATGCTTACCATTTTTTTCATATGGATTTGCATTTCTGTATAAGTTTACTTGCTTTCTGCCTGATGAACATTCTTTATTATTTCTTCTAAGGTGTATGTGCCACTAACAAATCCTGTCTGTTTTTGTTTCTTTGGTATGATTTTATTTACCTTCATTTTTTTAAAAGTTAGTTTTTGTGCATAGAAGATTCCCGGTTGACAGCTTTTTTTGTTTTGTTTTGTTTTGTTTTTCTTTCAGCACTTTGAGTATGTCATCTGGCCTCCACTATATTTTTTAATACTCCGCTATTTTTATATGGCTTTATTGAGGTATGATTGATGTAAACTCATCTAGCTGTATACATTAAATATATATGTATACACATGTATTTATATAGCTAGATGAGTTTAGAGATAAATACACCTTATTCTTTTGAAAAGTGACCTACCTGTTAACTTTATTGCAGTTCCTATATATGCGATGGCTCATTTTTCTCTTGCTTTCATTATTTTATCTTTGTCTTTTAGCACTTTTGCTATGTTGTGTCTGAATGTGTCTCTTTGCATTTATGTAAAGATGTTGTAATATTACTTTGATGTGTCCGCTTATACATACCTCTCTGTGATGAGTGAAGAATTTTATTCTGAAAAGCAATGAAGTTATTTGTAAATCTAGATTAGTCTTTACTAGTACCTTAGTTCTATCGATATTTGTATCCTTCCTGGTATTCATTTGAATGCTCTGTGTATTCAATGTGGTCTCTCGTCCAATGGCTAAGAAGTCAAACAAATCTTAATCTTATATGTTTTGCTTAATACCCCTCTCTAGTTGATCTTTACCTGGTATTTGTTTCCTGGTGCTTATTTTTCTATTTGGTGTTATGCTCTTAAATTGTCATATATCTCAACATCCCTGAATTTTGATCTCATTCTTCTCATATTAGGGAAGACTTGATGGGTCTGAACTTTGTTGTAGATAAAGTTAGTCAGTTCATTGGTTCATCAGTGATATCGAATATATTAAAGGTGGGTGGGATTGGGAATTTCCCTTATTCAGTATCTTTTTTTTTTTTTCCAGTACACTGATGAGGTTCTTGTGATCATTCTGTGCATGAGAGGACAGCTATCAAGTTTCTAAACCACAGAGACTTTCCTTTGGGTGTACAGCTTAAATACAAGCATTTTAAGCTTAAGTCATTGAGGGTACTTCTGTTTGCTCTATAGCTCTACTTAGGGATTTGCAAAACTAATTTTATGAATCTCTATCCTAGTACTGTGTCCCTAGCCTTTGGCGGTTCATTCCTTGTACTTGGTGAAGACCACTATATCTCAGGATCCCATATTTGTTTTAATGTGCTAACCTTTGATGTTTGCATTTCATTAACTTAGTAAGAGAGCTTTTCACTTTGAAGTCTCTCTTAGTTCACCCACCTTCATGAGCCTTTGGTATGCTGCCACTGTGCACTTAGTGAAAGTTCTGTGGGAAAAGATTGGCAACTTGATGCAGACTTGCTCTGTGACTAGGACTTTGCAGAATTCTACTATACCCTTCTAGCCCACAGGAGGTGGTTAAAAGCTAGGTAATATATTGACTGGTTTATTTTTTCTCGAGTTTGTGACAGGTTTGCTGCTCCTCCTGCTTTGCTCAGAAAATACAGCACTCGTGGGGCTCTTCTTTCCTAGGAAGACTTGTGCCTTTGTGTGATTTAGATCATTTGAGTTTCTTTGAATCCTCCGTCTGCTCTGTAATATGTTAAACTATGATTATCGTAGATTTTAAAACTTGTTCTCATTTTAAGAGTGGGAAAGATATTCTCTTCAGCTTTCTAACTCATAACCAAAAGTGAAAGTCTCTTATGTGGTTTTTACATATTTTTTTATTTTATATATTTTCCCCACCCCATCTACCTACCATGCAAACTTTAAAAAGAAATATGCACCCATGACTGCTTTGATATGAAAAAAAAAAGTTCATATGTTTTTCTAGATGTAGGTCAACACACCTGAGAAGCATCATTTTAGGAAAAATATAAAAAAATTTAGCTACTTGTTGAATTACAAATAACTCTCACCCAAAGTAAAATATTGCCATTTAAATTGAGGTAATGAGCAAAAAGTTATTAGTGCCAAGAATAAATACCCAAAGTCTGGCATTTATCATTGTTTCCCTTTAATTTTTCAACTGACAAATGATAATTGCTCTGGCAATTAAAATAATTAGGAAAATGTGGAGGCACAAAAGGAGAAGCCATTTTATAAGTGCAATTTAAATGCATAAGGAGAGATTCACGTATGTTTGCTGCACCTTATCCTGGAGTGATTACCAGGTGCTTTTTAGTGGTTTGATGATTGATAAATCACATGCCATCTGAATTCTATCTGGGAACATGGTCCATTGGAAGCACATTTACCTCAGAAGGTAGGTCTAATGTTAAGGAAGGCTTCTGGAGACAGTCTATAAATGTCTTGGTGATAATGGTGGTTTTCAGAACCCACGTTTTTCAATATCTTATAAATTTGTTGTGTGTAGTTTTTGGGAATACACTATTTTTGTACTATATTTAAAGGAAGATTTGAAAAACATGAGTAGAATCATTGGATGGTCTTACCATTTTAGAATGTTTATGCACTTTGTTGAGCTGTAGGGGGAAGTAGGAGGGAGGCTATAGCAAGAATTAAAAAATTGACAGTGCCTTTGTGAAAGAACTGATGGTCTCTGTGAATAATAGAATATTCCAAGGTAAGATAGGCCCACCTTAATTTAGAGAGACTACACCTTAAAATCAATCAAAGGGGCATTAAGTGTGAGAACCACTTTGATGTTTGCGTGTACAACAAATACTTAAGCTCCTCCATATTCTGATGAGCTGATGATAGCTGGAATTGGTGTCAGAGATTGATGATCTCAATTTCTGAGAGACTATCTCAGAAGTAAATAGATAGTATTTTATTACAATTTTGAAAATTTGTTCTACTAGGCATGCCTTATACAGTTCAGATATAATTTCTATTGTTATTCATTCAGAATATGGCAATAGACTACTTAGATAGATGTATGTACCAATACTAAATTATTTACCTCAAGTAACAATCCCTTGATTTAACTAATTTAAATTGAAATTGGCCTTTATTACATTATTTTTTTTTTGTTCACAGAAACTCATTTATCATATCAAACTCTTGTCTTGCAGGACAGGAAATACTTTTTGAACAGTGTCTATTAATCTATTGTTCACGCACAGGTGAAGTTAAAAGAATTTTGCTCATAGCAAATCTTAGAAGACTATGAGGTTTCAAAGGAGAATATGCCATGAATTTGGATAAGATTGGGTTTTACTAAAAATGATGCTAGTTTATGCTAGGGTCAACAACAATGATTTGAGAGAGATTCTTGAATGTGTTAAGCTGGGAGGTTATTTCATAATAAATTAGTATGCCATTCTACTTCCCATTATTTAAACATGATGAATAATAGCTAATAAATGACTTATTTGAAAAATAACTCACCTAAGTGATATTTAGAAAGATGTTTAGAATAATAGCACTGGTCAATCAACAATATTTATTGACTGCTCTCTTTATATTGATTATGTTATTAAGCTTGAACATTTATTGAATGTGTATTCAGTGTATATAATACTGAAAGTTACTGAGAACCTTAACTAGGAATTATGGAATAAGTGGGGGTGTCTTAATAAACAAAAGGCATATTACCTGTACCAATGTGTGTAGGTGCATAGAAAAAATTAGATAAGGTAAGTTTCACTAGAGAAAGATGCCAACTTCGTTGATATTTAAGTTAAAACTGTTACAGTCTCAGTAGGTATGTTACATAAAGAAGAATGTTTTGAAGAACCACCAGAGTCTTCTTTGAATTCAGCTAGCAATCCGCTTACCTTTATCTACTCAGAGTAAAAATATCCTTTCAGATTCATGAGTGAATTTCCAGCATACTTTCTCAGAAGATTTTTATAAATTCTTTATATTTTTGGATTTGTCTATAAAATGTATCATTTTGCTACCTTTGCTAGTGATTATTGCAAAGGTAGAAAAAAAATTTAAAACAGATTAGTGTCAGATAATTTTATCTTACAAGCAAGGGGCCAGTACAGGATGGTTGTACTGTGAATACATGAATATTGAAAACTGTATGATGGAGTTATATCCTTAGACAAGTCTTGCCAACTATACCTCCTCATCTTGCAGATAAACATCTTTAGTATTTTACAATCCTTGCTGCAATTTGCATTACTTTGAGATCAGAGTTAATGGAAATGCTGAAAGAAGTTTGTAATTTTGATAATGGGGAGACACAAACCTCAGAAGTCTTAGGTCGCTAGATCTCCTCTAAACAGTTATATACATCTTTCCAAATATGGATTTAGGTAGATCTTGGTTTCATATCAACTTTATTATGGAATTTGCTTTGTTCATCTCATATATATTCTTCTGATTATCTTTGTTAGAATCAAAGATGGATGTGATATCATTTTGTAAGTAAATAAAAATGTGCAGCAAATCCAAAAATTATTTCTCCTTTTATAGGTCAGTTTCGAAAACACATGTTAATTTAAATCACCCTTAGAACCTAATCAAAGAACTTTTCTGTGAAAGTGGTTAGCTTATCTTGGCTCCCTGGGGTTAAATCAGAAAGTGTTTTTGAAGTTCAAACCTGCTGATGTGTTTTAAATATATATTTTTAATTAATTTGAAACCCTTGATATAAGCAAAACACAACATGCAAGCTAAATGAGTAGATTATAAACATACATATTTGAAAGGTAAACAGAAGATACTTTACATGCTTTCTAATTGTTCTTCCCTGCTGTGATCCCTATGCCGTGCAGAATTCTGTTAGGAATAATAATACATTTTTCATGTCTCTCAAAGAGTTCTAGTGAGAAAGTCTTCAATTTTTAGTAAGACTTTAAATAAACCATGGTGGCATTCTGAAATATATCTAGTTTGGGATTTCTTTTCAAACCATTTTTTGAACAGAAACCCTTTCATGCAAGGAGCAATTCCAGGACCTACTATAAAGTTGTTGGCCAAGTACTTTAATAAACAATCCCTATATAGGCTGTCCTTCTACAATGACTCCCTAATATGAAGATTTCAAATATGGAAATGGTGGATCTGTCCTATCCATGTAACCACCACCCAGGTGTAATATATCCATGTAACCACCACCCAGATGAAAAAGAGAACATTGCCAAGTTCTGCTTACAATAATCCCAGAAAAATCTCTTCATGATCCCTCAAAGTAACTATTTCCTTCCTCCCAACCTTAATCACTATCACCGTAGATTATTTTGATTGACTTTAAATTTATAGAAATGCAATGTATATTTTGCTTTATAGAGTTCCTTTTCTTGCTCCACGTTATATTTGTGAGTTGTTCATGTTGTTGCCTGTAGGAATAGTTCACATATTAGTATTACATTGTATGAATTTGCAAGTATTTTAAAACTCATTATACTGCTTATGGACATTTCAGTAGTTTCTACTTTGAGATTATTACAAATTAAGCTGTTTTGAGCATTCTTATAGCTGCCTCTTTTTTTAAGATTTATTTATGCATACAAGAACTGGGGTACAGGTCAGAGGTGTGGGGGGCGAGAG